>NW_027529545.1:426561-432690 GCF_008692635.1 Crocuta crocuta
TGCTGTGAGGTGTGCAAATAAATTCCTATAATGTATGTAGCACACTGCTTGTCAAAGGGCGCACACTAAATAAATTTCATCTGTTTTTGTTAATAACTAAAAGGGCCCATAGAAACCGAAAGGCTTTCGGCAGAAAAGAACCCATTTGCTTATTTAAATAACGATCCCTGTATTTGGATCATTTGTTCTATACTGTTTCCAGTGGGCTGACCAGCTCTTTGAAGAAGAATCATCTCTAAGATGGTAAACTTGGAAAAGGAGCTGGCACATTCCAAGATCGTTTTTGGGAAATGATGCTCTCTGTCTTATGTCAGTGAAAAACTTCATGTTTCTTCTGAAAAACCACCAACGGAGAAGCAAGCACAGAAATGAGTCTGAAGGTGTCTGTGGCAAAGTTAACTCCACGGGGCCCTGGGTAATGTATACTGTACATTCCAGGAATGGTGGTGCCTTGGAAATTTATTATGTGTAACATTTAATAAAGGGAAGAGTTTAACAAAATACCCTGGAGATCTGTGTTCTAATTGAGTATCTGCTTTGATGTGTGACTTAGAGAAAGTCACTGGAGCTCTGTCTCTTATTTCCAACTACTATAAAACAGGATTAGGAGCACATTCAGAGCACCCTCAGACACTAAAACCTGAAGGGGGGTGGGGCAGAGGACCCTCTGCAGAGAGCACCTAAAAATGGAGGGTGCTTAAAAGAGAATAGCCAGAAGGTATGTGTGATAATACCATTAGCATCAGGACAATCAGGAGTCCCTCTGGGTTTCAGGAGGGGCACAGTGGGTCAAGGAGCATGATAATGTCCTAGAGGCATGAGTGCCTTCCAACCTGCTACTTATTGATGCCAGAGTGAAACTAGAAGGGACCCCCTTCTTCTCTGTGGAATAAAGTAGTATATATGATCTATATTTATATCTACTTCTATCTATCTATCCATCCATCATATCATATCTATCATCTATCTATCTATCTATCTATCTATCTATCTATCTATCTATCATCTATCTACATCTCTCTACCTACCTACCTATGTATCTGGTATGCATGGTATATATCAATATATCATATGATCCATATACAACATATATATTATATATTACACAGTCCATATACCATACCCAAGTATATGGACATAGGGGGTGGGTATGTATCATTCAGAAAACTCCAACTGAAATCATACCCAGCTGGTTCTGATCAAACACAAGCCTTTAAAATCAGTGGAGCCCATGATCGGCACCTTCAATAGGTCTTTGAAATTCATCCTACAAAATATTAAGCAACGGGAGAATTTTCCAATGGCCAGGAAGGGCATGTCTGTTGGATATAATAATGAGAGCGTGTTAACTGCAGAGAGCACTAACCACATTTCACTAGGAACGACCCCTCTCATTCTGGGGAGAATTATCACTCCAAAGCAATTGTTGATAATTTCATGGCTTTTCTCTGCTATTTGTATTGGAATGTCTATCTCTTAAGTCTTCATTAGGCCTAAATCACCTTCATTACCATCATAATTCATTTCAAATTTGGCACATTCTTTTGTAGACTCTCAAAGTCACACATTTCCCCAAATCGGAAGTAAATTTAGAGATTGACTGATGTGGAGCTGGAGTAAATAGAAGGCACTTCCATTTAAAGATCTGATGATTGGGACGTCTGGGTGGCTCAGTCAGTTGAGTGTCCAACTTCAGCTCAGGTCATGATCTCCTAGTTCATGAGTTCGAGCCCCGCATCGAGCTCTGTGCTGACTGCTCAGAGCCGGGAGCCTGCTTCGGATTCTGTGTCTCCCTCTCTCTCTAAAAAATAAATAAATAAAGCATTTAAAAATAAAAAAATATATAGATCTTATGGAGACAGTAATTGGAGCCGCCGGTGGCCCCTGAGACTATCAAACAGACCCAGACACTGGAAAGTCACTGAAGGCAGGGCCAGGCATTTTGTCCTGTTCACAGCAGAGATCCCAGCACTTAGGACAGTGCCCAGCACACAGCAGGTGCTCTATAAATACTTGTTGAAAGGATGGGGTGACTTGAAGGCGGTGTTGAGCCAGGGATGCATCTGTTTGGTGGCAGGTAGAGATGTGAAGAATGTGTGACTTGCAAAAGATCGTGTTTCAGAAACAATCAAGAAGGCCCAAAGAAGACAAGACAGGAGCCCTCATCAGGACTCTCCCAGGCCTTTGGGTCGGGGAAGGGAGCCTCCAAGGCAGGGAACTTGTGTGGACAGACTCCTGGGGGACTGCCAGGCTAGGGATCTGGTGTTTGGAAATAGAGGGCATTGTTTCTTTTGGAACACGAGCAGCTTCCAGACTGACCTTGGGTGTGGGAGGCGATGACCACCGATGCCTGATGTATGTTACACTGAGCCCGGTGGAAAATACAAGACCCATTCAAATCTCCACACAGCAGTCAAGGAGCCTTTGTTTCTTAAATGGCCAAATCAGAATGGAAACTAGGGAGAGGTGATTTATAAGCGAAGACAGGCAGAGGACTTCATCCTTGGGCTGCCATCTTGGTCGGGCCACCAAGACACCCATAGTTTTCGTAAAAGAAATACATTATTAAGCATGACAAAAAAATTCCCTTGCTCTCTAGTAGAGGTGAGGGGGCTGTTCTAGCAGATGATTGATCCCATATTTGACCATCCTTTTTCTTTTATTAGTCCTCTGGGTTTATTACCTTTCTTTTCGTCAAATCCTTTTAAAAACATGTCTGGGATTGCAGGGCCTTACCATGCAGTATATGTGAGGCTCTTTATGGATTTCATGACATCACCACATCCGATGTTCGACAGACTTGTATGGTCACATAACTGAGTCTGTGAACCATTTCCGTAAAGGGCCAGATTATAAATATTTTCAGCTTTGTGTGCTATATAGTCTCTTTCAACTCTGCAGTGTAGCACGAAGCCAGCCATTGACAACAGTACACGAGAGAGTGAGCGAGGCTATGTGCCAATAAAACTTTATTTACAAAAATAGGTACTCGGCTGGATCTTTGGCCCGTCGGCTGGAGTTGGCAGACCTTTTGGTCTAGACTCTTGCTCTTCAAACTGTGCTCTGTGGACCAGCGATACCGGCATCCCCCGGGAGCTTCTCGGCAATGCAGAATTCTGGTCCTAGATCTCCTGAATCAGAATCTGCGCTTATCAAGCCCCAGGTGATACGTGGGCACATTAAGGTGTGAGCAGCCCTGAGCCCTGAGCTTTCCTAAGGGAACGGTTCTATTTTCCTCCTCTCACCGCCCCTAAAATCTACTGGGGTGCATCTTCTTTACCTCTGTCCCACTAGATCATGTCTTGGGCAAAGCCCCTAGGGTTTTGTTTGTTTGTTTGTTTGTTTGGTGTTTCTTCTGGGCACGGTCTCATTTTTAGCTATTAAGAAGGCTGGTCCAACCTAAAGTGATATTTTCATAGCAAACACAATTCTAGGGCTCCCAGATTTCCCAGTGCTCCAGAGGCCCAGCTTGGAAACCTCGGGGAAGAAAAGGGGAAGGGACTGGTTCCCTTGCTTCCATTTGTGGCCTTTCCCTCCTCGGCTGCCAGCAGCTTCTGCCTCATCCAGGGTGCAGCTGGAGGGGAAACTGGGGAGCAAAGCCTTCTAGTGGCCCCGTATTCGTACGGTCTGGTGTGGGAGCCTCGTTTGGGCAGCTGCGCCAAAGCTGGCTCTTTCGTTTGTGCGGTGCCCCTGTGGGGGTGGGGGACCCTGCTTCCGCGGGACCTTAGGCTTCTCCCAGCCTCCCGACTCCAGCCATCCTCCTCCTGGCTTACCTCACAGCCGCTTTGTGTCGGGGTCATCTCAGTCCGGCAGGCATGTCCTTGGGCTCGTCACTCTGGCGCGGCCACCTTCAGCATCACCCTCTTGGCCTCTGGAAAACGTAGCCCCCTCCCCCAACAAGCTCTGGAGGCGCGCGTAGCCCGTGCCCACCCCAGCCTCTGACTTCTCTTCTCACCTCTGAACTTGGCCAGGCCAGGGTCGGGCAGCAGACTTTGTGGCCCAGATGCCGGGACAGGGGCAGGTTCAAAGTCCCCGGGGCCGGCTTCTACCCTTGCAGCAAGTAGAGAAAGCACGCTCATTGCTCTCCCACCGGGGACAAGAGCGGACGCATGATGCTCTCTCTCCTTCCTATGGGCTGCCCCCTTCTCTCAGTGCCCGGGCCTCTTCATAGGCAGGCAGGTGGCAGGTGACAAACATGCGTCGGTCCTGAGCCACTTAGCAAATCCTTCATGAACAGTCTAGCCTCACCCGTTGTCTTCCGCTTCGGGCCCGGCCAGAAATTCGAGGGAGTTCATTCTGGGACCTTTATACAGAGGAGGACAGGGACACTTAGTGAAGTTGAGTGGCCAGCACAGGGTCCCTGGCCAAGAAAGGGTGAAGCTCTACGTGCCTGATTCCAAGGCTGGGCTTCTCCCCTCCCAAAGCTTCTCTTTGAGACAGTCTCTTAATCTTTCAGTTTACGTGCAAGCCGATGGGTCCAGAGGGAGAAATGAACTGCCTTGATTTCCAGCTAAGAGACGTGGCCATTACAGCCTCTCTCCCTTTGTCGTGGAGCGAAAGCTTCCGCAATCAGATAAATAAGGGGTGATTTGAAAGACTCAATCACTTAAGAAAAGTCTGCCTGTTAGCCTATTTTCTTTGTCGAGAAACCAGGAGTGAACTGACAGGGAAAATGTTTTCTCTGCGAAGAAAGTGGCTCTCAGAACAGACTCCAGTAAATGATTCCAATTTTGTTTTAAAAATATATGGGAATGGAGGAGGGCACTTGTGGGGATGAGCACTGGCTGTTATATGAAAACCAACTTGACAATACACTATTAAAAAAAAGTTTAAATTAAAAAAAATAAAAATATATGTGCACGCAGAAAGAAGTGTCTGGAATAACACATCACGTGTCCCCTCTCTTGCTGGGCTCTGGGACACTGGTTACGATCCTCCTCTGTGTCGACCTTTTTCACGCTCTTCTAGAGTAGTGGAGGGTTCTTCCCATCGTGTTACTTTTATAACAAGGAAAGGCACACATTTATCTTGACAAAATATAGAAAAGAGGGCTGTTTGTTTATTCTGAGCTTCTGTTCCTATCAATTTTCCATTCCCTATAATTTCAGCGTCAACATCCAGGGCGCCAATAACAGCCTTTAGAATTTTGGCAAGTTCTCTTACCGGGGGTCTGTAATCTATGTCCTGTGAAAAAGACAACCATAAATTTGATGAAATAAGATTTCCAGGGAAGTGTCTGATTTCAGGAAAAAGGATTTATCCAAAAAAAATCACTGCGTGGAGAAAAAGCATTTAGGTGAATGTTTAGGTGAATTTAGCGTTTGTATCGGTTCTGTGATTAACGCGGCCTTAAGACTGGAATCTTCTATGTATATAACGAAGTCACCAGGAACCTGATCTACCTTCACCTTTGATCCACAGAGGTCAAGGTTTCAGCTGAGATGTTTGTTGATTCTCCTGCAGCATTTATTTCTTGGTTTCCTGACGGCCGGTTTGAAAATCACGAACTCTGTCCCAAACCCACCAACGTGGTTTCAATTGCCACACCGATTGCATTCAGAGGAGGGTCCAACCTGGGTCATCATAAAGTTGAGATGGGTGAAGCCCCGTAATACTGAGGAGGAGCAAATTTGCTTGACGTGTTTATTTGATCAGTTCCACCTCCCCATTTGCGTGGTTCTCTACTTTGCAGCCCCTATAGTTTGAATTTTGTCTATCAAGTCTGAGTGTCCTTCTGGATACGTCTCTCTGTCCCTGCATACCCTTCGCTTTTAAGGGTAGGAAGCATCCCAAGTAGGAAGCAATTCTTCCTCTTTTTATCGTGTGTCATACTTGTGGCTATTTATGTGTGTGTCTTACCTCCCCTGTGACTACGTGTTATTAATCACTGGGTCCCCCAAATTGTGTTGCACAGGGTCTGGCCCCAAATGCACACTCAGTGGCCTTTCTCTTAAAATCTGGTTATTATTTTCCTTCAAGTTATGCATACGCACAGTTTAAAAAGTTATGTAGTCCCCCAGGCTTGATTTGAAAAGCGGCACTCACTACGCCCTCCCCTACTTCTTAACTTCCTGCTTCCCTAGGCAACGACCTTAACTGTTTGGAAATTGATCCTCAGGCCTCTGGGTC
>NW_027529545.1:432732-436045 GCF_008692635.1 Crocuta crocuta
TCGCACGCTTATATGGCTACTTCTTAATATTTCGCTTCCTGCATTATCCATTGGCTTCCATTTCGGAGGCTGAGGATTGAGCTCTCTGCGTTACGTCACCGCCTGCTGCCTCCGCCACCCACACCCACACCTCCTCGCCTCCAGTCCTGGAAATACAGTCGTTCTTTAACTTTGGCCAGATCGAGATTCAGGTCGGCAGGATTGTGACAAGGTGATGCTGGCCCAACTGCTCTCTCTGGAAGTAGCAATCATCTTTTTTACTTTTCTGGTTGGCTTGGTTTTCTAAGCACGCATCAGATGCCTTCGCAAGCACTACCTTGGTTTCGAATCTCTCCTCCCGTTGCTTTCCAACACTCCAGGAAATCTATCCAGTTTATCTTCTTAGAAAATCTTTCCCAGAGCTTCTGCTTGCCTCTCCACCACCCTGGGGCCTCCCTTCCCCAGAATCATCAGGTTTCCCTACACCCCTCAATCCCCGCTCCCGATGCTCTGTTTCCTCGGTCTTCTTTCTCATTTCTCCCTTTCTGTGGTGGAGTGCGTCCCTTGATTGGCTCCTGGGAGTGGATACATGGGACATAATTTAAAAAAATTTTTAAAAATGTTTATTTATTTATGAGAGAGAGAGAGACAGACAGACAGAGCATGAATGGGGGAGGGGCAGAGAGAGAGGAAGACACAGAATCTGAAACAGATTCCAGGCTCTGAGCTGTCAGCACAGAGCCCGACATGGGGCTTGAACTCACAAACCGTGAGATCATGACATGAGGTGAAATCGGACGTTTAAGCGACTGAGCCACTAAGGCGCCCAGGACATAATTTTTTGACGTTGTGTGGCAGAAAATGTCTTTACCTTCCATAGCTATGGAAGTCCATGCTGGGTGCCATTTTCCCTCAGAAATCTGAAGGCGCGAGTCTGCTGTCTCGCGTTACGCTGGACACACAGCGGGGAGCCCTTTCGAGTCGGACAAGCCTCTTGTTTCGGGGAAATTTGCCCAATTGCTTATTTGATAACTTCCACCTGCCCATTTGCGTCGTTCTCTACTTTGCAGCCCCTGTATTTAAAATTTTGTCTCTCTGGACATTTGTGTGTCCCCTGCCCCTCCTTTTAATCGTTTCTTTCTTCTCTCATATTCCTTAACATTGTCTTTTAAGGTGATTTTGTGGCAGATCTACTCAACTTCCCATCTGATACTCAAGGTCTTCCGTTTCAGCTGTGACAGTCGCCATTTCTAATGGCTGTCGTTCTCATTCTCTGTGTGGCCCCTTTTCAAAACCTCTGTCCTTGTTTCTTTTTGTTTTCATTTTTTTTTCATGTTTTTATTTATTTCTGAGAGAGAGAGAGAGACAGCGTAAGCAGGGGAGGGTCAGAGAGAGCGAGCGAGACACAGAATGTGAAGCAGGCTCCAGGCTCTCAGCTGTCAGCACAGAGCTCCACGCAGGGCTCGAACCCACAAACCACCAGATCGTGACCTGAGCCGAAGTCGGTCCCTTAACCGACTGAACCACCCAGGCGCCCCCACCTCTGTCCTTGTTTCATGCATGTGATATTGTCCATTTTTTCCCAAGGATATTAATGCCCTTGAATTTGCCCACCCCTCGTATAGACTCTTGTTCCAAATCGCCGTTTCTTCCTCTTCTATTGCTCGCCGCTCCCCTCAGGTGCCTGCGGAAAGCTCTGAGCACACGGGCGGGGTTGTGTGCTGCGGGCTTCGGTCTGGAGAGATGGCTGGCCTGTTGGATTAGAACCTTCTGGTGTCAGTCTCTTTAGATATCTTTCTCTCCAACTGCTGAGACTTCTCCGAGAGGGCTCCTCCACCCCGACCCAGTAGGGGGACACACAGCTACCAGAATCGTGGGGCTCGAGTGTGGGAAACGGGGAGAAGGTCAGTGCCGGCGCCTCAGTGTTTAGAACATATATGTTTATTCATTCTGTTCTTTCCGATGCAGACTCCTTGCCCTAATCTGGAGTTTCTCAATCTTGGCCCTATTAACATTTGGGGCCGGACAATTCTTCGGTGAAGAGGCTGCACAGGATGTTTAATAGCATCCTTGGTCTCTACCCAGACCCCTAGTTGTGTCTCCCCGAATTGTCAAATGTCCCCTGTGGGGCAAAATCACCCCAGGTCGAGAAGCATCTCAATGCTGCCTGTTGTTTCTCTGGCGAGAAGCTCTCTCTCTTTCCTGAGAATAAACATCCATTTTTGTTCTGGGTTTAGTGGACCCCAAGTCCTTCGTTGTTCAGAGGATCTCAAAGTGTAACTGTTTCTTAAATCAACATTCCGCTAAGCCTTCTATCATTAGCTCCACATTTGCCCTTCTGTGCTGCGGTATCTGAGCCAGTGCATTCCGAGCCTTTGCGGGATTCTGTCATACAGCTTTCCCTTGGCCTTCTCCATCGCTGATATAGGTTCCCACTTTCCGGGGCCTGCTAAATCAATTAGCATATCCATCTGCTCACCAGCTGCTGAAATTGTGTTCCTATTATCTCCTCTCCTTTTCTTTGTTGTCTGCCTTTTGTTTGGAAATGTTTCTGCCTTTTGTTTTTAAATGTATGTATAGCCTTGGGAGCTAAGGATGCGATTTCAGGAAGGGGAAGAGGGACACATGTGTATTCTAATTCACTGTCTTTGATGGGAGGCTGAGTCAACCATCTTCAAGTTGGGGAAATGTTATCTACGATGTAATTGGGGGGTGAGGGCACAGGTAGGGAGCTGCCTTGTGCGGGGATTGTAGGAAGGAGTAGCGGTCCACAGGAGCGTTCAGCCCCCTGGTGCGACTCAGTGGGCACCTGTTGAGTGAAGTGGTTGGATAAACGCTGGTTTATCATGTGTCATACTCATGTACCACCTTGAGTACCGGGAAGCAGCCTATGTAAGTACCCACAAGACCAACTGAACATGTCACGTTTCCACCAAATTATGCTGTTAACACACAAAGTACTTAAAAGGGAGGCGGGTGTGGGGGAGAAGCCTATTCCTTGGCTCCCTCTTTGGCTCCATGATAGGATTCTTTAACAGATGAGTCACTCTTTCCTTTAGGATGTGGCGTACAGTGTTTGGTATTAATCTCCTCTTGCGGTCCATGGTTGGGTCATGAGGGTCTGCCCTTCTCCTTCTTGTCTGAGAAAAGCAGAGAAGGAAAATTAGGTCTCAGGGAAGCGTGTGAATATGGCGGGTGTAACACCTCAGTTCCAGAGGCCTGGGCTCCAGATCTTTGCCTGCTCCCCATGCCCTGCCCCCACTCCTGTCTATTAGAAGGTGGGGCGGGGGTGGGGGTGGGGCTTCTTCACTGGCCCCTTTCTTCCACAGCTGTT
>NW_027529545.1:436050-439403 GCF_008692635.1 Crocuta crocuta
TGTGAGGCCCTTTATTTGTGGCTCAACTGCTTTATCTAAGTTAGGGAGATGAAGTCAGCAGATTATAGCAGCCTTCTGGCTAGCTCATGCTGACGGGTACCAAGTTATCCCTAATATGGAATACACTTTACAACAAAAGGTACTCACTGCCTGAATCCTAAACATGACCAGTTTGACTTCTTAACCTGTCTTCTTCCAAAAATAAAATAAAATGATATTTTGTAGAAAAATTCCTGAGACGGTCTTCCCTCTTCCTCTGAGATTAGAAAAACCCGAACAGAACTCTAAGTAAGGTCCTACGAATCTTTTTATAAAACATTTCTTGGAGCCCCTGGATGGCTCAGTCGGTTGAGCATCCGGCTTCGGCTCAGGTCATGATCTGACAGTTTGTGGGTTTGAGCCCCGCATCGGGCTCTGTGCTGACAGCTAGCTCAGAGCCCGGAGCCTGCTTCAGATTCTGTATCTCCCTCTCTCTCTGACCCTCCCTTGCTCACGCTCTCTCTCTCTCAGAAATAAATTTAAAAAACATTAAAAAATTTAAAACATTTCTCACGTGGTTGTAAGTAATACAAATATTATGGAGGTTTGTGAGGCTATCACAAATATATTCCAATTCTCTTCTCTTTGCTGGCATGCCATGGGATGTCACTCTTCCAATTGCTCTGAAGGTAAGTGTGGCCAGGTGACTAGCATTGGTTAAGGAAATGAGAGGAGGTGCTTTAAGGAGTCGGTATGTAATTTCACATTTACCCTTTGCTTAACTTGACTATTATGGAAGAATGTCCAGATGAAGCAGGTTTCCTGAGTGATGGCAGTGAGCATAAACCCATGCAAACTTCTGTTGGACAGGTAATATAAAAGAGAATGAGATTTTCGTTGGGGGGAGCACTGAGACATGGAAGCTGTTTGTTACTGCGGTACCATCTAGTTCCTACTGACTGATACAAACTTGATACTTGACGGAATTTGTACGATTCAGAAACGTTAATAACATTTTCCACCAAATGCGCACGTGTAAGACCAAAGCAAAACTACTTTGGTTGGAGCCGGGTTGAGAGTTTGGAGACCTAGCTTGGCTATTCCTTCCCTCCCTGTGTACTTCTGAAACACCTTCTCACAATCTTATGAGAGGACAGTTTGAAAATCATTACCAAAGACTTCGGAACGAATATCGAGAATTCTCACGATAAGAGTTTTATGCATCCTTTTCATACAGAAGCAGTGTGAAAAATCCACTCCACAACCATTTGATAATAAGCCAAGACTAATTATAATCAGGCGAATAAAGCAAAAGCTACAACAATGGGAATCTTTTCCCCGCGAATGTATCCTAATAACATACACATGAGTTCGGTATGAAAACAGGGTTATTTATGTGTTTGAATTTCCGTACCCAGCAGAACTTTGAGAGCAACACTGATGTCAGAATGGGAAGTGGGAGACCCCATGTTAGCTTGTCCCTCCCTGGGCCTGCCTTTGCCTTCTTCTCACCTGATTCCTCATCCCCACGACAGCTCTGCTGTTAGCTTAGTGATTACACGTTAGTCACAGCTAAAGATCTCAATACTCTCAGGTATCCTTAAATGTTATATCGTGTCCTAGTCCCTTGAGAATCTGACTTAAACCACGAACTCCAGAAATAAAATCACATACACACTCAGTACGTACATCAAATTGCAAGATTTCTTGATTAAGAAGTCTTGAGCAAAAAATTCTCTACATCTACCCACCCAGAATGAATTTGGCCTCTTGAAGATGTGTTTATTTCTGCATCTGGTCAAGACGAGTGTGAAAGAAAGACACTCTACTGAATGGTTTCATATGTTGGTTAATATTTCAGGAGTATCTCAAATGGTAGAATTAAATTCTGCATCTTTACTGTGGTGAAATATATGTAACAAAATTTATCATTTTTAAGTGTATATATCAGGGGCATTGGATACACTCACAGAACTGTGCAATCGCCACTGCCATCAGTCTCCAGAACCTTTTTCATCCTTCCAGACTGAAACTCTGTACCCACTAGACACTAATTTCCCATTTCCCCTCTCCCCCACCCTCCGACAACCACCATTCTACTCTCTGTCTCTATGAATGTGACTACTCCAGGGACCTCATACGAGTGGAATCATATAGTATTTGTCCTTTTGTGATGGGCTTATTTCACTCAACATCATGTCATTAAGGTTCACCCATGTCGTAGCATGTGTCAGGATTTCCTTCTTTTTTAAGGGTGAATAATAGTCCGTTGGGTATATAGACAGCATTTTGTTTTTCCGTACATCCACTGATGGACACTTCAGCCACCTCCGCCTTTTAGCTATTATGAATAATGCTGCTATAAACATAAGTGTGGGGATATATATGCAAGTCCCTGCTTTCAGTTCTTTTGAGAATCTACCCAGAGGCGGACTTGCTGGAACACACGGTAACTTTATTTTTACTTTTTTGAGGAGCTGCCATGTTGCTCTCCATAGCAGCTCCACCATTTCCCATTCCCACCAGCAGCGCACGAGGGTTCCGATATATCTGCGTGTTGCCAACACTTGTGATTTTCCATATTTTTTAATTTTTAATTTTTTAATGTCCATCCTAATGGGTGGGAAATGGTATCTCACTGTGGTTTTGGCTTGCATTTCCCTAATGCTTAGAGATACTGAAGCATCTTTTCATGTGCTTATTGGCCATTTTTGTATTTTTGGAGAAATGTGTATTCTAGTCTTTTGCCCATTTTTAATTGTTTTGTTTTTTGTTTTTGTTCTTTTTGGTTTTTGAGTTGTAGGAGTTCTTCAAAAATTCCTAGATATTAACCCTTTATCAGATAGATGATTTGCAAATACTCTTCCACTCCATCTGTTACCTTTTCACTCTGTTGCTTGTGGACTTTGATGCACAAAAGTTTTGAATTTTGATGTAGCCTAATTTGTCTATTTTTTATTTTATTTTTTTAGTGTCATATCCAAAACATCATTGCCAAATCTAATACTATAAAGGTTTCCTCTCATGTTTTCTTCTAAGAGCTTTGTAGTTTTAGCCCTTATGCTTATAAGTCTTTGATCCATTTGGAGTTAATTTTTGCATGGTATAAGGATTTAACTTCATTCTTTCGCATGTAGATATCCAATTTTCCCAGCACCATTGGTTTAAAAGACTGTCTNAACATCATTTGACTATATATGCAAAGATTTATTTCTGGACTCTCTATTCTATTCCATTGGTCTATCTGCCTTTATGCCAGTACCACACTGTTTTGATGACTATAGCTTAGGTACTACATTTTGAAATCAAGAAGTATGATATTTCCAAATCTGTTCCTCTTTTTTTTTTTTTTTTTTTTTTTTTTTTTTTTTACA
>NW_027529545.1:439415-440689 GCF_008692635.1 Crocuta crocuta
GGAATTATATATTAATTTTAAGATAGATCTTTCTGTTTCTTCAAAAAAAATTAGTGGGATTTTGATAGAGATTGTATTGAATCTGTAGATCACTAAGTGTGGCCATTGTAACAATGTTAAGTCTTTCAATCCATGAACACAGGATGTAGTTCCAATCATTTGTGTCCACCTTAATTTCTTTCTGCATTGTTTTGTGCTTTTCAGTGTAAAAATCTTTCAGTTCCTTGATTAAGTCTATTCCTAAGTATTTTATTCTTTTTGATGCGATTGTAAATGGAATTATTTCTCTAATTTCCTTTTCAGGTTGTTCATTGTTAGTGTATAAAAACACAATTGATTTTTGCACATTGATTTTTGTATTGGATAACTGTGCTGAATTCATTTATTAGTTCTACCAATTTTTCATTAAAAATATTTTTTAACATTTATTTACTATTGAGAGACAGAGAGAGATAAACATGAGCATGGGAGGGGCAGAGAGGGGTAGACACAGAATCCGAAGCAAGCTCCAGGTTCTGAGCTGTCAGCACAGAGCCCGATGCGGGGCTCGAACTCACAAACCACTAGACCATGACCTGAGCCGAAGTTAGACGCTCAACTGACTGAGCCCCCCAGGGGCCCCAGTTCTACCAATGTTTCAAGGAATGTTTAAGATTTTCTGTATATAAGACCATGTCATCTGCAAACAGAGATAATGTTCTTTTCATCCAAGTTGGATGTCTTTTATGTCTTTTTCTTACCTAATTGCCCTGGCTAGAACTTCCAGTACTATGTTGAATAGAAATGGTAAAGGTGGGCACCCTTGCCTTATTTCTGATTTTGGAGGAAAAAGTTTTCAGTCTTTCACCATTGAGTATGATGTTGACTGTGAGTGTTTCACATATGGCCTTTATTATGCTGAAATTATTTTCTTTTATTCCTTCTTCTTTTTGCATGGTTTTATCATAAAAGTGTGTTGAATTTTGCCAAATGCTTTTTCTGCATCAATAGAGATGATCATATGGCGTTTCCCCCCATTATTTTAATGTGGTGTATTACATTGATTCCATATATTTTCAAGCATAGGGTTAAAAATATTCTCAAACTCCAGGCTAAAGGAAGCACTGATGTGTCATCTCATCGCTGTCTCTGCACACAAATGCGGCTTCTCCACTCTCCTTTCCAGGAAATCTCCTTGATTCCTAGGCTTCTACCTTTTGCTCCTTACTTACCTTGGGGTCTCCTTGTGAAAAGATATCTTTTAAGTTAAGAAATATTTGCCTCCTGAGAAACAG
>NW_027529545.1:440772-441914 GCF_008692635.1 Crocuta crocuta
TCTCAAGGATGCAGAGCTTGCTTTGTTTAAAAAATTTTCTATTGAGGGGCTCCTGCATGGCTCAGTTGGTTAAGCATCCGACTTTGCCTCAGGTCATGATCTCACCACTCATGGGTTCGAGCCCTGTGTCAGGCTCTGAGCTGTCAGCACAGCTTTAGATTTCGAGCCTGCTTTAGATTCTGTGTCTCCCTGTCTCTCTATCCCTCCCCAACTTGCACTCTATTTTTCTCTCAGAAATGAATAANTAGGCACAGAGAGAAAAGTGGTTGCATACAGGACTAGCTATGAGTAGATTCAAAATGATTTAACTTCAACTGGAATATGTCTTCTTTCCAGCTCTACTTCTGTGAAAGCTTTTCGATGGTTTTTATACGTTGGTACGCTAATCCAAAAGAGACAATTTACCCAACAAATTCACGTATATTATTGAAACAACTCAATGAGGTGGATATTATAATTCCCCATAGACAGGCACATACAGGTCAAAAGAAAGATTACAAAATAGTGGTCAAAAAGACATGTGGAGGATTCTAGAGAGAAGGGATATGATTATAGCATGAGAGAGGAGTTAACAGTTTGGGTGGTTACTTTGTACCAAAAATAAGGATTAAAACTTTAGATGCAAACACGGGTTTCTTTTTTATAAAAAAAAAATATTTATCTATTTTGAGAGGTAAGGATGGTCAGAGAGAGGGAGAGAGAGAGAATCCCAAGCAGGCTCCATGCTGAGCGTGGTGCTTGACCCCAAGACCAGGAGATCATGACCTGAGCCAAAATTAAGAGCTGGCCGCTCAACCATATGAAAAAAAAACCAGGTGCCCCTATTTTGTTTTGTTTTGTTTTTTCTTAATTTTAAGTAGGCTCCATGCCCAATGTGGGACTTGAACTCATGACCTTGAGATCAAGAATTACATGCTCTACTAACTGACTGAGCCAGTCAGGAGCCCCACAAACAAAAGTTTCAAAAGAGATTTATTAGTAGTTGCATTATAAGGGAAATACCATATGAAGTCATGACCATAAATATAAAAATTATTCTCTTTTTAAGATTTAAATCCAGGTTAGTTAACATATAGTGTAGTATTGGTTTCAGGAGTAGGATTTAGTGATTCATCACTTACACACAATACCCAGTGCTCCCC
>NW_027529545.1:441996-449433 GCF_008692635.1 Crocuta crocuta
TCCCCCATCTAGCCCATCCCCCCACCCACCTCCCCTCCAGCAGCCCTCAGTTTGTTCCCTGTATTTAAGAGTCTCTCATGGTTTGCCTCCTTCTCTGTTTTTATCTTATTTTTCCTTCCTTTCTCCTATGTTCATCTGTTTTGTTTTTTTAAATTCCACATGAGTGAAATCATATATTTGTCCTTCTCTGACTGACTTATGTCACTTAACATAATACACTCTAGTTCCATCTGCATTGATGCAAATGGCAAGGTTTCATTTTTTTGATTGGCCTTGTAGTATTCCATTGTGTATGTATATATATACCACATCTTGTTTATCCATTCTTCAGCCAGTGGACANGGTGGTATCTCAGTGTGGTTTTGATGTGTATTTCCCTGATGAGGAGGGATGCTGAGCATCGTTTCATGTGTCTGTTGGCCATCTGGATGTCCTCTTTGGAGAAGTGTCTGTTCATATCTTCTGTTGGGCTTCTAATTCTATTTTCCATTAAAAGAGCATTTTGTGGGGTGCCTAGGTGGCTCAGTCAGTTAAGCATCCAACTCTTGATTTCGGCTCAGGTCATGATCTCACAGTTTGTCAGTTCGAGCCCTGCATCAGGCTCTGTTGTCAGTGCGGAGCCTGCTTGGGATTCTCTCTCTGCCCCTTCCCTGCTCATGCTCTCTCTCTCTCTCTCTCTCTCTCAAAATAAATAAAAATAAACATTAAAAAATTTAAAAGAGGATTTTGTGACTCTTGGATTTCATAGCTTTCTGAAGGGAAAAACAGTGTGGGTATAAAATATTTGTTTTTACCCAAAAGTCGGGTCTATGAAAGGCTGAGTCCATGACGAATACTAAAAAGGAGAACAATTAATATAAAGTGTCCAAAAGGAAGTCATAATAAAACATAAAGATGAGAGGAATGGGAACTATTTCATTAATCGTTTTACAGAAAGGAGTATTGATTTAAAAATGTGTTTGTGAAGAAGCTGTTGATTTGCTAGGGGTTCCCACTCATCTCAAGAAAATTAAAATAACCAGATTTTCTTTATGGCAGCAGAGTCAAGATGATGTTGGCCGGACAGAGAACTAGACCTCATTGCCAGCATGCCATCAAGGCGTGCACATCTCGTACCTGGTCTGCGCTGCAGGCTGGCTTCTCCCCCTACACCAACGGTTCCCACCTTTCTTTGGGGGAATATCCACACCCCCACCAGAGCAACAGGAATTTACTCTGGCAAGGCACCCCATGGGAAGCAGGGGAATTAGAATTGCCTGGGGACGTACGTACCAGGGAAAAGCCCCCCACATGATTCTGACCCCCTCCTGCTCGGACAAAGCTAACTCACCTTGTTGAGAATCACGCTTCCCACTGACTTAATTGCAAGTGCTTCAACTTTTGCAACCGTGAGGGTAATAGTCCATGGAACAGCACACNATGACTTATGTGATTAACACGCACTAATTAAATCATCTTATGGGCCAAACTCCAGAGTCCCTAGTTTCTTGGTGTAGCTAAAACAATTCCAAGAAATATAGCTAAACTATTGAAGGACATTAACTATTGTCGATGAAAATAGTCAACCTGAAGGAGCTGCTTTGTGTTTTATTAATCAGGGAATTAAATAAAATGTATGCAATGCTAGTAATTCAAAATAGCAAATCTTTATTTTTTCCATAATGTGCCAAGGCTAGCAATGAGGACTAAACATTATGTGTTGTGTCCAATGCAGTTGATTTCTGTGTGTTGGGCAGAGCGCCCAGTCATACCCTTGCCCAGGGAAAGAGGGCTATCGTCAGACTAGAGAAGTCTGCCCTGGGCACCGGCATACATTCCCACACCACGCCAAGGCTTCTTTCCAGTGGCGTTACTAGAAATCACACTTCCTGTGCTTGACTAGCTTCTGATCTGGTTTGGAAACTGAGATACCAAAAGGGAAAGAAATAGAACATTTCTCAGGCAATATAGACCCTTCTATAAAGCTCCCCCTTACCCCTCTTGTGGAAATTGCCAGCTTTTTGTTACTTCATTAGCATTTTATGGCTGCTGTTATGTCACTACTGCTTTTATTGCTGTCGTGACATGACTATTGCTCCCCTATTTGCCTGTGATGACCTCCAGGGCAGAGCCCTGGCACCCTGGTCCATGCTTCCTGAGCTGAGGGGCCTTGGCTGACAATAGGCTGAGTTGAGCATACGAAGAAGGTTAAAGGAAGTCAGGTAAGCAAGCTGTAAATACCAGGCTTGCCCTTAGTTCCCAAGCTCTTCCTGTTTCCTAACCTCCCATCCCCAGGTTTTCTGGGCTTGTTTCTAGAGCCACCCCATTGAGTCTACCAGCTACACTCTCGACTTCCGAATAAATTCTTCTTATCTTTAAGATCCCGAATCACGTTTCTGTTGCTTGAAATGAAGCACAGTGATTGGGCCACAGTTATCTGGCCTTTTCTCCCTTCATGCCTTTGATCCTATCACCCTGCTTCCTCTGTCATGTGGGGAGACAGGAGTCACATAATCTAAGAACCAGGAAAACTCCCAGAACATGAGACTCCCAGCCAATTGACTCTGGGATCCAATTCCAGCTCTTCCACCTACTGTTGGACCTCGGGCAATTGACTTATCCTTCCCAATATCCAGCTACCCAGGATGAAGTAGACACAATGTCCACCTCAGGAAGTTGCTCTGAGGATCAAGGCAAATAACGTACACCAACCAGACATACAGCTCAGTAGACGCTGGTTACCCAGCTCCCGATTCCACTTACTCACCAGTGATTGGAGTCATTGTCATGTGCACCCTGGATATTGTGACCACTTAAATCCTTTATTATTTATCTTCTTAGGTACTGATCCCTTATTTCCCTGATTGCAGGGAAAGCGCCTGACTTTGCCTTGGTTTCTGCAGAATATGAACTTTTATTGGGTAAATTTGGGGAGGGCGTAAGGAAGCAGGACTTTGTTCTGGATGGCACGATCTTGGGAAGCAGAGCTAATTCTGGAACTGGGCATGGCAATAAATCTCAACCATGAGGAGGGAAGACTAGAGCAAGGCCAAAGCTGTAATTGATAAAGAAGCAGCAATCACTCCTAGTAGCCCAGCGAGGGGGAAAGCTTTTTATTCTGTGGCTTGGATGATTTTCATGTTTTGTCTATGTTCCAATATGTTTACGGAGGGCTCTTGTTTTGGTCTTGATTCATTATGGTCACAGGGTGGCCTTGTCTGATGTTGACTTTCTGTGAAACTGTTCACGTTCAAGAGGAGAACACCCAGGCCTGGCGAGGAGTGCCCGCCAGCTCCTGATATCAGGGGCTCCTTTCCTTTTTCTCAACGGTAATTCAAGCTGAAATTGTCTCGTCTGTCAGGCCACAGCTTTCATTTATATGGAAAGTTTTCTCCGTAATGGTTTAGGTTTCTCAACCCTTTATAATTATAGCAGACCTCTAATTTCCTGTGTTCATGGAGTGAAAATCCCTACTGGTGGAGACCCTGTTACAGGAGGAATCTCGACTCCTAAGATACAGACCAAATTATTTTAGTCTGTGTGATAACCGCTAACCAGCGTCTCTGAAGGTTCCGTTCAATGTAACGTCATGACTTTTGTCGCTTGCCATTATTTCCCGACTTGGGTTGGCCTAGGAGATGGGATCCTGTGCGTGGTTAAGGCTCTTGCTGCCTGCAGCCGCGGGTGAGGGTGGCAGCTCTCTCTGGCCACCTCTGCAGGCAGCGACTTGCCAGACCCGGCGCTTTCTGACTCCAGCCTCGGGCCCCACAGACATGGTCCCCCCGGTGGGCCCGCTTCATGGCCCTGGCCTCCAGGTCAGCCCTCCATCCCAATGCCCACGCGTCTCCAGCCCCCGCTCTGGGGTTGACAGGCCCAGGTGGGGTCCTTCTTCCAAGGCCGTTGGGAGCTCCCCTTCTCTCTGTTCAGGCGAGCATCCTACCTCTCCCCAAGGCTCCTCTCGCCACTTCTGGGAGGGGGGGCAGGACTGCAGGCCAAGGGCCCAGGGAGTCACACTCCCATCCCAGNTGGCCTTTGAACCTGCCTCTCTCATAATGACGTCTTTGGCATCTTCTGAGGTTGTTGGGCCCATTCTGATGACAGGGGCCCCTCAGTGTGTCCCCCAGGGGAATGGGTGGCTACCAGCAGTTTTTTTATATACTGGGTTAAATAAAATATATTATTGAAATTAATTTTACTTGGTTTTTTTTTTTAACGGTCCCTTTAAAAGGTTGTAAATTATTGGGGCACTGGGGGGGGTCTCAGTCAGTGAAGCATCTGACTCTTGATTTCAGCTCAGGTCATGATCTCGAGGTTCGTGGGATTGAGCCCCACATTGGGCTCTGTGCTGACAGTGCAGGGCCCACTTGGGATTGTCTCTCTCCCTCTGCCCCTCCCCCACTCTCTCTCTCTCTCACTCTCTCTCCCAAAATAAGTAAACATTAAAAAACTTATGTTTATTTATTTTTGAGCCACCCAGGTGCCCCTTAACGTTTGTAAAAATGATTTATTTCTTTATTATTGAATACAGTTGACCTGCAATGTTATATTAGTTTCAGGTGTACAGCACAGTGGTTTAACAATTCTGCACATTAGTCAGTGCTCGCCACGATTAGCGCAGTCACTGTCTGTCACCATACAACATTATTACAATATACATTTAACACTACCTATGGGGATCCCATTATATTTCTATTGGGCAGGGCTGTTCTAGGCCAGGTGTTCGCACACCATGGCCCACTGGCCAAATTCAGCTCACCACCTGTTAGTGTAAGTAAAATTTTATTGGAATACAGTCATGCCCTTTGTTTTCATGTGTACAAGAGCAGAGTTGAGTGGGTGAGACAGAGATCATTGGCCTGCGAAGCCCCAAGTATTTGCTATTTGGTCCTTTACAGACAAAGTTTGTCAACCCCGGTGCTTAGACTATCACATAAAATGTAGTTTCTAAATGCGTAGATTGTATTGAAATTTTAGTTCAGTATTGCCTATATTTTATAGCCTTTTATTTCCCAGAAAGCTGATGTAGTTAAATAACCAGAATACTGCCCGTGTTAGTGGGTAGCCAGAGAATTTGCTCCGTTAGTTTTCTCATGCCAGTGTTCACATGGAGAGTTCGTGCCCACTTCCTCACTGATGAGCCTCACCACGCAGCGAAACTGATACACACTCCAGAACGGGGAACTGAACCTGGGAAAAACGCAGATTACCACTTTCATAAACTCTGACTGACTAGCGGGGCCCCATGTCAAGACAAGAGTCCACTGTGTATGAGCAATAGCCATGATGATGAAATGGAAATGCCCGTCTCAGCCCCAAATCACGGGCTCCAGGTACACACTGAAATTACAGTTTAGCAGAAAGTGGTGTCCTGCCAGACCGGAGAGCAGAATCTTCCGCATTATCATAGAATCATATCTAACAACATGTGGCCTCTTTTCTTGAACTCCTGCTGCAAAGCCAATTGTCGCAAATGATTACGCTCTTCATTTGCCTCCCGACCTTTCATCTTTGTATTCTTGTCAATTTTCCTCGGGAAGCGTTACCGTTTCGGTGGGGTGCGTATGTCACGAAAGCACGTTTTGCATCGCGCTGGAAATTATGGCCGCAAAGCCTCCTTAAATTGCACTCTAATAGTATTTTCTTGGAAGTCATTATGAATTTTGGTTCTTCCTAACCTTTGCCACTGGGGAATCACATAGCACAGCTCAACGTTTCCGTTGCTGCGTTTTATAATGGAGGTAATGTAAGAATTTACTGGGGACTTTATATACGGAGACAAAAGCATACCACTTTATGAAGCTATTAAACACCACGGATTTTCCCACATGAGAGATCAAGCTTATTGTATTTCCCAAGTCTTCCAGCAGCTTCCCCCCGCAGCAGAGCTCCATTGTGGGAGATGGTGTGGTGTACCCAGCCGCCCCCTAGCCCGAGCTTGTTAGCGTCTTGACTGCAACCCAGTGAGATCACCAAAGCATGGCCGTCACAGACAACTCGCCACTCTGTCACCAGGCTTGTTACTGCAGGGCACCTGGCCTCTACGCGGGGAAGGTTATCACATTCCCTTTTGACAATGGATGGAAGCTTTTCAAGGGCCAACAATGCAATTTTTTAATAGCAGAGATTAAAGTTAAAAACACGACAAGCAGAGAGCAGTGTGCTTTTGTGTGCCGATATCCAGGCATTTTTCAGCCAAAGGTGGAAGTAAGCTCACGATAAAAATTCTAACTTGCAACTCCCAGGGTTCTCCAATTAGATGCTTATCTTCTCTTTGATGGGTGAGGCTTCATTTAAGACACAAATTTCTAATGGGGAAAATATGCTTTCACTANGCAGAATATGAACTTTTATTGGGTAAATTTGGGGAGGGCGTAAGGAAGCAGGACTTTGTTCTGGATGGCACGATCTTGGGAAGCAGAGCTAATTCTGGAACTGGGCATGGCAATAAATCTCAACCATGAGGAGGGAAGACTAGAGCAAGGCCAAAGCTGTAATTGATAAAGAAGCAGCAATCACTCCTAGTAGCCCAGCGAGGGGGAAAGCTTTTTATTCTGTGGCTTGGATGATTTTCATGTTTTGTCTATGTTCCAATATGTTTACGGAGGGCTCTTGTTTTGGTCTTGATTCATTATGGTCACAGGGTGGCCTTGTCTGATGTTGACTTTCTGTGAAACTGTTCACGTTCAAGAGGAGAACACCCAGGCCTGGCGAGGAGTGCCCGCCAGCTCCTGATATCAGGGGCTCCTTTCCTTTTTCTCAACGGTAATTCAAGCTGAAATTGTCTCGTCTGTCAGGCCACAGCTTTCATTTATATGGAAAGTTTTCTCCGTAATGGTTTAGGTTTCTCAACCCTTTATAATTATAGCAGACCTCTAATTTCCTGTGTTCATGGAGTGAAAATCCCTACTGGTGGAGACCCTGTTACAGGAGGAATCTCGACTCCTAAGATACAGACCAAATTATTTTAGTCTGTGTGATAACCGCTAACCAGCGTCTCTGAAGGTTCCGTTCAATGTAACGTCATGACTTTTGTCGCTTGCCATTATTTCCCGACTTGGGTTGGCCTAGGAGATGGGATCCTGTGCGTGGTTAAGGCTCTTGCTGCCTGCAGCCGCGGGTGAGGGTGGCAGCTCTCTCTGGCCACCTCTGCAGGCAGCGACTTGCCAGACCCGGCGCTTTCTGACTCCAGCCTCGGGCCCCACAGACATGGTCCCCCCGGTGGGCCCGCTTCATGGCCCTGGCCTCCAGGTCAGCCCTCCATCCCAATGCCCACGCGTCTCCAGCCCCCGCTCTGGGGTTGACAGGCCCAGGTGGGGTCCTTCTTCCAAGGCCGTTGGGAGCTCCCCTTCTCTCTGTTCAGGCGAGCATCCTACCTCTCCCCAAGGCTCCTCTCGCCACTTCTGGGAGGGGGGGCAGGACTGCAGGCCAAGGGCCCAGGGAGTCACACCCCCATCCCAG
>NW_027529545.1:449558-451870 GCF_008692635.1 Crocuta crocuta
TTGGCCTTTGAACCTGCCTCTCTCATAATGACGTCTTTGGCATCTTCTGAGGTTGTTGGGCCCATTCTGATGACAGGGGCCCCTCAGTGTGTCCCCCAGGGGAATGGGTGGCTACCAGCAGTTTTTTTATATACTGGGTTAAATAAAATATATTATTGAAATTAATTTTACTTGGTTTTTTTTTTTAACGGTCCCTTTAAAAGGTTGTAAATTATTGGGGCACTGGGGGGGGTCTCAGTCAGTGAAGCATCTGACTCTTGATTTCAGCTCAGGTCATGATCTCGAGGTTCGTGGGATTGAGCCCCACATTGGGCTCTGTGCTGACAGTGCAGGGCCCACTTGGGATTGTCTCTCTCCCTCTGCCCCTCCCCCACTCTCTCTCTCTCTCACTCTCTCTCCCAAAATAAGTAAACATTAAAAAACTTATGTTTATTTATTTTTGAGCCACCCAGGTGCCCCTTAACGTTTGTAAAAATGATTTATTTCTTTATTATTGAATACAGTTGACCTGCAATGTTATATTAGTTTCAGGTGTACAGCACAGTGGTTTAACAATTCTGCACATTAGTCAGTGCTCGCCACGATTAGCGCAGTCACTGTCTGTCACCATACAACATTATTACAATATACATTTAACACTACCTATGGGGATCCCATTATATTTCTATTGGGCAGGGCTGTTCTAGGCCAGGTGTTCGCACACCATGGCCCACTGGCCAAATTCAGCTCACCACCTGTTAGTGTAAGTAAAATTTTATTGGAATACAGTCATGCCCTTTGTTTTCATGTGTACAAGAGCAGAGTTGAGTGGGTGAGACAGAGATCATTGGCCTGCGAAGCCCCAAGTATTTGCTATTTGGTCCTTTACAGACAAAGTTTGTCAACCCCGGTGCTTAGACTATCACATAAAATGTAGTTTCTAAATGCGTAGATTGTATTGAAATTTTAGTTCAGTATTGCCTATATTTTATAGCCTTTTATTTCCCAGAAAGCTGATGTAGTTAAATAACCAGAATACTGCCCGTGTTAGTGGGTAGCCAGAGAATTTGCTCCGTTAGTTTTCTCATGCCAGTGTTCACATGGAGAGTTCGTGCCCACTTCCTCACTGATGAGCCTCACCACGCAGCGAAACTGATACACACTCCAGAACGGGGAACTGAACCTGGGAAAAACGCAGATTACCACTTTCATAAACTCTGACTGACTAGCGGGGCCCCATGTCAAGACAAGAGTCCACTGTGTATGAGCAATAGCCATGATGATGAAATGGAAATGCCCGTCTCAGCCCCAAATCACGGGCTCCAGGTACACACTGAAATTACAGTTTAGCAGAAAGTGGTGTCCTGCCAGACCGGAGAGCAGAATCTTCCGCATTATCATAGAATCATATCTAACAACATGTGGCCTCTTTTCTTGAACTCCTGCTGCAAAGCCAATTGTCGCAAATGATTACGCTCTTCATTTGCCTCCCGACCTTTCATCTTTGTATTCTTGTCAATTTTCCTCGGGAAGCGTTACCGTTTCGGTGGGGTGCGTATGTCACGAAAGCACGTTTTGCATCGCGCTGGAAATTATGGCCGCAAAGCCTCCTTAAATTGCACTCTAATAGTATTTTCTTGGAAGTCATTATGAATTTTGGTTCTTCCTAACCTTTGCCACTGGGGAATCACATAGCACAGCTCAACGTTTCCGTTGCTGCGTTTTATAATGGAGGTAATGTAAGAATTTACTGGGGACTTTATATACGGAGACAAAAGCATACCACTTTATGAAGCTATTAAACACCACGGATTTTCCCACATGAGAGATCAAGCTTATTGTATTTCCCAAGTCTTCCAGCAGCTTCCCCCCGCAGCAGAGCTCCATTGTGGGAGATGGTGTGGTGTACCCAGCCGCCCCCTAGCCCGAGCTTGTTAGCGTCTTGACTGCAACCCAGTGAGATCACCAAAGCATGGCCGTCACAGACAACTCGCCACTCTGTCACCAGGCTTGTTACTGCAGGGCACCTGGCCTCTACGCGGGGAAGGTTATCACATTCCCTTTTGACAATGGATGGAAGCTTTTCAAGGGCCAACAATGCAATTTTTTAATAGCAGAGATTAAAGTTAAAAACACGACAAGCAGAGAGCAGTGTGCTTTTGTGTGCCGATATCCAGGCATTTTTCAGCCAAAGGTGGAAGTAAGCTCACGATAAAAATTCTAACTTGCAACTCCCAGGGTTCTCCAATTAGATGCTTATCTTCTCTTTGATGGGTGAGGCTTCATTTAAGACACAAATTTCTAATGGGGAAAATATGCTTTCACTATCCAAA
>NW_027529545.1:451981-452700 GCF_008692635.1 Crocuta crocuta
TGGCCGCTGAAACGCCGGAGACATTATTTACATTTTTTTAAATGGCCAAATAATATACCTTGAGGTGCATAAGATCTTGACATTCAGGACTATTTCCACTTGGGAGGAGCAGTGGTACTCATTAAGGCTCCGTTTGGGGTAATGTAGTTATTAGAATCAATTGCGTTTTATGGAAATGACCAAAACATTGCTTAGGTTTGAAGGTTCGTGTTTAAAAAAAAAATTCAGAGTCCTCTGAATCTGGAGGTATTTACTGTGTGGTTTTAGCCCCTGATATAACTCTAAAACTATGTGAAGCTGCCTATGAGATATAAATCATTCCACCGCCAAATGTCCTAGTTTCTTCTTTGATTACAAGGAGTAGGTTTCTTTCTAAGGCGGCTGGTCGGAGGGCTGTGTCGCCGTGCGGGCGTCAGGACGTCCACGTGGAAACTACTACATGCAGCGGCAGCTAAGTAAACATACCAAGTGGGATACTGGCTGTGCACGGTTAAGTCGCAACGTTCCAGGGACCTCTGGCCTGTTGGATGGCCAGTTCGTGGACCACATGAAATCTGCGCTTCTAGCGCGCTGAGGTTCACAGAGTGCAGGAGCCCACTTGGGGACCTCCTCGGCCCTGCGTGCTCTTGGTGCCCACCCACGGTCCCCTGAGACCTGGACCCGTTCCGCCGCGAACCCGACGGAGAAGCTGTCACACGCTGGGGACATCCAACGGTTTT
>NW_027529545.1:452799-453281 GCF_008692635.1 Crocuta crocuta
AAGGTTTTTATGTCTTCTTCCTCCTCTGTGTGAGGTTTCCCTGGGAATCCGTGTTCACAGTCCAGTCCAGGGAGACCCTCTCCGAGGCCGGGAAAGTGAACCCAGGTCTCTGCTGGCGCCTATGAGAGGCGGTCCCAGAACCTGCTGGGGAGAGCCTGCCGCCTTTGACTTAGATTTGTTCACAGGATGCTGTCCCGGGAATCAAGGTGCCGAAGGACAGACTCGGTGAACGGAAGTACAAGCCATTTTCAGGTCCATCTCCTGCAAAAATAAGCTTAGGAGATAGTGAAGTGTCAGAGGCCCTGACCCCGGTCCTCCAGCGCTATTTGGGCCACGCGTATTTGTCATAAAGGCTCAGAGTGTTGGGAAGGGCTCTAAGTTGAATGGTGTGTAAAATTTTTTTCTTAACTCTCTGTTGCTTCTTAGCTGCTGCCTGCAAATGTGGAAAAGCTTTTTTTTTTTTTTTTTGCATTTAGTTTTAG
>NW_027529545.1:453310-454712 GCF_008692635.1 Crocuta crocuta
TTGGCTCCTCACACCTCCCTACCCGCACCCACCTAAGGTTGCTGAGGCCCCCACGTCACTGGCTCCCTCCCCCCGGAAACTCTCCTAATAACTGGTCACCGTTGGGTGGAGGAACTCCCTCCTCCTTGGCCCAGTCAATCATTCGCATGCTTGGGAATGTGGGGAATGCGACTCCAGGAGAAATGAGAAAAAAATAATTTTTAATTTCAAAGAGAATCCGAGATATCTCTACGCTGTGAATATATGAATAATGTACAATTTATGAGGTGCTGGAAAATATACTGCATTACATCGTCCAATTTAATGCAATCCATGGAGCTCCAAATGCCCTTTAGAGTGTTGGAAGCCAACATTTACAAACACAATTTTAAACAGAGGATAACTAAATGGGTGTTATTATTCTGTTCCGAGCCTGCTAATGAATTCTCAAGAACGTAGCATGAATTGGTTGTCAAGGTAATGTCTGGGAAGGTGGCAGAAACTGTCACTAAGCCAAGTGGAAAAATTAAACCCTCCCTTCGTCATATTCCAGGAATTCTCAAGCAAAAGGAAATTCCTAGACACCTCTCAGAGCCCTTTTGTATTCTCCTCTCTTTCATCCCTCAATCCTCTTTTCCATTTTCCTGTAGATGACCAAACGAAATAGAAAGCTCCCCAAGAAAACTCATTTAAAGAAGTTGAGTTCAGGGTCAGTCATTATTTTATTTTATTTTATTTTATTTTTTTCATCCACAGGTCTTTCTTTTAGTTTATACCCTCTGGGCTGATTCAAATTAGAAAGAGTATTTTGGACTCTCTACGGAAGACACATGGTGGGATAGCCTAAATTGGAAATGCATGTTTCATGATAACAGACATTTCCACTCTTTCTGGGCGTTTCCAATTGCTGGAAAGCACCTCGGTGACATGAGCTAATCCACAGACCCTCTGGAGACTCGGCAGAGAAACTGAGGCCATGAAACTGATTACAGGGCCATTAAGCATAAATGGTGGAAAAGAAATTACATTTGAATTTTTTTTCATGTTCTGCTTTCATATAAATTACATAAGACAATGGAAAGAAAAGACCATCTGGGTTTGGATTTCATAAAATGGGACTCACATCTGCTTTGGTATGTCCTATAAATATTCCCTCATTAGAGAGTTCAGTCTATGAAACACTTTTGGTCAAAGAAGCATTAGGAAGAAAGGGGAGAGATTGCTTTTCATGGACGCCGATTCTTTTTAAATCCTCAGTCCTAAATATTAACTGGCGAACACCTCAGAGGGTTGTGTGTAACTGTATTTTTAGAAATGAAAATACCTTACGCTCTGTCTACTTCGGCCAAGTAGTGCACGTTGCTTTTTTATTTGTTAAACAGGAGAGTTGTGGGTCTTCATCAAAAGTGAGTGGCCTTTTCTA
>NW_027529545.1:454896-455214 GCF_008692635.1 Crocuta crocuta
TTTATTATAAAAGGCTGAGAAAGGAAAGGTGTATGTTTATAAGACTCGTCCTTTGGCCTCATCAACATGAATGAGATGAGTGTTTCTTACCATCTTAATTTCGTTAGCTTTCTAGCAATCTCTCTTGTCTTGTTCTCTCAGCATCCATGTCTTGGTTCCATCTACTACATGTTGGCTCCGCCTCAGACTTCACGTGGTAGCAAGATGGCAGCAGTAGGTCCAAACTTGCACCATCTTAGGCTCAAGTCCATGGAGAAGAGTGAGAGGTGCCTTTTCTGCATTTTACTGATTTTGTGATGTGCCTATCCTGTAACCAAT
>NW_027529545.1:455269-459352 GCF_008692635.1 Crocuta crocuta
TCACACAGCTGGTGGGGGTGGGGTTTGGGGGGGGTCTCATTGTCTGAGGCCTAATCACACGCCCCACTTCTGAATCAGAGGAGTCCACCCAAAACTGATGGGCTGAGAATGAAGGAGGGATGGTTCCTTGCAGTAGGCAGTTTCTAAATAACTCCTGATGATCCCTGCCTCTCTGCCTTTGTTTATTCCTCTCCCCTTGAGTTTGGGCGGGGCCTAGTCACTTACTTCTCATTTATAGNTGTCTTGCTGTCACATTTCCTGTCTGAGCTTGCACGTTTTGGCGAAGCACGCTGCCTTGTGGGAGAGGCACGTATGACAAAGAACTGAGGGCAACCTCTGGCCAGCAGCAATTGGGGGGTGGAGAGCCTCAGTCCAGCCATCCTCTAGGGACTGAATCCTGTCCACCTGTGAGCTTGGAAGCAGATCCTTCTCCAGTCAAGCCTTGAAATGATACCTCAGCCGTGGCTGTCCACTCCATGGCCGACTTGTGACAGCCTGTGGAATAGAGAACCCAGCAGCCGTGTGTGGACCCCTGACTCAAAGAAACTGTAACAGGAGAGCCTGGGTGGCTCAGTCGGTTGAGCATCAGACTCTCGATTTCAGCTCAGGTCGTGATCCCAGAGTCATGGGACCGAGCCCCGTGTCCCGCTTTGTGCTAAGCGTGGAGCCTGCTTAAGATTCTCTCTTTCTCTCTCTCTCCTTCTGCCCCTGCTTCGAGCTTGGGCCCATGCACTCTCTCCTCTCAAATATATAAACAAAGAAACTATATAATAATAAATGCAAACTGTTTTATGTTGTCGAGTTTNGGGCGGCCAAAGCAATAGCACGTTCTAGGCATGAGCTTGTTAGTTGTCTCAGCAGCCCTGCGAGGGGGGTAAACGCCACTCTCTCCCCACTTCTGTAAGGTAAGAAGGCTCCGCGCAGAGAAAAGAAAACAGCCTGTTCAAAACCACACAGTGAGTCAGATCAGCGATCTGAGACTAGAGAAGGTAGAACATGCTATTGGCAAAGAACATTTAAACCTTAAGAGATATGAGATGCGACTGCTTCCTAGTCTCTGTGTGGTTTCCGTCGTCCTCAGAGAACTTGTTTCAGAGTCTAGAGATCTCAGGTGCCTAAACAGGAACCTTCTCTATGCAAACTGCTAATCTGCACCAAGCAGCCACACAAGGAGCTTTCAGAATGAACCAACCTCATCNCCCCAGGGAGGCCACTGTGTGCTCTCACCTGGGCAGTTTCTGGTCCAGTCCTGACTGGGAATGGGACGCCTCTGTCCCCTCTGCATTAGCACAGCATACTTGCCCGACAAATGCCTGGTCTCCCAGGGGCCAAATGCATTTTCCTGACTGAGTAGGGGCCCTGGGACACCGTATGTCTGCAAAAGGCTGAGAATTCTCCTTTTCAGGGACAAAGCGACCCAAGCACAGGGTGGGGGCTGGGCTGGATGGGTTATAAAGGCTGTTCCTGCCTTGGAAAGCTATAGCTCCACATTGCGTGCCCTCCCCTGTCCTGTATTATAGTAATTCCCTTCATTATTCGGTTTCTCCTATTAGATTGTGAACTTTTGGGATCTATGACTTTATCTATGTATCTTATACATAAATATATTTAAAAAATTTTTTAGATGTTTATTTATTTTTGAGAGAGAGAGAGAGAGAGAGAGAGAGAGAGACAGACAGACAGACAGAGTGTGAGCAGGGGAAGGGGGAGAGAGAGGGAGACAGAGAATCCGAAGCAGGCTCCAGGCTCTGAGCTGTCAGCACAGAGCCCGACATGGGGCTCCAACTCACGAACTGAACCGTAAGATCATGATCTGAGCCGAAGTTGGATGCTTAACTGACTGAGCCACCCAAGTGCCCCGCACATAAATATTTTTAATTAAAAAAATGTAGGGCGTGGTTCGTGGGTTGGAGCCCCGTATTGGGCTCTGTGCTCATAGCTGGGAGCCCACTTCAGATCTTCTGTCTCTTTCTCTCTCTGCCCCTCCCCAGCTCTCTCTCTCTCTCTCTCTGTCCTTGTCAAAAATAAATAAACATTTAAAAAATTAGAAAAAAAATTTAAAAAATGTAAAATGCTTATAGTCTTGATTGTTCTTATGGCAGAGATGAAAATGGATTTAGGAAAAATGACATTGCAAAAAAAAAGTCAGAAATAAAAATAGCCTTTTATTTTTTGAACCACGGTTCCCTTTCACGTTGTCCTTTTATATTTATTCTGTGTGATTTAACTCAATATGATTAACTCAGCGAACACAGAATCCCAGTGACCTGCACTGTGTCTAATGATGAGGGAAGTTTTGTTTCAGTTAAAAACAGACCATCTCACACATACAACAGAGGCAAAGGTGTCCGTTAATATTGCTAATTACTTCTAGCACATTCCGGAGATGCTAGCCAAGATTTGAGTCATTGCTCAGTTCTGTTTTTAATATCATGACTGAAAATTTTCACGGCGCTGAGCAGACTGGAATGACCCCAGATACTATTTTTTAACAATAATAGAGCAAGAGGTGGGAAACTACAGCCTTGAGGCCAAACCTTGCCCTCTGCTTCTATTTGTACATAAAGTATTGTTGGAACGCCGTCACGCCTATGTGTCTGCAGACGTCTATGGTGGCCTTTTCGATATAGCAGTGGCACAGAGCAGATGCGACAGAGACTGCACCCCGGCAGAGCCGAGAATATCCCTCTGTCCCTTTCAAGAAAGTGTCTGCTGACAGCGTGCCTTAACTTGTAGGGCAGTTAATAAAGGCTAAACTTTGATTTGATTTGATTTGGTTTTACTCTTTTACAGTCCTCATTTCCTTTTGAGCAGTGAGCAGTAGGCAGTTTTTCAGTCCATTTATAGGATACCTCCCTCTAAAGAATTTGAAGTCTGTTTGCTTATAGATTTGCACATCTGGTATAAGGCTTATAAGTTTATTTCTCCCCCAGACTCAGAGAGGTTAATTGGCCTTCATAAAGTTGCACACGCAGATGATAGTGGGGCCCAGAGGAGAGCTCGGGTTTACAATTCCGAAGTCGGGCCCTTTGTGATGAGCATTTGTGTTTGAAGCTGAGGCTCCTACGCTGTACCAAGACCAATATAAAAGGAAAACATTTAGTCAACCGGCCGGTTCTCCGTGTACCAGTTAACCTGAACAATAGCACCACCGAAGTGTGCGTCAATGCCGACCATCATGCTTGTAGACAAACGCGTCTCTCAAGAGGCAGTACCGGTGTCATCAAGTCCCTGACACCTTTTTAAGTGGCTAAGTTAGAATGACACTTTCGTTTTGTACCCCCAGCGTGTCTCCCCTAAACCCGGGGTCCAACCTTAGTCCTGGGTCTTAGGCTTTCAAGGTCCTCCTCTGTACATGCCTTTCCCCAAGCCCAGAATTCTGTTGCGCTAAGTGGATGTAGAGCCCCCTTCTGGACCATGCCCCTTGGACCCGAGACCTAGAGATTCCCTGCTCGAATGGCCCAGTCTACTTCCAAGGCTGCATGGATTGTTCTCGATGTTCCTCACATATCCAAGAGCACAGGGCAGACCGTGGTGCTGTGCACATCCCCAGGCCTGAGAGTTGACCGAGGGGACAGCTGTTTGCCTAATGTTCAGCTGGCTCTTGAATGTGCAAGCTAGGGGATCTCTTCTCATGCACCTGAGGCCCTTCGTGGTTTGCAGTGGGGCTGGGGATGGGAAGAAGGGCTGTGCTCTGGACAGGCCTATATTAAAACATTTTTTAATGTTTATTTTTGAGAGAGAGAGACAGAGACAGAGACAGAGAGAAAGACAGAGTATGAGTGGAGGAGGGGCAGAGAGAGACAGAGACACAGAATCCGAATCAGGATCCAGGCTCCCAGCTGTCAGCGCAGAGTCCAACGTGGGGCTCGAACCCATGAACTATGAGATCATGACCTGAGCTCGAGAAGTTGGGATGCTCACTTGACTGAGCCACCCAGGCGTCCCTGGACAGACCCCGATTTAAACTCTTGCCCAGGCTCTGCAAACTCCTCCTGGGACCTAAAACCCATTCTCGGTTTGTAAACTTGGTTTTGAAGCCAAGTTTTCTTGGCTTTGTAGGCTGACTGGCTCACACACAGT
>NW_027529545.1:459394-465620 GCF_008692635.1 Crocuta crocuta
CATAAACCCCGAATGCAGAAGCCACCTCTCCTATGTCTCCACATCTCTGGCACCCGCACGGTGGCCACAACATTAGATATTTGAAGGTTGAAAGAACGGCGGCCTCTGTGTCACTAAATTGACAACCGCGTGGAAAACCAGTTTCACAGAAAACCTGCTTCTGTGGCTGCAGAATGAACCACCCCAAACATAGTGCCAGAAAACAACCATTTGATTGCGTTCACAGCTCCATGGGCCAGGAAGCTGAATGGGCAGACAGGGGTGGCTTGTGCCTGCCCTACAATGTCCAGGGCCTCAGCCGGGGAGTCAAAGCCTAGGGGTTACATCACGGCTGGGGCTGGCATCACCTGGGGGCTCACTCGCTCACGTGTCTGGCATGTGACCCTGGCTGGGGCTGGACCACCACATGTGGCCTCTCCCTATAGCTGCTTGGGCTTCCACACAGCATGGCGTATGGGTTCGAAGCGTGAACATCTGTAAAATAAGCGCTCTCGGAAGTGACTGCATTCATAAGCTCCACAAAATTCAAGAGGAAGAAGGAAACTAGACTCCCACGTTTTGACGAGAGGAGAGCCCAAGACATCCTAAGAAGACAACACGAGACACGAAATACGGCTGTTGCCAAATTTTGAAAAGTGGAATCTGCCACAGTTAGGCAGATATGCTTTTAGAAAAATTAACCCAACTCCCCAGACTCACAGAGAGGGAAGAGCAAACTGTTCCAAGAAAACAAAACAAGTGAAACAAAGATCTCCTTTTCACACCTCCTCCCTACAGCGTTCGGAGAGGTCGAGAGCTGCGGAAAGTGGTATAAAGTGCGGACTCTCTCTCTGAGGCGAGAGGGCTAAAATGTGCTCCATTTAGAATAACGATTCATGGCTTGCAATGGCTTCTTTCCCACTGAGTGGCTGATCATTCCGTTGCACTCGCTTCATCCCAGCGGTATAGAGTTACTTTTATACGAAGTACTAAAATAGCTTTTCGAAAATAAGACAGGAAGTTTCATGCTCTAATGAACTAATATAGTAAAATGTCAATATCATTAGCTGGAAAAATAGCAGACGAATGCTTGAGTTAAACTCAGCTACGAAAGTTCTTTTCTTTGGAAAAGTTCTCGGATTGAATAATGCTTAATTTGGCATTATCAGGAATTTATACTCGTCACCATTAATACAGTAAAAATGTATGACAAATGAGGAAACGCCATATGTAAAGATTCCATAAATTTGTTGTCCGAATGGTTTAATTTAAGTGTGGGGCACGAGAACAGAATCCAGTGATTATATGAAGTCTTCAGAAGTTTAAAAGTGTATGTAAATTTAAAGAATTCAAAGAATTCCCTTTGAATTCAAAGAGGAGAGTCTGAACTGGTGGAGAGCCCTCAGACGCACCACTGTAAAAACCCAAACACACTGTAGCCCCCCACAATGTCTCTCAAATCTTTAAAGTTAATTTGCTCTTGTAGATTCTGAAAGCCGCTCTCAACAACCTAAAGGCACATGCGTCCAAGGCTGGGTCAGAAGCGATTTTGAATGGGGTTTTCCAGAACCTCCCCGAAAGCGCTTCTTTCTGCACCTCCTCCTTCTCCCAGCTTCGCCCTCTTAGAGGTTAAGGGAGTCCCTGCTCCCTTTTTGTTGGGGTCTCAGAAGGGAGCGAGCTTTTAGCTCCAAATCATAGAGCCTCTTCCAAAATACCTTCTCCAGAGGCAACTGCTGGGTCTTACATGACAAGCCCTGGCCTTCCGGGATCGCCAGGGTAAGCAGACCAAATTGACCTTGGAGATTAAATGCACACAAACATAAACCAAGAGTAGCTTTTTAGTTGTGCAGCCTGCTGGGTTTCAAATCCACTCTGTGGGACATCTGGAGTTCCCACTTGCGAGAAGTAAAGGGGTTGTAGCAGATGGATTTCTGTGCGCTCCACCCACATGTTACTCTGATGGCTCTGGGCTTATCTGCTTTATGCAGAGTCTTCTTTCAAGTCATCATTTGAAGAGCTTTTATATGTTAGCCTCACACATGCGCTGTTTACATTCACCCGAGTTGGTCCCTACAGATCCTGGAGTCACAGAACGGCTTCTGGGCATCTTTAAAGAATTTAAGGAAAGTTCTTTCAGTTCTCCACTCCCACCCATGGTTTAGCCTAGTTAAAACATTGTTGTGGCACCAAGACCAAAAATAATAGTAATAGCAATAATAATAAGAAGAAACAACAACGGAAGAGGTCATGGACAAAGTAATGGTGCCAAAGGCTCCCGATCTTCCTTCCAAAGTAGAAGAGTCTCAGGATTTGAACACTCTTTATTAAGTTATTGAAAATTATTTGTTTAATTATGAAAAATATGTAGACAAATAGGTCCCAAATCAATAACACGTGTCGGCTATGACCTGGCTCTGCCTGGAGTCTCACTATTTTGCTTGTGCTATGAGGCAATTTGGGGAAAGAGAAAAGGGAGAAGCATCCAGAAGGTTACGTCAAACCTCAGAGTTGCCATTCCTGACTACTAATTTACAGGAACCAACCTCTCCTACTCCTCGCCAAATGTCCACTTTCATTGTCTTTGTAGCCCTATCACTACCTGAAGTTACTTGTCCATTAATCTGTTTGTTTGTTATATCCTAGATGTAGATATTCCACTGGTGCCGAGACTGCCTACCCTGTGCATAGCCTACCACGGTGCCTAGAAAATGGGAGATGGTCCATAATCTGTCGACTGAATACATGAAGAATTCATTATAGGCAGGCCCCCTCTGAAATCCGAAGTGCAGATTGAGGGACCCGAGGGNNNNACCCGAGGGAGGAAGTAGCAGACATATCAGCTAGAGGAGATGGAATTACTTTCCCACCACGACCACTCACGACAGGGGGGAGGTAATTGCCCATCAGGATTCTGGAGCGCTATCCTATTGGGAGACAGGGGTGAGGCAGGTAAAACCCAACAGATATTTAGTAAAGTCTGTAATTGTAGTAGAGAAAAAAACATAGTGTTAGGGCCCTAGATTCCTGGATCGGGGCAGGCAAAGATTTTTCTGTAAGAGGCCAGATAATGAGTATTTTGGGACCTGTGCGTCATCGGGTCTCTGTTGAAATTACTTAACTCTGCCATTATAGAACGAGAGCAGCCATAGACAGTATGTAAGCACATGGGTGTGGCTGTGTGCCAAGAGAACTTTCTTTATGGACACTGAAATTTAAATTTCATATAAATTTCACTCGCCACTACCTTTTTGTTCTTTTGATTCTTCTGACCATATAAAAATAATAATAAAAAAAACCATTCTGAGCTCCCAGGCCAGGGAAAAACAGGCAGCAGGCCGATCTGGCTCACTCTTTTAGACGGTCAGACTGCTCAGCCTTATACACATTAGGATTTTTTTTCCCCCAGCTCCCACGGCTACTTTATAAATAATGTTTCATAAAACATTTTCGTGTAATCCTTGAGTCTCTCGGGGTGTTCTGGGTCGGGGAAGGGAATAGGAAGAGAGTCTCCCAGGCCTAAATGGTTAACGTTTATATTGCAACATAAATAATTCTTTGCTCCAGATTGCCTGTGCTATCCATGTAGAATGATTAATGTCAAGATGATAAAATGATGCAGTCTCTTGAATTTGATTCCAGCTGTTCCCGTCTTTGATATGATTTGTGAATGACATTTGTATTTTTCACTGGTGATTAGTTAATGCTGGAAAGGACGGCCAGATGATAGCTGTCTAGAATTCTAAAGCCAAAGATTTACTTGGCTGGAAGGCTGTTCAATAGAATATCGTTACAACATTTACCACAAATTCATTTAGCATTTGTCATTAGAAGGTGCTTAGCATCAGGGAAGCAATCTATAGCCTGAAGAATTCCTTAGACCATTTGATTACACCATGATTACAGAACAATGGTAACCCGAAGAGGCTTCTATCCACATGATGCATTACTCTTGTTTAGATCGCAAACGAACTCTTAAAGAAACGATTCCGGTTTTTCTGACAGCCCCTTGTCGGCTTGTTCATGGCTAGAGGACATCTCAAGTACGCGTCTCGGTTTAGAAGCCACGTGTCCAAAGTTACGGGGTTTAGCCCACGACGACATCAGGGAATATTTACCAAGCCACTGACAACGGGCCAGGCACTGAACTATTCTACACTCATTTTGTCTTCACACCAGGGATTTTGCACATTATTCTACACTGTCAGAATAGTTTCCCACCCACCAAGCCATCAGGAGTGCAGGTGGTTTGGTCTTATTCCGTCTGCATCCGTGTGGCCTCTTAGGTTGTGACTCTCTCTGGTTAAGGAGGGGATGAGTTTAACCCCAAGTTCCTCAACCTCATCCCTGGCGACCTCTGGGGCTGGACCACACTTGGCCGTGAGGGCGTCCTGTGCACCACAGGATAGGAAACACCATCCCCGGTCCCTACCCGCTAGGTGCCTCTAGTGGGCCCCCAAGTTGTGACAGTAATTCTTTCGTCTCCAGACACTGGCAAGGTCCCCTGCGGGACAGAATCACCCCAAGCTGAGAACCACTGGTTGAACTCAATCTCCCCAGTGTAGCATCGTGCATGGATTGCTGTCCTTGGGGTTCAGCCTGCGTTTTCACTTCCTGCATGAGACCACCTGGTAATGAGTTACTTTCTACTTTAGGAATTAAAATGGGGGTTGTGTCTACATTATCATGAATTCTGCTTCATGGAAAATAGAATTCATTATGATGTTGGCAACAGTGACTGGATTCTTTACTCTGGATCCAAATTAGTATAGAGGAGGTATCAATGCTTTTGATAAGTGAAAGGAGCAGCAGAAGAAAAGTCTCTCTCCTTCTTCTCCCTCCCTGCCTCCCTCTGTCCATCTCTTTTGGATCAACATCTTCACGTCCGTAATCTGGAGGGAAACAAACCAGCATTTTCTCTGCATGTGGGACCCTGGGCATATTTTTTGTTTTCTTCTGTGCGATTTGTTATTTTCGAAACTTTCTGTAATAAACATATATTGCTTTTTAAATGTTTTTATTTATTTTTGAGAGAGAGAGAGAAAGAGAGAGACCGAGCACTAGTGGGGGAATGGAAGAGAGAGAGGGAGACACAGAATCTGAAGCAGGCTCCAGGCTCCGAGCTGTCAGCACAGAGCCCGACGTGGGGCTCCGACTCATGAACCATGAGATCATGACCTGAGCTGAAGTCAGATGCCTGAATGCCTGAGCCAACCAGGCGCCCCTAAACATGTATCATTTTTAAAGTCAGATACAAATTCCTTTAGAAAAATGGGAGTCGCTAATCCACGCTTAGATTTATCAATTTCTTAAGACAATATGAGCCTCAGCTTTCTGATACAGACACTGATGCCATTGTAACTCTAACGGTGAAACTTCTTGGAGAGAACTTGATTGTTGGACATGGAGAAATAATACGTGTTACTTAATTGTGCTCATACAATTAGAGGAATGTCCTGAAAATTTGAGATGCCGGGGACTTGGAAAAATAAACATCCCATCGCTAGTTTTGAGTTATATAATATTCTCATTAAAGAACAATGGGGGACATGCTATTTGGGATCAGTCACAGTGGATTAACAAGGTTTTGCTGCACATCCGATGTTTGTCAATGGTTCATTGTTGGCTTTCATATCTACATATGACATGTACACACCAGGCTTCCAGGACACGGGGTCTTCAAGACAGAACTTGTGTCTTTTCTTGATTCCGCACAAGGCCAGACCACACCGGAGAGCCCTAATACACTGGCAGAGGATTTTGACCATTGATAACAGTGTGCAGACTCTTTAGCTCAGGATCCCAAGGCCAAGGTAGAAACAGCCCGGGAACAATGCCTGCAAAGGCTTTTTATGACTAAAAAGCCCCAAGCACGCGTATAGCTTTCCCAATCAGCAAAGGCACTTGGCTCCAGCCTGTCATTAAAATGTGGGCATGGGCCCAGCCCCAGGCCCGGGAAAGCAGCCCCCTCCATGAGCAGGCTTCCCTGAGCAGAGCAGAAAGCCCTGGCCATGGGCCCCCTGGAAGCTGGGAAGTTTCCTTGAGTGGCCTGGATGCCAGCTCCCGCCTAGAGAAGTTGGGAGAGGTGATGGCTTTCAGGCTGAGGACTGCAGGAGTAGAATTCCCAAATTCCCAGCCAAAAAACATAATCCTGAAGTGGAAAAACAAGTGAAATTCATACAAACTGAACCCAACGATTCCCTTCATCATTGGAAAGGAAATGGCGGGGAGATGGTGGTGGACAAACATC
>NW_027529545.1:465647-466580 GCF_008692635.1 Crocuta crocuta
CTCCCAGGGGCCACACTCCTTCCTTTTTCTTACGGCGGAAGCCAGAGGGAACTCAGCTCAGAGCTAACCAGGTCGGAAGGGCCAGTCCATCGGTGGCAGTGCCCTCCATGGGGGTTCTCTGTGCCATCAGGAGATGTTTCCTTTGGTTCTTAATTTTTGTTTAGCTTATGGTTCTTTGACCGATGGAAGCAATTGGATTTCTTAACCAGAATTAAATTGTTAGGTCCCTTATTGCACAAGGGAGGAAACATTCTCAAGTAATTTTCATTCAGATGAAATGGGGATAAACTGGGCTTGAAATAGAAGGAAAGAATTAAAATAGTAACTCCAGTCCCAGGTATGTTTCCTCCCGTAGGAAACAGTGGTTTAAAGTTTATGGAACAGGTTAACGAGTTGGAGAACCTTGCCTTTTGGCCCATGTCCTAAAATAAGACTTAAACACACTTCAAAAATATACAACACTTCTCATTAATGGTGAATAAAGAATTAGGGTTTGAGTCAGGATGTAGAGGCTGAATGATTCATATGGTAACATGTAGTAGAAGTGAGGTTTTTCGGAAATGAAATATTTCATTGATTGAATGATTCCTGGAACACCATGGGCATTTATTTTGCTTTGCTTTTTCCCCTCGTGCTCTTTGATATGTTTCCAAAATTTCTTCCATTGACATACATGACTGGACTGGAGAAAACGGACTAAATTCGAGAGCTGAACAATTGATGTGGTATCAGGAGGCTTTTGGAGAAGTGCAGCTGCCGTCAAAAGNCTTGCTTGAAGGCCGTGGGATGGATTGGAGGACTTTTAAGCCTGTTCTTTTATTCTACTTCTGTCTACCTTTTATGGCTCCATAAAAGGCAGAAGGTTTGTCCTTCCGGCTAATATTACGTTAACGGGAATGTGTGTAACTCGAAAAGCTGGGCATCGTTTACTAC
>NW_027529545.1:466668-472039 GCF_008692635.1 Crocuta crocuta
TAGTTAGTTACTTATTTTCTCTTGCTGTCAGTTTTCATTCAAACAAGTTTCTTGGATCACCTAAACCCACACATCACTTCTTTCGGTTCTGCATGAGATGCTGGGGGCCGGAAGCAGTACTAGCTTCTGGGTTAGGTGTGGCAAATGGGCGTAGGTCAGGCTAAACATCGGCTGTGTAATTCTTTTGATCATGGAACAAATTTGATTTGAGTACATACTATATAAATCTAACACTGATACCCTCCCTTGCTCCCTCTCTTCTTTCTTTTCTTCTTTCCTTTCCTTTGATTTTCCTTCCTCCCTCCTTCCCTTCTGCCTTTCCTCCTCTCTCTCCTTCTTTCTCTCTTCCTCCCACCTTCTTTCCCCCAATCTCTCTCCCCCTTAGATTCTTTTGGTAGTAAACATCCACTGAAGACATACAACACACTAGCGACTGTGTTAGGCACCAGAGATATTAAACACAGTTCCTATCTTCAGGGAGCTTAAGTTCTAAGAGGAAAAAAAATCTCTCGGGGGCGGAGGAAGGCAGAAGTCTGTGGATTCTTCTGAACTGTGTAAGGAAGGAAGAAAGGAAAGATAAAACAAGAGAGCTATACTTGGGGGCTACTGTATTCTTCCAAAAAGCAGCCTCTCCTAGTCTCTGGAGAATATGCTTACAGCTGTTCGCAAAAACAAAACAAAAGAAAAAAAACTAAAAAACGATTCTCTCAAGTTAGCCTTGGGAAGAATAGCTTCATTTGATGACAGAAGACCAGTGATGTGACCATGACCAGGGACAGGGTCTTACCTTGAGGTCTGATGTGGAAGGTGAGGATGCCAGTATTTCCTGTGCTGCAAGAAAGTTCAGAAATAATCTATTGTTGCAGTGCAGAGAAATGTTTTGAGAGCTTGAGTAAATTCCCATTAAGTGTTATTTATTTATTTACTTATTATTATTATTTTTTTTAGAGAGGGAGAGAAAGTGCAAGCAGGGGAAGGACAGAGAGAGAGAGAGAGAGAGAGAGAGAGAGAGAATCCCAAGCAGACTCCAAGCCCAGTGTGGAGCCCGACTCGGAGCTTGATCTCATGACCTGAGCAGAAATTAGAGTCAGATACTTAACTGACTGAGCTACCCAGGCACTCCCTTTAAAGTATGTTTTTTAAAACACATATAGTAAGCTCACTCTTCTATTTTTTTTTTGTAATAGTAATTTGTATAATATTATCGGCAAGTATACAAAAATGTTTTCTGTCTGAGTCCCGCGTTTACTTAGAATCAGATGTCTTGGGTATTTGCTTATTGACAGCTTCCAGATCCAGGGAGAGGCTGGAAGTGTTTATTCTTCTTACATCCCTGCTTCCCTCCCTCCTGACTTTACTGATAGCACGCTGGGCACACGGGAGATCTTTGAACTGTGAGCGGGACAATGGCTGCATTATTGCCAGACACCCCATAAACGACCCAGTGGCCTGGGAGCAGAGAGGAAGCAATAGAAAATTGGTAGGAAGGTAACATGAGAAGATCCCATGGACAGAAGGAATGTTATCATGATAGAACATTGATGGAACATATATAACATTATATTGCTCTAATGATATAACGTTGATATTAGGGTTGAAGTTCTCATCTGGGCCAGTGGTTCTCAAACAGGAGTGACCGTGCCCCTCCCCCCCCCCAGGGGACATTTGGCAGTGTCCAGAGATATATTTGGTTGTCACAATTGGGAGCAGTGAAGACCAGGAAGTGGCTAAACATCCTACAATGCACAGGATGGTCCCCAACAAAGAACTGTCCCGCTGCTGACGTGCATAGCGCCAAGGTGGAGTGCTCCTGCCTTAGAGAAGGGGCATCTAGAGAAAAGACTGAACAATGATGAAAGCCGGGCTTCAGGAGACTTTGTCCACAGAACAAGTGAGGTGAGGTAGAAGTATTTACGGAAAATATAATCAACAGATACTGGCTTTCCTGACCTTTGTCTCTGTGAAGGCAGAAGCTTGCACTTGGCCATCTCGTTAGACCCTCAATACATAAGCAAACAAAATTCGTAGTATCCTGCCTAAATTGGAAAGGAGAACTGGACATGCAGACTGTAATTAGCAAGAACGAACAACATCCTCACTTTTACCCAATTCACCGGCACATTTTAACCCTCAGCCACGACGCTTGCTGCCAGAGCTGTAAAGGTGTCATGACTTTGACCTCCCTGCCGCCGAGCTGTTCTGCAACACGAAGCCTGGCCATCCCGCTCTGGGGATGTCGTGAACGGCTGTGTCTGACGGCATTAAGGGAAATTGTTCACATTTGTGTCTCGGCTGCTATCACGAGCTGGGTTGATTTTCCTCCAGCCAGAGCTGTCCCTGAGGACCTCCCGCTTTTAGGGACAAAAGCCTCAGGAAGGATGAGCTGCTTTTGCAAGCCGGCTGCCCGGACCTGTGCAGTAGCTCTCTGAAGTCACTGGGTTGCAAGCTTGGCATGGTGTTCTGTGACGGTCTAGAAGCGTCTCTGGGGCCTGCTTCCCTGCGGGGAAGGAGAGGCCCGTGAGACTCCTCTGGGCCGTTCTCCAGGCCCCGGATGATTCCCACCTGGCCATGTGCGAGGATGACTGTGCCCTCATCACTCGCACAACAACTGTTAGCAGTGTTCGAACAATTCTGCAGGCGGCCTTCTGTTTCTGGCACCAGGTCTCGTGGCATTGCTTAATGAGAACCGCCTGTCCGGCAGCATCAAGGGCTTGGGCTCTGCGGGCTGGCCGGGCCCTGTGAACTCTGGGGTTCAGGGTTCATGCCCTGGCACTTCTGCTTCCCGTCAATCATCTGAAGGTTTCAAACGTATTCCCCCCCCCACAAAAGCAGGCTTCTCGATTTCAGGATGTCCTGAATGTCCAGGTCTGGAATGCGGGGAGAGAGAGCAAGAGGCAACCGATAACAGATGCTGCCGTGTGGACGCCCGCCCCTCCTCTCTCTGTGCAGACCCATTCCCTGGGGGTCAAAGGTCACAGGCTTCCATTGGGCAACTCATTCCACGCTGAGGGCTGGACGTCTGTTCTTGTCTGTGCCTCTTGCCGCTTCGGAACCTGGCCTCACCAAGGTGAACTCACCTGAGGCTTGACATGGGGACCTAAACCGAAACTATTCATCTCTGTCGGCATCTCCAGTAACTTACTTATTGGGCGCTGACGACAGACTCCAAAAAGCAGCTCCATTTGGATAAGCTTTCTCCAAATCCTCCAACTCCAGAACTTGTTTTGCCCAACTGTCCTCGTCTTTGCTCTTGCTCTCATTCTTTTGGGGGGGTAAAAGAAAACGGGACTAGGGGCACCTGGGTGCCTTAGTCGGTTAAGCGTCCGACTTTCGCTTAGGTCATGATCTCGCGGTTCGTGGGTTCGAGCCCTGTGTCGGGCTCTGTGCTGACTGCCAGCTCAGAACCTGGAGCCTGTTTCAGATTCTGTGTCTCCCTCTCTCTCTGACCCTCCTCTGCTCACGCTGTCTCTCTCTCTCTCTCTCCTAGAAATGAATAAAACATTTAAAAAAAATTAAAAAAAAAAACGGGACTAGGAGGGAAGGAAAAGGAGAATGCTCTATATATTAAGCAAATTGACTCGCAGGAAATGTTCTTCATTTGGAAGTCTACTTTATCCGCTGTTACCTTAGCTCCTCCAGCTTTCCCTTGATGGGTGCTGGCATGTTCTACCATTTGCCATCCTGTTTCTTTGAACCCATCTCTGTCTTTCTTATTGAAAGTGAGTTTCTTGGGGCGCCTGGGTGGCTCAGTCGGTTAAGCGTCCAAGTCGGCTCAGGTCATGATCTCACGGTTCGTGGGTTCGAGCCCCGCGTCGGGCTCTGTGCTAACTGCCAGCTCAGAGCCTGGAGCCTGTTTCAGATTCTGTGTCTCCCTCTCTCTCTGACCCTCCCCTGCTCATGCTGTCTCTCTCTCTCTCTCTCTCAGAAATAAATAAACACATTTTAAAAAATTTAAAAAAGAAAAAAAAAGTGAGTTTCTTATAGATTGAATATAGTGTCGGATGGATGAGCCTGGAGCTGGTCTTGGGTTAGTATCTTTGGGAAATGTGGGCGTGACCGGTTCATTGAAAGGGGCTTCGGGGCAAGAGGCCTGGGAATATGGGAACAGAATATGAAATAATGAAGAAAACAGAGAAATTGGCCCCTATAAAGAAGCAGGCAGGAGCACCCAGGTGATTTAAGACCAAGTTGAATAAGCAGGTAATACAGGCATTGGGTGGAATTCCACATGCAGGCCTGGTGGGTTCAGAGTATGTGCTGCAGGTCAAGTTAGAGGTTACCAGCTACCGAGAAGAGATGAGGAGGGAGGCTGGGGCTCTGCGAAACGGTAGTGAAGGTTAGGGAGTGTGCTCCTGGGGAACCTCCGCAGAACGACCGAGGAGGCGGGGCACCGAGGTCAAAGGGGACCTTCTCTAAGACCGAGGTTGACTGTGACACCTTGGAGCCCATTTTATTTGCACCTGGATTGTCTTAGAGTGTGGGATGAGCTGAGCAGGCAAGTGAGAAGTACGTAAGTACAACCCCAGGCCTGCAGCACAGGGACAGGAGCTGGGCGGGAGATGATAGAAGACACTGATGGGCAGATTTACTTGCCCAGATTTAAGGTTTTATTTTGGCTTGACGACACGCAGGCACTATAGAGGATGGAATTTGCCAGGTGGTAGATTTCCTAGCTTTTATCTTGATATTGTTTTTTATTCTGTAGCATCTGTGGTTTCTGCAAATATGAGGACTTTTTAAAAACACACACCTTTTAAAAAGGAGAATAGTGGATAGAGTAGGTTTAAGAGAATGTCAGAAGTAGAACACACTCATGAGAAATTATAATTCTACCCTCTATATTTATTGAGCACCTACTACATGGCAAACGTTGAGCTAAGTTGGCCTTGGCCTCAGATTTCAGGAACTCTACAGTCTAGTGGGGGCAAAGGAACAGAAATAGTAAACAAAACTTACACAAATACAGGCTAAATTTCTATTGTGATAGACATGCAGAGCATAGGTTGCTTTACGAGTCAAAATTAGGGGAATTTGGCTCAGGCAGGGAGGTCAGGGGAAGACTCTTGGGGAAGTGACAGTTGAGAAGCCACCTGAAATATGAGTGGTAGGGAAGAAGGTGAGGGGAGTAAAGGTCTGTGGCAAACCACAGTGTAGCCAGGGAGTAAGTGGAGAGTGGCCCAAGATGACGCGGGGGACACACACAGGGACCGTGGAGAATCTTATGAGCACCGCGGAAGAGCTTCAGGGAGAGTTTTAAAGTCAACATATAGAGATGGGGAGTGGAGGTGAGAAAGGCCGAAGGAGTGTTTGTGGGTGCGATGTGACCCGATTTTGAGATTACCTTGGCTCCTCTGTCACCCGGCTGACTGGG
>NW_027529545.1:472161-486882 GCF_008692635.1 Crocuta crocuta
TGTCACCCTGGGTGCTGGTGCAGTGTGGATGGCAGGTTAGGTCAGCTGTAGACTGGGAGATCTAGGAGGCTTGGGCTTGGAGATTGTGTACAGACAGAGGAGTAGGTCAGTTAAGGAGATAATCAAGAGATAAAATCCACAGGATTTGTTGATAGATGGGACACGGAGGGCACCAAACATGAACCTGTGGTTTGGGGTTCATTAAACTGGTTGGATGAGGCAGTGTTTGGGGGGAGAGAGCATGAGTGCGGTTTTGGACATGTGGAGTCTGAGGCATCCTTCAGACTTCCAAAGGAGATGACCAAATAGGCAGTCCAACGTAAGGGGCCGAGCTTGGCAGAGAAATCAGACGTAGCGATTTAAATTTGGGAGGCTCCTGCACAAAACGGTGCAGGAGGAGGTGGTGTGGATGGTGTTGTGTCGGGAGGGATTAAGAAAGAAGTGGTCAACATCTCAAGAGCTGCTGTATGTCAAGATGAGGCCAATCAATCGTGTATGGGAACACGTGTTGATGCAGACACTTTCTGACATCAGTGAGCGTGGTTTGGTAGAGTGAAGACTCCAAATGCCTGGTGAAGGGCGTGGGGCATAACGAGAGGGGAGGACATAGAGGCAGAACGTCCGAACCGCCCTTTGAGAAGCTTGACAAAAAAAGAAGAGGCAAGAGAGGGCCGAAGCTGGAGGGAAAATACGACTGGGGAAGTTATAAGCTTTATTGCCTGAAAGACTTTACTGAAATTGAACAGCTTTTAATGACCAGAAGCAAAAATTAAGCTTTGAGAAAAAATAGACTGTGCGAAAGCACCAATGTTCATTAAATCATTTTTTTCCGTGTCTCTCCTTAATTGGTAATTGGTTTTCGGCCATGACACATTTGCTTGTTAATTGCTATACTTCCTATTTAATCATGCTTTTATAATTCTCTCCGGAGAACATGGCTGAAAAAGATCCAAAGGGAGCCTGAATTCCTCTCCATAAATCGCCCATGGTGAGACAGAACAGCTACAAGAAAGCTTTTTTATAAGGCCTCAACCCCATTTTTACTTTGTTCTTGAAAGTACATCCCACAGTGAGAATGATATTCAAGCGAGAAGGACTTTGCAAGTTCCACGTGGCTCCCTATGCTCTTCTAACCACAAGCAACTATCTTCTTCAACATATTTTACTTGTATTTTTTTTTTGAGAGAGAGAGAGAGAGCAAGCAGGGGAGGGGTGAGAGAGAGGAAGACAGAGAATCCCAAGCAGGCTCCACACTGTCCAGGCTCCACACTGTCAGCGCAGAGCCCAATGTGGGGCTTGAACTCATGAACTGTGGGATCATGACCTGAGCCAAAACCAAGAGTCTGGCCCTTAACTGACTGAGCCACCTGGGTGCCCCTGTATTTTTTAAAATAATAATTTACAAAAGAGGGGGCTGTGGGCTACTCTCTGCCGTGTACGGTATGCCCTTCAAGTTGACTTTGAAAGATGATTAATTACAGCAGTGTCTGTTCAGTTTCAAACGTTCAAATTAAATGTGCTTCAAAACTCTTATTAAAGGGAATATCCTTTACACACCTGTCACTTGTGAGAAGGGCTGATTCAAGTCAAAATTATGAAAGAGGTAATGCTAATCATTAGACCCGACACACTCTACCCTGTTGAATGAAAGAATCTTCTAGTGATCTTTGAGTGGCCCTGACTTAAGCACTCAGTAACTAATTCTCCATGAGTTCTGTGATTTCAGATTGATGTAATTCAGAGGTGGAAAGGACTTGAGAGCTAACAGGCCCAGAGCCCTGAGGGGCTGCCGAGCCCTCAGGGAGAAAGGAGATAGTCAGAGAATGAGCTATGGGCTCCGGGCCACATGTCCAGTACTGTATCTGTTATAGTAGGGGCTGGCAAATTGCACCATATGCCTGTTTTTGTAAATAAAGTTTTATTGGAACCCAGCCTCACCCATTCCTTTACGCATCCTCTGTGGCTGCTTTCAATCCATAGCTGCAGAGTTAAGTTAGTTGCCACAGAGGTAGTATGACCTGCGAACCCTAAAATAACTCGCTGACTTTCATAGAAAAGGTGTTGAGGGGCTCCTGCGTGGCTCAGTTAAGCATCCAACTTCGGCTCAGGTCCCGATCTCACATTTTGTGAGTTCTAGCCCTCGAGCTGCACTGACAGCGCAGAGCCTGGAGCCTGCTTCAGAGTCTGTGTCTGCCTCTCCTCTGCTCGTGCTCTGTCTCTCAAAATAGATATTGAAAAAAGAAAAAAAGAAAAGGTCCCGAGCCCCGTGTGTATAGCACTTTTGAATCACTTCAGACAAAAGGACAGAGTGCTGGGCCCCACTCTAGACCTTCTTGGCCCCAATCTTTCAGAAGGGGATCCAGGAATCAGCATTCGTTTAAAAAAAAAAAAAGGCGATTTTAATGCTCTGCTAGAACTTATTGCTGCTCCCACTCCCGGAGATGCGGACGAGGAGGTTAGGGGGTCGGGCTGGAGAAGAGGCATTTCTACCCAGCTCGCAGGTGGTGCTGAAGCGTTGGGCCCCCGACCACTCGGCAGAGCACGGACTTCCATCGAAGGGCCTGCACCTCTAACGAGACAAGGTCAAGTCCTGGGGCCACGGGATGGGGTTGGGGATAGACTTGTTGCAGCTCGTGCCCGGAAGAGCCTCACTCCTCTGTTCCAATCATTCTTGCCCTCCCCTCCTCCCCCCCATCTAGAAGACTCGAAATCAAGCCCTTCTTGCTCCGGATCTCCACTCCTGTATAGGTTTTATTGTGTCTTAAAAAATTTCCTAGGGACTATTTCGAGGCGTGTAAAGTAACTGCATTTTGAACGGAGAGCAGTGGGATGCTGGACCGTCGAGTTTCCGGCAGAAAAGGAAACGTACATCGCAAAGTAGTTCAAAACCCCAGCAGAAGCTGAGTAAGTATCTGTGGAGACCATGCGAAAACACAAAATGATGAAAAGGCAACAGAGAGAGAGGCAAGACACAGGGCCTTGGAACCACAAAAAGGATTTTATTTTGAACCAGAAAGCAACAGCAATGGAGAGAACAGTCCGGGCCAAGGGCGTGGCACTGTGACTCAAGCACCAGGGACTGGATTTGTGCAGGTGAAGGGGCGGGCCAGAGTCCACTCTGCCTTTCCAAACTAAGCAAATCACATCCAGATCTTTGTGACACATCACTGGATTCCCGTTTACACAGGCTTGGACTGCCTTTCGGGTTCCAGATTTTTGTAATGGTTTTGTAAATATTCCTTAAACTGAAGGAGCCACTGCAGTGAAACTTCTGCAGTGAAGTGTCCCCTTTTCTTTTCTTTTGGATGGATCAGGCATTGAATCAATTACAGGAGAAGCAAAACAGATTTGTGAGAGTTTTGCTTTAAAAAAACCTCCGAAGAGCAAGAGTTTCTCACCTGCGGCACCACTGACATTTTGCCCGGATCATTCTTGGCTGGGGTGGGGGGTGGGGGCGCTGTGCAGTGCACTGTAGGAAGTTGAGTGGCATCCCTGGTCTCTACCCACCAGATGCCAGTAGTGCCCTCTCCCAAGTTGGGGTAACCAAAAATGCCTCCAGGCATTGCCAGATCGCCCCCTTGTTGAATAGTGAAAAGCACTATTTCAAAAACATCCTTTTGCTTCCTGCTTAACATCTTATAAGGGTAGACCAGATCATCAACTTCCCAACACCAAAAGCACATGTACACGAGCACACGTGTGCGTGTCTCTTCAGGCACCGCATACGTGCCTGGAGCCGAAGCAGAATCCCACGCTCACTGGACAGTGCTGGTTCAGTTCCTTGGCAAGTTCAGGGTCAACATCCCAGTACCGTGATAAATTGTCCGTTCGTCATCAGGCCATCTCCTCTTCTCCAGCCAAAATCATCATCGTCAGTATTTGCAGTCAGTTTTTGAAGTCATTTTGTTTCAAGCTGGAAAGAAAATCTTTACCCGCGCCCACTCTCTTCTCAATCCATTTCGATTCCTCCTCGAATGACACGGCCAGCCACCTTGGACACTGGATCCAGGTTTCTTCATTTGTATCCACCAGGAAGAGAGGTACCATGTTCCTGAGTTCTGGTATGAGGACTGGCTACATAACATTTGAGGCCCAGCGCAAAATGCATTTTCAGGCCCCTTATTCACAATTTATTAAGAATTTCAAGATGGCGACAGCACCTGTCCACACACCCATGACGTCAGACCCGGCAGGCCTCAGTCGGTGCCGCATCAATTTGGTTGTATTAATTTAAGTGGCGCCGCCATCTTTCTCCCCTGTAACGCAATGCTTCCTGCAAAGTTATGGACCTCACAAACAAAATACTGTGACCCCAGTCCACTGAAAGAATTGTACTGCAGCAAATGTTTATAGCATATATTTTTTAGACTCTCAAAAAAAATCCACATGGAAATCTTTTCTACACCATTACAGTAACGAAAGGAAACACGGTGGCCTTTCACCATATACACATTTTCCTGTAAATAGGAGAACATGGAAATAGTAACTGCTACTATCCACAAAGTTTTTAAGTTAGCAAAGAGTGAGACTTCCACAACCAAATTATAACATAGTCCCTCTTGTCCTTATAAAAATAGCCAAAACATAAACTAAATGGCTTGCAGTGAAAATTTGAGCAGTAACTTCTTTATGTTGTAAAACATTATATTCACAGAAATATCGTCCTTGTAAATGCTTTACACGAACATCATAAGGCAAACTGTAGCATCTACTGGTACCTGGCAACCATTTTAAAAACTCAGAAGCTGACTTTTAGACCCTTTTATTTAAAACCTGTTGGTGTACAAAGTGCATTAAAATATCCGTTATCCAGCTACCAAAACAGTATGTAAAAATTACAACCCTTTCAGTTTGCCCAGGGAAGGCAAAAACACATTATTTTTATGTTGTAAAAAAAAAACAAAAACCCAAAAAACCATTAAGTTTCCAGAGAATGATTAATTTTTTTCCGTTGAGGTGTCCATCTGTTAGAGGTGAAATTGTCCTAAGTAGCTAAAAAAATATTCATCTGGGTATAAATAATATAGTAAATATATAAACTCTATCTGTTAAGAAAAGAGAGCGTCTGCCCGTGAAGGGGACAGAAATGCCCATGATGTGGCCCACGGGTTCCGGGCTCACAATCATGTGATGTGATGCTGAAAACGGTGGGTCTGTGGACGGATTTCAGGGTGACAATTGGTTGATCTGGTTAAAAACAAAATTGCTGAAGACAATGCTTAAATTCATCAGTCTGTTCGGTCGAAATGGCCAACCCAGTAGTTCAGATAAATATGTTAGCAAATGAAATGACTTCTAGATCTCATGCCCTTCGTCAAGATAGAACCAATGCCAGATTCCTGGTCCAAGTCCAAGGACTGCTTAAGAAAGCCTTACTTCATGGACCATTCCAGCTTACCAGGTCCGCATGCCCAGAATCCCACCCAACCGCTTATCAGCTGGTTTTATTAGCAGTCTCCAGCGTGGCAGTAGCGAGTTTGATTTTTTTTTTGTGTGTTTTTTTTTGTTGTTGTTGTTTTTTTTTTGTCTTGTTTTGTTTTTTGTTTTACAACTCCATAGCAAACTATACTAGAACACAGAGGGTCCTCTACATCTTTCGAGATGTTTAATAAAAGTCTTTTTATAGCTTTTGAGGCACGCATACTAGTAAATAGTACTTTCTGCAACGTCCCTTGTCATTACCAACTCATAAATAGTGTTTCTCGGGTGAGTTATATTTGGACGTGGTAGAGACAGTCAGGGCCATGTGTCCTGGAGAGCAAAGTCAGTCCAAAGTGGTGCTGCCATTTGTAATAGGAAATGTTTATTCCCTCAGCCCCAGCAAGCAAAGAAAAATGATTTGGGAGAGAGGGAGATAGGACAGCGATTAAATGTAGTAAAGCAATGTCACAGGCCTCACGATACTACTAAGAGGAAGAAGGAAACAGACTTATGTCATGAAACAGAACCCTACTTCTGCTCAAAGACAAATCAGCCTCTGACGTTTTGAAAAATCGGTAGGATTCACAGAGACTATTTTCAGTCGGAATCTCAATTCTCAATGTGCTCCCAGAATCCTGAATCCTGGGAGAGGTGAGGTCACACACGGCCGAAGGCTTCACAACCTTTCTTTCCGACATTACCCCACCAGCCATTGGAGGGTGATGACAGACTGGGCCATGGCGGAGTCCAAGCTCCAGAGTCAATTCTTTCAATTCTCTCTTTTGCTCTCCATTCCGGTTGAACCAGTAAGTTTTTCACATCACAGTTAAAACATTTCAAAATAAACCAGAGTAAGAAAGCCCATGTACTGCCCTACTAGGTTCAAAACTATTTTTTGCTTTTAAGATCCTCCCGTATTCTGGTATGCGCTGTTGAGGCAACAGGACCTACAACAGAATTGGTAGGAGCTATGAGGATGTGAGGAGGTGGATACGCACACAAAACCACAAGAGTTTTTCCTCAAGCCCACAGAGTGTGACGAAACGAAGGCTGTTGTGAAGAGCCCGTAAGCTTCTGGGCTTCTTAATGTGCAAACTCAAATAATTTCTAAGAGTTATAATTCTGGGTATGTTTCTTTTATAAATAATCTAAATTTTCCTGTAGATNGGGGAGAATCGCCTATTTGGAGAACTATCCTAGCTGATTTCTGGACACTTTTTGGTGAGACTTAATCACCCTCTGGAAGCCTGTGCTTTCTCTGTCCCTGAAACGGTGGCCACGGCCCTTTTTAATCCCCCAGAAATCAGCTCCACGTGGCCAAGAGCTCACGGCAGCTGCTCTGTGCAGTCCAGATGGTCTGGGATCGGAAGGCCAGTTATAATGGTCAAACACTTGTTCCACAGCGTGAAGGTAGGGCACACAGGCTGCGAGAATGTGATGTCGAAGGTGTAGAGGTGGATGGAGTTCAAAGCATCGTAGAAGGCGATGGAACCGTTATCATAGTCCAGCAGAATGCCGACGCGCCGGAGATGGGGGGCTGGCTCGATGGGGGTTTCCTTGCTGTTGTGTCTCACCACCCAGTTATTGTGACAGCGACACAGCGCCCAGGAAGCAGAGTTCTTGCCGATCCACTCGTGCTTCGGGGCTGATTTGTAAGCGAGGCCGATGGCATACCTGCACAAACAAAACAGTGACAACGAGAACGATGAGGTGTGTGGCACAGGTGTGCTAGATCCCTTCTATGGTTATCCGGGGTCACGAGAACCTGATTCGCTCTTCAGTGAAAGCTTGGCAAGGGCCCTGACACAGGTGTTCCTCATCTCCTTCGCTCCCAGACACACGGTGGGTGGAAATGGGCTGTTGTATTTATTCATATTCCTGTTTGTAGTTCAGACATTATATGAGGATTTGAACTTTGTGTTTTGCTGCCTCTTTCCTTCTTTCTTTCCTTCCTCCCTCCTTCCTTCCTTCCCTTCTTTCCTTCTTTCTTTTCACTCCTTAAGACCTGCACTGTGAATTCTCTAGACCAGTGCTGTCCAACATAACTTTCTGCAATGAGTGAAATGTCTTGCTCTGTTCAATATGGTAGCCACGAGCCACATGTGGCTACTGGGCACTTGAACTGTGGCTGCTGAGACTGAGGAACCAAACTTTATATGTAGTTAATTTTCATTAAGTTAAATTATGTAAATAGTTGCATGTGGCTCAGGACTACCATATTGGACAGCACAACCCTTTTGACCTACTTTGAATTTTTCTTTTTTTGCTTTAATTTTTTTAATGTTTTATTTATTTACTTATTTATTTTTTTGAGAGACAGGTAGAGACAGCATGAGCAGGGGATGGTCAGAGAGAGAGGGAGACACAGAATCCGAAGATAGGCTTCAGGCTCTGAGCTAGCAGTCAGCAGAGAGTCCGACGCGGGGCTCGAACCCACGAACCATGAGCCGAAGCCGGACGCTTAGCCGACTGAGCCCCTGATCTACTTCGAATTTTTCAACTGGCATCATGTCTGTCATTTTCCATGACTTCAAGCACACTTTGCAAAAGGCAAGCACGGAGAATGATGTTCATTTGCAGGGAAAGTTCCTTGTCCTCTCCTGGTGCCAGTTTCCTCATCTATAACACAAGGGCAATGACAGCCTCCATCTCAGATGGTTATTTTGAGGAGTAAAGGAAGGAATACATGTAAAATTCTGGGCACGAGGCCTGGCAAGGAATCTTTAGTAACTGCTGTTCTATTCTTTTTGCTCAATAACACATTACTAATTAAGTATCAGAATCAGAACTTGAACCTAGGACGACTCAAAAGGCCCCAAACTTAAACAACATTCTCTCATACCTTCCCTCACCAGAAATTATGTGATTCATCACGGCCAAAAGCCCTTCTGATTAATTTCCTACTACATTTAAAAAAGTTCTGAATGTCTTTGAGAGCTAGATATCCTGGTTATTCTAAATGTACTCTTGGGGCGCCCGGATGGCTCAGTTGGCTAAGCGCCTGACTCTTGGTTTCAGCTTGGGTCATGATCTTACGGCTTGTGAGTTTGAGCCCGGAGTCGGTCTCTATGCTGACAGTGTGGGGCCTTCTTGGGATTCTCTCCCATCTCTCCCCTTCCCCTTCTTGCGTGTGCTCGTTCTCTCTCAAAATAAATAAAAGTTCAAAAATAAATAAACGGGGGAGCCTGGGTGGCTCAGTTGGTTAAGCGTCCGACTTCGGCTCAGGTCATGATCTCATGGTTTGTGGGTTCGAGCCCCGCATCGGGCTCTGTGCTGACAGCCAGCTCAGAGCCTGGAGCCTGTTTCAGATTCTGTATCTCCCTCTCTCTCTGACCCTTCCCTGTTCATGCTGTCTCTCTCTCTCTCAGAAATAAAACATAATAAATAAATAAATAAATAAATAAGTGTACTCTCAACTGCTCCAAAAAAGTTGAGGATTCTTTCTACAATGTTCTAAGCTCCTTAATCTCTTTTTAACCTGCTGAGGTATGCATCCACAACATTTGCAATATTTCAGTTATTACGATAAACAAAACTCATCATTCTTAATAAAGAACAAACGCTTCATGGCCCAACTTTTAATATGTTATAGCAGAAGCCGGTCTAAGTGGATGTTGACATATGGTACCTTACCTAGTACGGACAGAAAAAACTTCATTGGACTTTGATAAAGTGACATTCTTTTGAAAATCACATGTTGGATTTAAAATACGATCACTTTCAGTAAGAGTGGTGTGTTAAAAAAAATGAATATAACACACTATCACTGAATTAAAAAAGGATGGAATTGATGATCAATTAAGGCCAGGGTACCAGCCTGTCTGCCATCAACTTGGCCTCCTCTCTTCCTTCTTGCCAATCCTGCTCTGCATCTCGGGGGGGAATCCCGGGGCTGCATTTCCCAGAATCCCTTTACCAGTGGGAGGCTGGGAGGTCCTGCCACCGTGACGGCTTTGCAGAAGATGCAGAAGTTCTAAGAGGTGGGGAAAACGCCCTTTTCCAGACAGCAGAGAGCAGGGGTGAGGTTTGCGGGAGCTTCTGGCAAACTCCCAGGTACACCTGGCTCTGGGCTGTTGGTAGCTTTCTGGCACACAGAGCTCATCCCCGACGCACACGCCCAGCCCTCCCAGGGTCCCAGTAAGCCCCTGCTTCCCTTCCTCCTTGACTGACTTTTGGTTTTCTGCTGAACCCTACGTCCCTGAGACACTCTGGAAAGGTTTTTGTTTTGTTTTTGAGTATTTCCCCTAAAGACATTCTCTACGCCCCGGCAGACACCGTTTCCATTTTTCAGATAACTCGGAGCCTGCGTCTGCATCACAAAATAGCGGAGCCTGTATCATTCCCTTCATGTTGCCGCACACCAGTTTCATGTTTTATTAAAGAACTTTGACGTTTTATTTCCCAGCTGAACCTTAACTGAACCCGCTGTGAAGTAGCTGTGGCAGGTATGACGGACTTCATTTAGCAAATGGGAAAACACGGAGGTTAAAATTGGGAGCAGAATTCAGAGTCTCGCTCCCTCCCCTTTGACTTCTGGCCCAGTAATCCTTGCGTGAACCCATGTTTAGTTAACACCATTTCATAAAACACCAAGCGCACATTAACAGCATTAGAGAGTAAGAAAATAACTACGTGTATAGTCCATTAAGCAAAGGAAAATATCATTATATTATCATTAATCTGTAAAACTATGTAATTATTTCCNGTGCAGGCAGAAGGTAATGCTCCATTAAGTTACGCAGTGAGACTTGGAGAATTCAGAAAGTATAAAAATTATGTTTCTCAGAGCAATGTTAACATGCCCCATCGCAGGGATCATAACATACATGTTAATTGAAAGTCAGGGCTATATTTCACGAGAAAATATATGTGTCATTAGCTGGTGCAAGTCAAGGCGTCACAAGCATTTGATCATATGGGTCACCCCTTCCTCTCTAACACCTTCCAGGAAACGTTGAACTACGTTCTACATAAGAATTTTTCTGACATTGACACAATCTGGTTTGTAAAGATCCAAAGTGTGGCAATTAATTTTAGACGTTTCCCCCCCTCAAGAGTTGGTTTTGACATCTGGAGGGTGTTTTCAAGGTAATACCGATCTGTGTTTATATAACTCAAGTGGTCTGGTGGAATTTCCCGCACCATTCGTCAATGGGAATGAGATCATAATGATCAGGTATCATTTATCATAAATAATTATTAATGGAGTTGTAATTATTTAGACACTGGATTCTGTCCCAGATTAATACAGCACGTTAATTAACTAGAAATGTTTGCTCCTTTGCACCTGCAAAAATTCATTGTATTTTCCTTTGGGCTTTTATCTTGCCCCAGTGCAGCTAAAACCTATAAATGCCAGTCTGGCCCACAGCCGAACAGGGGGGTTGGGGGGAAGGATTTGTCGTCTATCCTCTGGCAGGATGTTGGAACAGGAAAATGTTCTGGGCAAAGAGAACTGTGAGGATCACGACGGAAGAAAACCGTACTTGCTTGGCCAGTACAGGTACCGTTTTTGGGAGAAAGGAGATACGCAAGCTTATGATTTCACTTTTTAGACTTCTGTGGACTTGTAACAACACTGCAAGGCACTTCAGACTCAATGTGTCTTAGCATCTTTATCTCAAGACCAGCACCGTCATAATACTCATCCTTTCAAGTTATGCCGATTTGAAGTGTTTCTTTTTATGCACGGCTGAAGCTCTTACTCGTCAAACACGCCACTGTAAGCCCTGGCGTAATTATAATGTTTCAGAAACACAGCACAGTGGTTAAGAGCAGAAAGAGATCAGCAACCTATAACCCATGGGCCGAATCTGGCCCTCTGCTTATTTTTATAAATAAAGTTTTTATTTGTGCACCGCCACACCCATTCGTGGACATATGGTCCGTGGCTGCTTTCCTGTTACAACAGGAGAGTCGAGCTGTTGGGATAAAAATCATCTGGCCTCCAAACCCAGCAACATCGGTTCTCTAGCCCTTTACAGAAATGCTCGTGAGCCCTTGGGTAAGAGCTTGTACCCTGCAGATTTCCGAACCCTGCCATCTCTGAGTTTTATGACCTTGTGCCAAAGGGCACGTGCCTTAGCCATCTCATCTGTAAAGTGGGAATACCAGCCCCTGCCTTTGTGGGGCTGTTAGGACAAACGAATGAGTTAACGTCTGTAGAATGCTTAGACCAGCGCCTGGCACATAGTGACGCTGGATGAAGGCTGGTGAAATAAAAATAAAATAGCTCCCTTTGTCAGCAGTAGCCAACAGGTGTTTGTGAGATGGCCAGCCCGAGTGAGGGGGGCAGTCTGTGGCTGTGGAATAGACAGGGTCAGTTTTGTGAGATTAACTGGGCAAGGTTAACTAATCCGAGCGCGGACACCACGCCCTGCCCGACAGACACCTTAGGTTTAGAAAGCTCACTGGACTGAGGGCACTGTGCTGGATCTAATGGACCTTTGGAAGCAATTTCCAGCCCATGATCACTGTTTCACCCTCTCGGCTCCTCTCGGCTCTTGGCTATTTGCGGTAATCGGCCCAGTCCAGAATCACAAAACGTACAGGGAAACAGAAACTAGTTTTCTTTAGAAGTCAAAGAGTAGTGTTTTAGAGTAGGAATCAGCTGATGATTTCGGTAAGGGGCTGGTGAGTTCATATTTTCGGCTTTGTGGACCATAGGGTTTGATCTTAACTGCTTGACTCTGCTGTGGGTCACAAAGGCAGCCATAGACAACGTGGAAAAAACGGGCGTGTTCCCGTAACACTTTATTTACAAAAACAGGCCTGGGGCCCAAGGGCTATAATTAGCTGACTCACATTTTAAGGCATGAAAGAGCAGTATCAGCATACTAGCTCTCCTAGGGACCAGGACTCTAACATCTTAGCTGCAATTTGTGGAGTAAATTTAAAAAAAATGGATGGACTTAAACCCAGTTGGGTTCCTTACTGGCTGAATGGTAGATCAGATGACTCCTTTGCAGATATTCACTCCCTCCTCTCACCTCCAAGGGAGGAATACACTTCCCTAGACCACTGGCTTTGGGTTTGGCTATGTGACTGGCTTTGGCCGATCAGAAGTTAGCAGACGGTAATGTAAGCAGAGGCTCCTTGAGAAAGACATGGCCTGGGTGTCCCTCGCGTCCAAAGAGGATGAAGAGACACAAAGAACGGACCTAGATCCAACCTGCAGCTTGAAGCAAAGCCCGGATGGGATTAGCCTTGAAAGCTAACCCACGGATGTGCGTGGTTAGTGAGCGGTAATAAGTGACTACTGTTGAAGCCACTGAGCTTCGGGGTGCTTGTTATGCAGCATTACCATAGCAACAACTGACTAAAAAAGCTTTCTGCGTATTATCCTTCAAGATGGGCTCTGGTATGGATGAGTGCTCCAATACAGTACAGCGTAAGACGTGCCTTTTGTATAATGGGACGACGATAGATATAATTGCCTACCATGTGCTTCCGCTTATGACCACCTCCCAGTAATGCCGACCGCTATCAATGAACACATTTCCAGCGACACCATAGCTCCCTTGGCTGGTGAAGCGTTCAGGCGTGTGGCTCTTTTTGGATGACGACTCATCACGTTCTACTGTCAAGTTGTCGTGGGACACCTTCAGCTTCCGATGTGCAGATTTGGGGTCCAGTTTAAATGGTTGGCCTGGGAACGAGTTTACAAAACAAAAAGAGGAAGAAGAAAAGGACTGTTAATTTTGACACGACCAAGGAGGTCTCTTCCGAATCAGATTTAAAAAACACCGTAAAACAGTGGATACGAACGTGTCCCTGCCTTCATGACCTCCTTTCCCGTCAGTCCCGAGACAGGGATCCAGAGTTGTTACACCTAAGGACTCAACAGTAGCATGGCCAGGGCTCAACCACAGCTATCATCATGGGTCCCAGCTGGACCCAAGCAGCACAGGAACATACCGGCCAAACAGCGTCCCAAAAGGAAGGAGAAAATGAAGACTTCATTTTCAACCATTCCCATATTCAGTCCAGCTTAAAATGTGGCTCATGCTCAGTAGACTTCAGACCAGAAACCAAAGAAATCAAGATGGCTGATTTTGGCAGATGGAATATTCTATAGGCTTTATGTTATTCCGAAATTGCTGAAAATTAAAAATTATTCCCATGAGCTCAGAATGGTTATAGAGATGTGTACTTGGGGGACGCCTGGGTGGCTCAGTCGGTTAAGCATCCGACTTCGGCTCAGGTCATGGTCTCAGGGTTCGTGAGTTCGAGCCCCGCGTCAGGCTCCGTGCAGACAGCTCAGAGCCAGGAGCCTGCTTTGGATTTTGTGTCTCCTCTCTGTCTCTCGCCTGCTTGTGCTCTCTCTTTCTCTGTCAAAAGTAAATAAATAAACTTTAAAAACAAAAAAGAAATGTGTATTTTTCAGCCCACAACAAGGTCAGGAAAAAAAAAAACGTGATCCTAACACCTGTGTTTTCTACTCCTGAGTTATACGTGTGTGTGTGTGTGTGTGTGTGTGTGTGAACACATAACTCAACAAATATGAAATAAAAAAATATATACAATAAGGCTCTCTCTACCTCTCTATTTCATTAATCACATTTGTGTTTTGAAGATCGAACCACTAGAAAACCTTGACAGAGTCCCACCTGAATGTCTTGTCATGGCTGCTGTCACTCCTTTGAGGATTTAACCCTGGTTTGCAGAACCGCCTGCCGTTTGACACCACATCAGGCACAAGCTTCTAAAGGCGGGAAATGAGTTACGAGAGGAGGCAAATACCATGATGTCCCGACCCCGAAGCCACTGGAAAAGTTTGGGAAGTTGCTGTGGCAACACATGATGTTGCTGAGAACCTGACACTGAANGCGCAGAGGATTTCCAGCCGCCACTTGGATGACACTGGCACCTCTGAAATCCTTTTGGATCAGGGGCCGGCACATCTTTCTGGTGAGAGGCCGGACAGGTATTTTCAGCTCTGCTGGTCATGTGGTCGGTCTCTTCGGTGGATGCTTAACAATGCTGTCGTGTTACGGAAGCATCCAGAGACAAGAGGTATGAGGATGGGCGTGGCTGTGTGCCAATAAAACTTTTTTTATAAAAACAGACAGCCAAATCTGGCTGGTGGGCTGTGGTCTGCTGCCCCATGTTTGATTTCTGTCCCCATCACAGAAAAGGTTAAAGGGGGAGCTGAGAAAATCTTCAAGTGTTGATCAGGGCATGGACATTCTCAGAGGCTGTAAGGCCTGCTGGATTACCCATGTAGTTTAAATTTCAGCTTGTCTTGTGAAATAAAAACGTCCTCAGGAGCGATCACACCAGCAACTATTAGGGATGAAG
>NW_027529545.1:487118-491341 GCF_008692635.1 Crocuta crocuta
AAGAACTAAGCAAGAAGAACATGAAGATAGTTTTGCTTAAAATGTTTCAACTTTTTTTTTTTTAAATGTTCTTATTTTGAGAGAAAGAGGGAGAGACAGAGCACGAGCGGGGAAAGGGCAGAGAGAGAGGGAGACACAGAATTCGAAGCAGGCTCCAGGCTCTGAGCTGTCAGCGCAGAGCCCGACACGGGGCTCGAACCCATGAACCGTGAGATCATGACCTGAGACGAAGTTGGCCACTTAACCAACTGAGCCACCCAGGTGCCCTCTAAAATGTTTCCACTTTTAGACGTGGAAGACAGAATGTATGTAAAAATAAGTGGACACTACTGGGCAGACTAGGAGGAAATCTCATAAAGGTTGCCATCGCTGAAAATGAGGGCCGTGTTCTGGTCTTCTTCCAGTGAGGAATATCAGACTGTTATAGCCACCAGAGAGATTGGCCTCATGGGGTCCCTGGGTGGCTCAGTCAGTTAAGCGTCTGACTTCAACTCAGGTCATGATCTTGCGGTTCACAAGTTCGAGCCCCATATCGGGCTCTGCGCTGACAGCTCAGAGCCTGGAGCCTGCTTCGGATGCTGTGTTTCCTTCTCTCTCTGACCCTGCCCACTCAATCTCTCTCTCTCTCTCTCTCTCTCTCTTAAAAATAGACATTAAAAAAAAAAGAAAGAAAAAAGAAAGAAAGATTGACCTCATGATGGTGAGATGTATCCTGTCTCGTCTCAGCTCACACCTTCACCTACACGTTCACGACCATGCCAGCCTAGGTCAGGCCCAACCCCTGCACCCTCAGCGAGCAAATTCCACCTGTGCCTCAGCTGCGTTTCTCAAACAAACCATCACCTGCTCTGTCCAAGTCAAAGGATTTTGCTTCAATGCAGACAAATTACATCAAGGAACAAATTAATCATTTACTTTATATGAAAGAATTCAATTCACTGTAATATTCGCACACGGAGGAGTTTGGCCAACTATGGCCTGCGGGCCAAGTCCAGCACACTGCCTGTGTTTGTCAATAAAGTTTTATTGAAACGCAGCCATGCCCATTCATTTATGTGGAGCCCATGGCTGCTTTTGCACTACAGTCGCAGAGCTGGATACGAGCGGAAGGTGACCGAGACCATCTGACCTGCACAGCCCCAAATATTTACTGTTTGGCAGCCTGTAGAAAAAGCCTGCCAACTCCTCGTGTAGAACTTGCTAACATCTGTTCAATGACTGCATGTCTAGAACTAGAAGATGACATTATCTGTCTACGTGTAATGAACACATTATCTTTAAGGTTTACTATTTAAAACTGATGCAGCACAAATAAGACGTTGCCAAGATACAGTCTACAGGATTAACCTCGGTGTAGGTATTTACTTCTTTTGTTGTTCCTACTCAATCTCTAAAAACATGTCCTCCTTTACCGGCAGAAACACGGAGAGGAGAGAGTAGCTTAGTGACTAAGAGTATGTGCCTTAAGCACCTATGTCTGGGGAAAAATAGAGTTCTTTGACCACCGAAATCAAGGCTTTGGGGTACGTGAGGGTTCCCCTCGAAAAGCAGTTCCCTGATCCTATTGAGTAGCGGACAACCTTCTAACATGGCGCTGTACTGACACACTCCAATTTGCTTTCTCTCGGGAGGTCCTGGGCAAAGAAACTCCATGTTATAGAACATATTTCTAGATCAAAAATAGGAAAAAAAGAGAGGATAAAACAAAACACATGTGGGCAGAGACAGAGAGGGAGGCGACGGTGTTACCAGATACATGTAGCGGCCAGATCTTTCTTTGTTGTGTCCTGTGCGGCGCGGGATGGTTCCCATCATCCCTGGCCTCTAAGCACTAGATACCAGTAGCATCCGCCCCAGTTGTAACAACCCCAAATGTCTCCAGACATCGCTCCATATCCCCGGGGCGGGCAGAATCGCTTCTGACTGAGAATCACAGACCTAGACAGATATCTGGGGTAAAGTAAAGAATTCCTGAAGAAAGAGCTGTTCATTTGTTCTTCTGCTGCGGAGAACGATACTACTGGGGCGCCTGGGGGGCTTAGCTGGTTGAGCATCCGACTTCGGCTCAGGTCACGATCTCACAGTTCGTGGGTTTGAGCCCCGTGTCGGGCTCTGTGCTGACAGCGAGCTCAGAGCCTGGAGCCTGCCTCAGATTCTGTGCCTCCCCCTCTCTCTGCCCCTCCCCTGCTCACACGCTGTCTCTATCTCTCAAAAATACCATTGAAACAATTTTTAAGAAAATGAGCAGTCTGAAGTGCAGAGATTGATGGACTCACAGCCCTTAAGGGGGTCGAGTCAGTTTTGGAACCCCATTAATGTCCGATGCAAACAACACCGCTCCACACTGGCTCTTTACTTGCTTCTTGAGGCTGTCGGCAATGCCGGAGGCAGAGAACAGGAACAGAAAGGGGGACCGAGGCAGCTGAGAGGAGGGGGCGGGGGGCGCGGGGCGACAGCTCGGCTGAGCTCGCGGCACTTACTGTTTGTCTTCAACTTCCCAGGCTCGCTGCTGCGGCTGCCTGCCTGGTTGATGGCCTTGACGATGAAGATGTACTTGGTGCCGCTCTGCAGCCCGTGAACGGTATAGTGGTTCTGCTTGATGTTAGGCACGATCATCCAGCTATCGGCAGAGTTACACAGACCTGCAAGACCAAGCAGACACGGCGTAGTGCTTTGTACAAGTGTGGGGCGACATGTGCATAACTCCAAGTCTGTGTAATTCGGGGTTATTTGAACCGGAAATGGAGTGCCGTGTCATTTCTGGGGGAGACGGCTAACACGTTCCCGGGCTCAGTCTCCTGCCTGCAGTAGGTGATCAACCTGCATTTATTATTATATACTCCTATCACGTGCTCTAAATGGAAAAACCCATTAAAATGATTATATTGTGGGGCAGCTGGGGGTGGGGGGCTCAGTCGGTTGAGCCTCTGACTCTTGGTAACAGCTCAGGTCATAATCTCATGGTTTCGTGGGTTTGAGCCCCTCATCACGCTCTGTGCGGAGCCTGCTTGGAATTCTCTCTCTCTCTCTCTCTCTCTGCCCCTTCCCCACTCATGCTGTCTCTGTCTCTCTCAAAATAAATAAATAAACTAGAAAAAAAAGCATTAAAAATTACTGTATTGGACATTCTGTTCAGGGTAAATAGAAGCAGCAAGGGCGGTTCTGTCTGGTATCTCGTGCCCGTACGCATGTGCGATGCGTTGTTAGGGGCCGGGGCGGCGTAAAGAAAGCAGCGAGCTCCCGCCGGGTCCACTCTCCGCACCCTCACCCCACGCTCTCGTTACAGGAATCGTTACAATTTGCATCTCATCAATTATGAGACTCGGGGAGGTGAGAAGAGACCTCCTCACCGTGGATGAGAGGCCGACTGCACTAACGTAGATGTAATAGGTGGCATTTTTGCCTCTAATTTGTTACCCTGCCTAGGATCCAGGCCTGAGTGACTTCGCAGTGGCTCGCTCCTTAGGACACGGCCTTCAATCTGGCCGTGTGACCGGGATGAGGCCGAGGTGGCGATGTGCCAGCTCCAAGAGCAGGCATTACAAGGTCCTGAGACTTTCTGTTGACCCCTCGGGCCTCTGTCTTCGCCATGGGGAGAACATACCCCAGATAGTCTGCCCATCGCGGCAGGATGAGAGACACAGGGCACAGCTCTCCTGGCAGCCAGTGCCGGAGGGAGGCCAGCAGAGACCGGCCCAGCCTCACACAGGGCAGCCAAGAGAGTGATCAGCCGGGCTGTCTGCGTTCCAGACTCAGTGTGGCCGTAACTAACCAGCTCGGGAGTCACGGTCCCTGAGAGCGGGCAGCTCAGGGCCCAGTGCGGCTCTTAGAAAGGCAGGCACGGGGAGTTTTGAGCAGCTGCGTTCCCTGGCATGGCTGGTTTCAGAGCCGAGCTCCGGCTGCATTCTGCAGGATGCGGGCTGGGGGGCGGGCGGAGGATTTACGAGGCTTGGAAGAACATGGAGGGAAAAGGAAGCCCGTTTTGTTCTGCAGCTGGCTGATGCGGAAAACATCTCTTTGGTATTGGGCCCAACTCTCGTCTCTCCACCCATCAATCTCCACTCGCTCTAGAGAACCTTTCCCCAGCCCTCTGGCGACCGGCTGTCATGAAGTTTCCTGACTCTGGTGAATTTCCTTCACCATTTCTTGGTAGAGGGCTGGGCCCCTCCACTTCCTGAGGGGCTCCCAGCTCCCCCCCCCCCACTCTTTCCCTTTCAGTGGAT
>NW_027529545.1:491358-493951 GCF_008692635.1 Crocuta crocuta
AATCCCAAGAAGCAATCCCTTCATCTTTTTTGGTCTCACCTCTTTGAGAATCTAATAAAACATTTCTAAAGAAAGAAAGTCACATGTGCATTTCCATACCAACCCACAAATATTTGCATAGCATTCCAAGGTATTCACAGCCCCGTGACATCTGTCTTTGAATCCTACTAAACGCTTTGCTCCAACCCTGGAGCTAAACAGTGTCCGTGGTAATCTCACAGTTGGGAAGTGTTTTGTCAAGTGTGAAATTTCACCTCGTATGGTTCGTACCTTGGGTGCATAGGATTTTTAGACACACTTCAGTGACTCATAGATATATATGACCCTGTGAGTTTTCTGTCACCTCTTTTCATCTCCACCTGTGAACATTTCACCAGGAGGACCGCCAGACTTGATAAAGCCAGCGCAAAGCAAGGGGACAACGTGAGACTCACAGAAGGGGTTGGCTGAGTGTGTGTCGGAGACGTGGTGACTAACAACGAAGGCACCATCGGCCGCCACCTCTCCCCCAGTTTCCCCCTAACTCTTAGCCCTCTGTTCTCCTATCGATTCTCACTTGCGTGAGACCCAGGAAAACATGCATAAGTGGTTCAGTACACGGGACTCTCCTTAACCACCTATTTCTTTGGATGCTTTTCCAACCTCACCTTTTCCCTGAATGTAGCTGCAAGAAACTCAATGCTTCTGGATAGTGGCACGGCCAGATAAGAGATTTTGATCCAACCAAAGAAGGGTCATTTTTGAACCCTGAGCTCTGGGCCCCAAAGGAGCCTGTCTAACTCACTTTAGACATTTAATAATAATCTTACAGTAGTAATAAAACAAAGACAACGAGCTTTTCCATTGCCTAGGATCATCCACTCACATGGCTAGACGTCGGTCAACAAGCAGTCAAACACGAACGAACATAACAGCACTCAGGAGAATCAAATGAGAGTCCTATCAATGTCACTGCTTTTACACTGGTCCCGTTTAATTGCCTTATGTTACAGTAAAGTGACTATTGTGGTTAAACAAAGCCAACGTGAAAATGCATCAATAAACTTTACATCACTTACAACCGAAAAGCTGGGCTTGATGCGGTGGGAGAACGCTTTCAGCCACATCCTAAAGCAGATGTCTGAAATTGCGACAAACAAGCATCTTGGCCTATAATCCAAAGTCTTAACCCGACAGAAAAGATTTAATGTTTCAGAACGATTTCCCGAACAGAAAAGGGAGCCTGACTATCCTGGTTATTTTGAAGAGGTCACTAATTTTTTTCCCCCTTGAATATTAAAAGAACAAAATGTTTACGGCGTAGTCAAATGTGATCGGATAGCTTTTCACGGGGACAATCTGCTTTTGTGAATACTCACTGTTCCTGTTTAGCCTTACCTTGCTGTTATTATTATTGCCGGGGTAATAATCGAGGAGTTGATGGAAAATGCTAAGAAAGCAACATCGACCATTTTCTTTAGGGGGCTGGAGTAAGTGGGGTGCCTCGGAGTACACGGTTATTGCGTTGCTAGGGTTGGCCTTGTGCCAGCACCATATAACTTCTTGTACTTGGTGCCGAGGGCCAGATCTCTCTGCCTCGATAGCCCGCTGTGTTGGGGCTGATGACCGCGTTTTCTTCACCTCTTTATGAAACACCCGTGTAACCATCCTGACTGAAACTTCCCTTTTCTCCAAATTCGTTTTCCATCATCTTTGAGAATATTCCAGCATTCACCTTCTCGAATTCAGCTTGAAGTATTAAAACAACAATGGAACTTGGAAGATAATTAGCTCATAATGAGACTTAATTGAGTTTTTCAATTTTATACATTTTGTTCTCATTCACAACGGGTCAGAAGCATTTCCCCACATAATGCCGCTCATTACAAGATCCTAATTACATTTGGGATTTCAGAGCCTTGTATAGCAACTGTCATCTTGCAGTAAAACATTATGTATAAAACATAACGCAACACGAACACCCTTCTGAGAGGCTGTGCACCGGCTGCTAACATCCTTTGTTTCTTTTAACAGATTGGACAGAAGTGTACGTTCTTTTCCTCCTTCTCTATCTGTTTAATAACTTGCACGAATGTTTTCAAAGTGACTAAAATTAATTAAATACAGATAACTGCTTTGCCATAACCACTTGGAGAAATGCATCTTTTGACTTCGGCTAATAATAAAAATAGGCTGCTGGGAAAAGGCCCCATTGAGGATTGCAAATGGTGCATGGGAAGTCGTTCTGGNATATTCCTCCAAACGGTCCTCCAAACGGACAGATGGACAGACAACATTCAGCGAAGGGCTTTCACGTGACGATTCTGTAAAATGTTATTGTGTAGATAATCCAAATGTCACGACGGACCTTTCCCATATGACCAAAAATATCAGCTTCTTTTTTTAAGTTTTTTTTTAACATTTATTTCTTTTTGAGAGACAAAGAGAGACGGAGCACAAGCAGGGAAGGGACATGGGGGGAGGNTATACAGTATTTTTGTTATCTCAATCACGTGAAGGTAAAGCATTACCTCTTCTTACAGGTGAGGACATAGATTCAGAGGACGTTAAATAATTTGCCCCCAAATTATGGAGCTAGTGAGGTCCAAAATTG
>NW_027529545.1:493986-496805 GCF_008692635.1 Crocuta crocuta
ATACAAACATGTATAATAGTTAAGAAGAAACTAATTTGCATCTCAATTGCCTTTTAAAAATGTTCTTTAATAGGTTTTTTTTTTGAGAGAGAGAGAGAGAGCGCGCACGCACGTGTGTGCATGGGGGAGGGGCAGAGAGAGAGGGGGAGACAGAGAATCTGAAGCAGGCTCTATGCTGTCAGAGCAAAGCTTGACGTGGGCCTTGAACCCAGGAGCCGTGAGATCATGACTTGAGCATAGTTGGACGTTCAACCGACTGAGCCACCCAGGTGCCCCTCAATTGCCTTTTAATCTAAATTTATTCTTTCATTATTACAATTTTATCCTGTAGGCCTCAGGACTTCACTACACTGGCTTAATGGACATTCAAGAGACAACTAACTCTTGATACCAACAAACTGATGAGCGTACTCCGGTTAGATGAGCACCTGCAATGTCCCTGTTTTCCATCTGTCCTGGGACCCATGCACCCGTGCAGTAAATAAGCAAGGCCCATCATCTTCAGGATGTCATTCCCATTGATTTTCTTGTGGCTACCGCTCTCAGGGAACAAAATGCCTTCTCTGGAATCACCGAGCATAAAGCTCTGAATTCAGTAGTGTTGCTGCCGTCGGATTTCTGTGGGCATGGCCTTTTCTCCTCTCTTCCACTTATATGTCTTCTTCTGGTATTATTTTTCATGCCCACAGCATGGAAGCCAAGTCAGTCACAGTTCAGTCACCTGAGAAGCCCTAAGTTTCAAGCAACACATCTCTTCTTTTCCTTCTGGAGATGGGGAAGGAGGGTGCTGGTATGGAGTCAGGGTTCTAGAGTGGACTGCCTTCCGGCTCCACTTCGTTGTCCCTCGCTGTATCCATCCCCTACGTGATGGGCCCTCGCAGGCCCTCGTGTTCTGACCCTGGCCTCACCCTTGGGCCTTGCTTTGGCCTGTGGCACATCAGCTAACACGAGAAAGGCAGGGGCTTGCAAAGCATGTGGGCAAGTGGGCCTGCCCTCCCACCCGCATGCCGCGATCATCAGGAGGAGGTGCCCGAGTGGGACCTCGGGAGGGCGCTGTGTGCAGCAGCCAGACCACGACGGAGCCTCCCCAAGGTCAGCGGGACCTTCTAGCGGACTCCCACCAGGTTCCGGACACACAAGCAATACGTGTTTATTGTTATATGCTCCTTAGGCCCTGTGGTTGTTGGCTGTTTGGCAAAAGCCAGTTGATACAAAGGGCCGACAGCGCAGGCCAAGGCTCTATGCACTGTCCAAACGCTCATAATCATTTGATGTTAAGACACCTCAGGAAAGATATAACCAGCTGTGGTGGATACACTCTTGGGTAGCCGCCGTGATTCTCACTCTATCCTATTCATGGTTTTGTGTAAAGCAAGACCTGTGGCCTGCTTCTAACCAAGAGAATATGGCAAAGGACAAAAGTCTTACTCTCGTTATCAGTCCTGTGGTTTTACGTTATACGGCAAAGGTGGAGGGAGTTTGCAAGATGTACTTTAGGCCCCTAATCAGTTGTCGCTGAATTCATCATAAGCGATTATTCTGGGTGACAAAAGCAAGGCAAGGAGCTGCGTACGGCAAGCTACCTTGTGCGTCCCTAAAAATGTTTCTATGTGTGTGTGAGTATGTGCATATGCCTGTCTATGAACAGACGACCACAGGGAAGAAGCATGTGAAATAGAATTGATGTAGTGGGTAACTTTCGTGTTTCTTTCTTTTAATATTTTTCTTTTCTTTTCTTTTCTTTTTTAAGTTTATTTATTTTGAGAGAGAGAGAGAGAGAGAAAGAGAGGGGGGGAAGGGGCAGAGAGAGAGGGAGAGAGAGAGAGAATCCCAAGCAGACTCTCCACCGTCAGTGCAGAGCCTTGACTTGGGGCTCGAACTCACGAACCGTGAGATCGTGACCGGAGCTGAAATTACGAGTCAGATGCTCAACCGACTGAGCCCCCCAGTGGGTAACTGTGGAACCGAGGTGGCCGGCATATTGAAAAGCATCCGATTTTCACTAGATACATTTTATACATTATTATACAGTGTTCATGCACTGCTTACTAAAAAGGAGGATTTTAGGGAATTCGTGTTGCTTCACGATTTGGAGCGGGGCATGCAAGGCTAGGGATGAGGAGCAATTCCAGAAGAATCGAAAATTTCAAAAGAAGAGCAAAGTGACAGANAGACTTGCCCCCAAAGGCACTTCCAACAGCTGAAGATAGTAATGGTGTTTCCCGCGGATACGGGTGAGAGGTGAAGTCTTTCTGGAATGATCTTCCCTTCCCCTTGACTTCTTTGGTGCCGGTGCCACTGGCAGGGCCTGGTCATCTGTGTCTCCGTGAACTACTACGTGCCTCCCAGTCGCGTCTCTTGCTTCTAGTTTCGCCCTGTCCCGCTCCATCCTCGCCCGCACTGCCGAAGATGGCTGCCCACCGACCATCTGATCGCGCTGCTGCTCTGCGTGACACCAAGCCCACAGGGGGGAACCCAACACCCTGTGGCCAGGGTGGCCCTCTGCGGTCCAGGCCTTTACTGTGGGTTAGGATTCAGAGACTGATGATTAAGAACACGTGCTTCCTGGAACCAGACCTACGTGCGTTTGGGTCCTGGTTCTACCACTCCGTCTTCGTTTCGCACCGTCTCCCCTTCCTCGCTCAACGCTCCAGCCAGGCCTCACAGGGGACATCTCAGAAATCGCCTGGCCATTCTGCGTCGCTACGGGCCTGTCCCTGATGAGGCGGCTGCCCGGCATCCCCTTACCTTTCTGATCCACATCTACTCTCTTTTGAGACTTAGGCCGTCATTTCCCCCACGACGTTTCTGTTACACCC
>NW_027529545.1:496928-503958 GCF_008692635.1 Crocuta crocuta
GTTTCTGTTACACCCGCCGCTTCTGCCGTTTCCTCTCTGCTCCCAGGCAGCCGGCCAAAGCTGTTCTCAACGTTTCATGGGTTTCCCCCTTACGCATTCTTGGAAAATGGTAAGATTTTAATAAAGCTTCCAAGGCAGGCCAATTAGGGAGTGGAGGGTCAGAGGGCCGAGGAGGGAAGCCTGGGAAACGAGGCTATAAGGAACCCGGGGGGTCCGTTTGTTGGCATGATCTTCAGTTACTCAGAGGTGGGGGTCATCGCCCATCACGCTTTTAATTAATCCTACACCTCATTTCTTTTTTAAACATCTCCCGTCTCAGAATTATCTCAGAATTACATGTGCAGAGGAAAGAACAGTGTGGTGAAGCGAGAAGAAGTTTACATAACAAAAGCACATTAAGTTGATACTGATTTTTTCAAAACACTTCTTTGTTGAAAAGTGGCTTCTATTCTATTCTATTCTATTCTATTCTACTTTGACATGCTCTATTTTAATCTGCTAAAGAGGCTTCAAACTTGTTCCCCTGAAAAGCCACTTCTGGTCCTTTTCCATTTACTCAACTCAATTGAAATAACTAGGGGTGGGGAGGAGAGATTTCTTTGTGATCACCTCTCTGCTCAGCAACCAGGGCGATTTGAGATAATCAAATTGTCTCTGAGACCAAATATCTCATGGGCCCCAGGGAGAGAGGGGCCTCTCCGTGTTTCGAGCAAGGTCTGAAATTCTTCCCAGGTGGGGGCCAGTTACTCGCATTTCAAATGATAGGCCTGCTCTCCTCCAAAGGGGACGTGGAGTTTGGCATTGTTTGCCTATCCATGTTATTAAATTCTTTTTTTTTTTCACATTGTGAAGCAACACTCGGAAAAGTACATAAAACTAAACGTATGATACAATGACTAAACCATGTAACGCCCACCCAGAAAGTACCGCTAACCCCACGAACCCCCCATATATTGCTTCCCAATGTGCCACTCCCCTCCCAGCCGGGCAGTAACCACCGTCCTCACTTCTACTTCTAGTTGTTACACGAATATAGGCCTCTCTAAACAAAATAGTTTCCTTTCATCTTTAAATTATGAATGTATAAATAGACTCGTGTTGCATGGATTCTTTTGTTTGTTTTCTGCTTCTTTCTCTTATATGTTTGTAAGATTCATCCATGTGGTTGGCTAGAGATCATTAATTTTCATCACTACTGGGCCAGCTATTTTTGCTAGCAGAGTACAAGTGAATACCATCATCTTAATGGGGTAAGGCAGCCAACAAATACTGTGGATTCTTTCCTTGTCTTCCCTTGATATTTCAATTTAGAAATGCAATCTATCTGGAAACAGTCACCCAAAAGAGAGATCGATAGGGTATGCGATACTCACTAACGACATTGGCTTGTCCAGTGAATATGGTGTATTGGAGCTCGTAGGAAACCACACTGAATTCATCATCGGAGGCCCAGTGGACGGTGATGGTGTCGTAGGAAGCTGTGCAGAGCTCTTCTCTAATCGTGGGAGGGTTGGGAGCTGTAGGGAGCAAGAACGCTCATCAGCAAAGAAGCAGGCACCTCTGGGATACACTCCAGAGGAGATGTGGGACAGCCACAGCAGGCCTTTCTAACCGGGTCCATCAGGACCACTGTCTGAGAGACAGTGGCCCCGATCCAAAGAACATTTGGTTGGCTGGTTATCGCTGTGATTTCTAACAGGTAGCGTGACTGCAGCCAGCCAGAAGGGACTTTGCTCTATCATGAAAGCAGGTTTAGGAGATTAAAGAAATAATACTCTTATCCATGAAAGGAAACCTGTTAGGCAAAAAGGAAACGAGATGAACTTTTGTGATTTCATCCACATTGGGAGGATGGCATACTTTTTCAGTAAAGGGCTAGATTTCAGTAAATGTTCTAGGCTTTGCGAGCTACTTAGTCTCTGTCGCAACTACTCACGTCTGCCCCTGCACTACGAAAGCAGCTGTAGGCAATTCATACTCAAATGGACATGGCCGGGTGCCAGGAGAACTTTATTTACAAAAACAGGTGAGCGCTAGATTTGGCCTGCGAGCCAGAGTTTGCCAGCCTCTGAGGTATGTGAGGCCAAGTATTTTTATATTTATGAAACCAACTGGAAAAATACTGATGTTCGTTATCCCATAACACACCAGCCAAATCATTGTTTGAAAATTGTCTTTCATTAGGTGTTTTTTTTAAAAGTTTATTTATTTTGAGAGAGAGAGAGAGCGAGAGAGCGAGCAGGGGAGGGGCAGAGAGAGAGAATCCAAGCAGATTCTGCACTGATCACACTGTCAGCGCGGAGCCTCACTTGGGGCTCAAACTCACGAACAGTGCGATCATGACCTGAGCCGAAATCAAGAGTTGGACGCTTAACCCGCTGAGCCACCCAGGCACCCCTTTCATTAAATATTTTGATTTTAATTTTTACTTATTTGGTAANATAAAAAAAAAAAAAAAAAAAACCCTTATTAGCATGGCCCTATTTTCTTCTCATTTTTAAATTTATAGGTGATATTTCAAATTAAGAAGAACATGACTAACAATCGATCATATCTAAGAAGTACATTTTCCCTCCCCAAAGAAAACATGATTCCTTGGCATTTGGTTAACTCTATCACTGGAGAAGGCTGCTGTTTTATGTCTCGAACGCAGTCTGGAGCAGAGAAGTCTAAATCTTACCAAAATAATTATTTTAAGTTGATTTAAAACCTACCGGCTTGATTTCAGTAACTGGTTTTATGAGAAGAGTTGTGAGCAAGAAAAAGACTAGGCAGTGAGTGCTTTGCACTGGCAATAATCTTTTAGAGCAGGAGTTGGCAAACTATGGCTATGGGCCAAATCTGGCCCACTGCCTATTTTTGTAAATAAAGTTTTATTGGAACACAGCCAGGCTCATTCATTTACGTATTGTCTGTGGCTGCTTTTGTGCAATAGCAGAGTTGAGTAGTTGGGGCCATATGTCCTGCAAAGCCTAAAATATTTACCATCTGGCCCTTTATAGTCAAAGTTGGCCAACCCCTGGTTTAGAGAACTGATACAGGCCTTTATTTCCACTCTTCTGTATACTGGAACCTAACTTCAAAAAGGAGAAAATTTCTGCATTCTACAGATGGGTAGCAACCTCCGTTTACACGATTGCAACGTTCTTTCCTGCTCTAAATTTCGATTAGGATTGATGAGGCCTAAACAAACCCAACGAAGGAGAAGAGTTTGTAAAAATGGCAAACCTAAGACTCTAATTGTTTTCGTAGTCTTCATTTTGCCCGAAGGTATATTCAGGACAAATATGGCACGCGGCAAGTATGAAGTCTGTTCACTGTATAAAGTCACATAGACCAGCTTTGTCTCTTGGTTACTGTATTCTACAAACGTTATTAATGAGCACCTACATGTGGCGGGTGCTGCTTTAAGCTGTACATTAAGATAGAAAGGCTGGAGAGAGCCTTTAAAGCATTCTTTCTGGGATATGTATTTATAAACCTGTCTCCTGAAGCATCCACTACGCAAGATTTAGTGTCATGCACTGGGACTCAGATGCGCATGAATCAGCGACACCGATCCGGACATGCGTTCTGTGGGGGAGGCCCAGCTGCACCATAAAACATGCTTATTATTGTCTGTGTTACTGTGCGCTCACCCCGCATGGATCAGCGCAGAAACGCTTATTCTCCCATAATCTAAATAGTTCATTGAATTATTTTTCCATCCACCGCTGCAGAAAGGTTGTGTTCTCTCTGCCCTGCAGCATATGATTAAATATAAAGAAAACTTGTGTTCAAAATAAGCGAGTAGCTGGGAGGCACATGGCAGTTGCTGCAATCAGGGAAGAAATGTCACCTCTCCGGGTTATTAACTTGACAGACCACTTAGAGGCATGTCATAGGGAAAAAAAAAATCTTGTTTTCACAGCCACGCAGGCTAACCCTGTTTTGATTAGAAGCCCAATGGGTTTGTCCTGAAAAGTCAATAGCCAATTTACTGTAAATGAGACTAGCAGCACGCGGCCAATTTCAATATTCATGGAATCGGTAGCAGAGGCGTTATTTTCTTGCCTCTGTCATGAATAGGACCCAAGAAATGGCGGGCTAATACTCCACAAACAGTTCGTTTCCTGCTTATGAATGTCTGATAAACTATTTGGACTTGGCAATATCAGCCAAGCATCACATGTTATGGCCGGGATTGATGTTATGTCTAGAAATGGACCAAATTTGTATTTGAGGTTGAGAGTTAAGAAGGCATAATAGCAGGTAGCCCATGTGATTTTTAGTTTGGCATAAACAGCCACTGGGGATGATGTATGGTGCATACAGTACTAATCGGCACAAACTGCTTTCCATTTTTCTCCTTTAATCATTACCCCGGCATTCGCTCAGAGATTAGCCCATGAAGGTGTGCCCACAGAAGTAGCATTAAACAATGATTGGGGACGGGAAGCACACACTCTGGTCAACAAGACACTGATTTTGTGCACAAAGGCCATGTGTCCAGCCAAACAGCGTTGCATTCTTCTTTGCCCTTGGGCTTGACCTTGTGACGTGGCTCTGGCCCACAAGACACAAGGGGGAGTTTGCTAGACGGGCCTTCCGAACAAGCTTCTCGTTTTCCTAATAAACAAAGACAAAGCCAGCTCACAGATCTTTGTCATTTCCCCTGTGTCCCTCTCTTTTTACCTGTAACTTGAGCATAATGCGTGGAGGTGGGGTAGCTGTGCTGGGGATCGTGTGGCGAAAAAGGAACACAAGGAAGATAGCAGAGCAGAAAAAGAAGACAGCCTGGAGGCTGCGGCCGTCAGTGAGCTGTTGCCCAGGCCCAGGACACACAGCTCCGTTCTCGTGTTCGTGTGATACAGACACTCCTTGATGGGTTTGGTCGCTAAGTGGATTTTCTGCGGTTGCGATCACACTCAATCCCAAATGATATAAGAAAAAAAAAAGAGAGTTTTTAATCGGATGTCAGTATGAAAAACAGCTCAGCCAGAGAAAGTCTAGACCTGCACTGTCCAATGCGGTAGCCACGAACTCCATGCGGCTTTTTATATTTCCATTAAATTTAATTAAAGTGAAATAAAAGTAAAAATGCGCTGTGCACATTTCAAGTTTTTGATGGCCCCATGCGGTTAGCGGCTACCATAACGGACAGTGTAGATACAGAATGTTTTTGTCATTGTGGAAGATTCTGTGGGGTAGAGTTAGTTTAGATCAATCTCAGAGTGAAAAGCTTAAAAAAGGAGGGCAGTATATTACTAAGTGTTTGAAAGCAAGTTTGCTTCCTTACTGCAAATGCATTTTTGAGTCAACATCTTTCTGCCCTAATGGGAGTGGTGTGGTTTGAAAGGATTACAGAAGATAAGAAGTTTGGCGGATGACCGCTTCCCTTGCAGATGCAGAAAGGCTGAAAACAACACTCCGGGTTCTCGAGAAGAAAAAACCCTGTCTGGGTATAAGGCACATCTGGCTTCACTGTATATAGGGAGCCTTCCGGAAGTCATAGGCACCGGTGGCTTGGGCTAACACAAATAAAGGTCATCTAGACGGTCCACATGCTCCCAGCGAACGAGTTCAGGTCTCGTTCTAGAGGTTGACAGCAAAGAAAAATCTGGAAGCATGGTTAGGAGTGGGAGGAGCCCAAGGCTTTCTTTCACTGTTGTTTGCTTTTGTTTCTTAAGCTTGACCCCCCCAAATGCCTAATGGAAACACGGCACCTGGCATTCGCGTGTGCTTTGGGGGACGTTTGCCATGGTGACCTTTGCCAAGATGAAATTCAGTCTTTTACGAGACAGAGCAAGAGGTCCGTGGGAGTCTGTCTGGACCCCAGCAAGAAGGGTGACCCCCCCCCGTCCTCTGCAGAATGAGAATTATACTTGACCTCGGCATGATGTCGTGAAGATTAAACATGCTCTCACATACAGAAAGCTGGAGCAGACCAGACACCCAATCCAAGTTAGCTGCCATGTTTTTCTCTGCCAAGACACGGTAAGAGTCCGATGCCTTGCTGAGATGACATGGAAAATAGCTACGCTCCCTTACATATCTCTGTGATGGCCAACAGAGCCATTATTTGTGGTACCTGCACTCTGAGAGGGAAGGAAAATGGTGGAAAGTATGTTCTTAATGATTGAGATTTTCCTTTTTCCTCTGTCCCCAGTTTTGGGTTGGAGTGTGCTGTTTTGGGTGGAAAAAAAAAAGTGCCAGAAATTGTTTACGGGAATATTAGACTCCGTTCCTAAGTCAGAAGCCCACATCTCTGGTTCTTAGGGAATGGATCTGGTGGCAAAATATGTGCAACACCGAACGTACACAATATTAAAAAACACACACACAAAAGACATTACCTGTCAGGTAATCCAGGCATTCTAGCAATTTCTTCTCTCGGGAAAAATCTAAGGCAAAGGTGTCAAATGTGTCATTGAGGTTGATTTCAGGAATTAGGACCTGGGACGATGCGGTTGCCATGGAGACTCTGTAATGTAAACAAAGCAACTTTTTAGAAATGTCAGGATGGCTTTCACTGTCCCTGTATAGGAAGGAAAGAAGGGAAAAGGACAAGAAATAGCATTTTAAAATTGTGCTATTTTCACACGTGAGCCTCAGAAAGGATCTGAGAGCGGCACAACACGGCAACACGATACCTGTGAACGCAAGCTTCAAGACAAGGCAAAGGAATTGGGTAAACAGTAGAATAGCATCCCCCCACCCCACCTTTCTTTTTATCTCGGAAAAAAACTCCCCACGGAGCTGAAAGAATATTCATATTTCATGTTGCTGTGTATTTAACAGCCTGGCCCCTTCACATCTAACCCCAGCGAGAAGCACATAGCCCCGGGCACTTCTTCACACATCTGTCTGGGAAACACTTTGTTCCTTTCAGACCCGACCCTGCTCTACTTCAAAGAGGAGTCTCCAAAATTTCAAACTGCATAAAAGGCAAAGTGAGGATTAAAAAAGAATGTTTCCAGATATTGGATTAGTTTAATCAATTACCAGCCCCCTCTCTGAAATAAACATTAAGAAAGGAGTTTTTCCCCAG
>NW_027529545.1:504140-507940 GCF_008692635.1 Crocuta crocuta
GGATGCACCAGTTTTCCTCTTCGTTTAGGGTTGCACGTTAGAGTTCTCATTTATAACCCTCTAAAGCAAGGTGTCGGGAAGTCGGACTCTCTTGCTGGGCGTGTGTTCGGCTCTCAAGGTGCTTGGCAAAGTTCAGTTACTAACAGCAGAACATTCTGACTAGTTAATAACTGCAGGCAATTCTCTTAAAAACAATACAACTGTGGCGTGATGGAAGCCACTTCTGAGCATGTCAGACTACGCCAGCCTCATAATCGTGATGATCTGGGTATTTCATTCAGTTTGGGGGCCACCACCATGGACCTAACTATGTATAGGGTACTCTGTTGGGCGTTGGGAGTTTATGAGCAAAGAAACACTCTGAAATGGTTCAGCTCTAAGTCTAGTTACTTATTTTCTAATTAAGAGCATTGATGTTCACTTACAGAAGGTCACAAAGCTGGCTGGCAGTAGCCGGGAGGAGAATTCCAGGTCCATACTCTTCCATTTAATCTAGAAAAATTTCAACCTTGTTACCTAAGGAGATGGAGCTCCTCCTATACCTCTTAATGGCTCTTAAATCTTTGTATTTGATTTTTAAAAACTTTTTAATGTTTATTTTTGAGAGAGAGAGAGAGAGAGAGAGAGCGAGCACCAAAGCAGGGCAGGGGCAGAGAGAGACACACACAGAATCCAAAGCAGGCTCCAGGCTCCAAGCTCTTAGCACAGAGCCCAACAACACAGGGCTCGAACTCATGAACTGGGAGATCATGACCTGAAGTGAAGTCAGTCACTTAACTGACTGAGCCGCCCAGGTGCCCCAAAACTTTGTATTTTATAAAGACAATCTATNTTCGGATTCTGTGTCTCTCCCTCTCTCTGCCCCTCCCCGGCTTGTGCTCTGTCTGTCTCTCTCAAAAATGAATAAATGTTAAAAAAATTTTTAAAAAGATAATATATTTTGGCTATAAAAATTACACTTGTGGGTATATCCATACAATGGAATAGTATTCATCCTCAGAAAGGGGGGAAGCACTAATACGTGCCACAATGTGGACGAACCTTGAAAGCATTACGCTAAGTGATAGAAGCCAGACACAAAAGGCCACATACTGTATGATCCATTTACATGAAATGTCCAGAATGGGTGAATTCAGAGACAGGGGGCAGATTAGTGGTGGCAAGGGGCTGGAGTGGGGGAGGGGGATGCAATATGTAATGGGAATGGAGTTTTTTCAGGGGGTAATGAAGATTTTGAAACTCAACAGAGGTAGTAATTGCACGGCACTGCCAATGTACTAAATGCCACTGAGCCTCACACATTAAAATGGTTAATTTTATGTTATCCGAATTTCACCTCAATAATGGTTACACCTGTGAAGTGCTCAAAATCCTTAGAAATAAAATTTCTATAACTGTACTTCTGGCAACTTTTCAGTTCTGCATAGGGAGGGAGGTCGAGAGGATAATTAACAATGTAATAACTGGGATGATATTGGGGTCCATAGATGAAAGTTTGAAGAGGCATAAACTCTGGAAAGGCAAGTTTCAAGTGTCTCAGTGAGGGTAGAGTCTAAATTCACCGCCTCACCTTTTCACACCAAGAAAATAGCAGAGTTGTGGGATTTTGTTGGCTAAAGCTCGCACCCAAGGGAAATGGGCTAAATATTGTGACGGACACCTGCTAATTTAGACCGATGGATAAAGGGATGGTTGCTAGGCATTCTTCACAGATGGCCAAACTGTACTTAAAAACTGCTTTCTTTATGACCCATAATCATAACAACTTCTCAAAACTCAGAGAGATCCCAGGATCATTTCGCAAATAAGTACTAAGCCCTTAAAATTTGCCAAGTGCTGAAGAGCCCGAAATCTTTGCATCAGTACAGAAAAGTTAAGAGAAAGGCCCTAAGGTCATTTGAACTCCTCAGATAAACATTTCAAAGCGAAACCCTCTCATGATGATCAAGAGGGAGAACCTCACTGAGCTATTAAGAAACAAGCGTCTTTCTATCGCATTTCTCTGTCATTCTGGTGTGGCCCAGATCTGGGGCTGAGAGGACCTTAAGGCTGCTGCCTCTCGCCTTAGCACTTGCCTGAGCCAGTGGCAGAAGCTTCGGTTGAGGCCCATCCCAAATAGATTTCTCCCAAGTTTCTCCTGGTTCTATGGCTCACAGTTGACTAAAATGTGCGTTGGTCAAGTGAGAATGTTGAAAATGTCGGCCATCTTGACGGTGGGAACTTTGTGGGGTGGGAACAGAAAGGCTGAAAGTCCCTAAGCCTGGGAGGCAAAGACTGACAGCAAGAAATCTGTGGAGTTACTGCAGCTTTTAACACCTACACAGTCTTTTGATGGGAGGAAAGATATTTATCTTTGGCTACAATTTCAAATTCTTAATTGGAGTGACAGGCGAGGGGAGAGCTGCCAAACTCAACATTTCAGGCCATGTTTTTATTCCCCAAATCCTTGTTGCCCATCTTCTGGCCTTTCAGATGAGTTGCCAAAATCCACCAGGGCCATGAGTAGTATCAGGCCACTTTCGCAATTGTGTGCTTTCATAGTTGTGTGTGTGTGTACGTGTTTACACACACGTGCGCATACCTGTGGGTGTACGGTAAGCCCTTATCATACGGAGGCAAATAAGGACATTGTGCCCGATGCCGATGCTTAAGGGGATGGACTGCACGTGACTTCTGTTTCTGGTTGGACGTTGATGCCTCTGATCTCTGAGTAACACTCAGTTTGCTAGGAGCCACATGGGGCCAGTTTTCCAGAAGGTGGATGTGTCTAGAGTTGCACTGCTCACAGGGTTTCTGTCATGCAGTCCACGTCCGGGCAAGACGCTCTACCCTTCCCGCTAAATATCGTCCCCATGCCAGGCCCCTGACAGGGCAATTAAATGGGTCTCTCTTGGGCGAGTGGGTACATCACCACAGTAAAACCCAGGGAGATCTCACGGCAACAAAATGTGGTTTGCTTTGGTCTGCTCAGGATTTCCCAGATGCACTTGGCTCTGGAACGCTGTTGTTATTTTAACACCAATTAACACCCTACCAGAACACACTTTAGAAACCACTCATCACATGTGCTTGAATTCTTAAGATCACAACTGGAGCTCGGGGCTCTATATTTGGGGTAAGTCTGAGGGGTCCTTGAAGTGCCTAGGCGTTCAAGGACAGAAGGGTCACTCTATGGAGTCAGACACCCCCCCAGGAGTCTGAAAATGGGTACTGTTCAGAGAGAAGTTTCTTTTTATCCTCCTCTTGAAAATTTGCTGCTGAAAGTGATTTATTTTAGATTTCCCATAAGCAGCAGACCAACTTTCTTATGCTTTGATTTAGTGAAGAGTTTTGCTTACTTAATGTGATTTCGTAAGGACGCCCATACAATCGTACAAAAGACCTATATGTTAGCGTGCCTTGAGAGTACAGTATGTCATACAATCTATTTGCATCCATTCAGTGAGTGGGAGGACAGGGAATTGGCATTTGTTGCACGTTCGCCTTGGGACGGGAACTGGACTAAGAGTTTTGCTACGTTATCTCATTTTGTCTCTATAACAACCGCATTAGGTAGGTGTCACTGACCTGTTTTATAATCTGTTCACTGATTCATTCGAGTCAGGCAGTGTGCTCTGTGCTGGGGCTGCAATGGTGGAAACAGGACGGCTGGGGGGGTCTTCCTGGTAGGAACATGTGAGCAAGATTAGACTCACAAGTGTTAAAGGAGCAGCCCCGATGGCGTCCGTAATTACTGCCAGGCAATTAACACAGAGCCAGATACTTGATTCCAAAGTGTATGGATCTCTGACATTTTAAAG
>NW_027529545.1:507996-522545 GCF_008692635.1 Crocuta crocuta
TTTTAGGAAGGCTTGCAGGATTAAAAGTTTGTTCTGGGCTTTCCATCCTCGAATAGAATAAAGATGGTTTAGAAGTATACAGGTGCCAAAGTCTAAGGCAGACACACGGGCAGGCAGAGAATTACCAAGTCATGTCCTGGAGAAGAATGCTTACTAAGTAAAGGATTGAGGAGTAGAGACGGGCAGAGACCAGCCCCAGAAGAGACATGTACGACCTACTGAACTATGAAAACCTAAATCTAACAAATACTGGGGAGTGTCTATGATGCTAACAGCCTGTTCTTAGGAGTCATCAACAGTATTATCGAAACTACCGATAGAGGCAGCTATTATAAGCCTGCTTTTCTTAGCAGAAAATACCTCCTGGATAAACCTAAAGAATCACAGCTTAAAAACTGGCAGCTCTGGGATCTGCCCAAGTTTCCCAGGTCCTAGTCCAAGGTCCCTGCCCTTGCCCTACATTCCGGTCCTAGAAAAAGAAAGGCTCAAGAATTGACCAAGAAGATTGACAAACGAAGACAGAAGAGTTGGGCTGCCGAAACAGGGGCAAAGGCAGCTGGCGAATTTTTATAGGTACTATGTCTTTAAACTTGATGGAAGTTTAGCCTTCTCGTAAACAGGAGGCCCACTTTTTTACGTCTGGACTTAGTGAGATCTTTTGCTCATTTAAAATAATTTTAGGGATGCCTGGGTGGCTCAGTCGGTTAAGCATCCAACTCTTTATTTCAGCTCAGGTCAGGATCTCACGGTTCGTGAGATCGAGCCCCGCATTAGGCTCTGTGCTGACAGGCAGAGCCTGCTTGGGATTCTCTCTCTCCCTCTCTCTCTGCCCCTCCTCGGCTCATGCTTGTGCATTCTCTCTCTTTCTCTCTCTCTCTCAAAATAAATAAATAAACTTAAAAAATAATTTTATAAAAGTGCACATACAATTACACTGAGAACTATAGATTAGTGAAGTTTCAGAATATAGTATACAGTTGACCTTTGAACAATGAGGGGTTTAGGGGTGCCGAGCCCCACACAGTTGAGAATGTTGAGAATGCACATATAGGGGCACCTGGTGGCTCAGTCAGTTAAGCGTCCGACTTCGGCTCAGGTCATGATCTCGTGGTTCATGGCTTCGAGCCCNCAGACAAGAAAGTGACTTACGAAAATGTAGAACGAAAAAACCACTGTTCTCACTGCCCCGTTTATTTGGGAAAATTGTTATTTTTCATAAAAACTATATTTCTGTTTTCATATGATTGTAAATGAATTAATAAACATTTAAACCTAAAAAAAAAAAATCCACGGATAGGTGGATGTGCGCAATTCAAACCCATGCTGTTCGAGGGTCAACTGTATTATACAATTCATCTGTAGAAAGAAAACTCAAAGTCATGTTTTTGTTCCTGAAGAGATGGGCTTGTTACAGGTAGAGGTGAATGGGACCAGTTTTACCCCACTGGGTCTGAGGGCGATCACGTGTGGACATTCATGGCTTATGTTATACTTCAAAGGTAGGTAGGTCTTCTTTCGGAATGTTCTATTCTTAAAAAAATATTTAGTTTTGGAAGAGCGCGAGCGGGGGAGGGGCAAGAGAGAGGGAGACAGAGGATCTGAAGCGGGCTTTGTGCCAACAGGTTGACAGCAGTGAGCCCGATGTGGGGATCAAAATCATGACCCGAGAGACCAAGACCCCAGTCGAAGCCAGATGCTCAACTGAGCCACACCCAGGTGCCCCCAGAATGTTTTTTTTTCTTTAAAAAATTTTTTAATGTTTTTATTTATTTCTGAGAGAGAGGGGGAGAGAGAGACAGTGTGAGCAGGGGAGGGTCAGAGAGAGGGAGACACAGAATCCAAAACAGGCTCCAGGCTCTGAGCTAGCTGTCAGCACAGAGCCCGACGCGGAGCTCGAGCCCATGAATGGTGAGACCATGACCTGAGCTGAAGTCGGAAGCTTAACCGACTGAGCCGCCCAGGCGCCCTGTCCCAAGAATGTTCTATCTTAACTGTTATAGGGCCACATTCTCTCCCCTCGATAGCTGAGAATTTAAAATCATATTACACTGGATCACATTTTTATGGATTGCTGAGAAACGCACCTCATAGTAGCCACTTCATCTGGACACCTCATGATTTAAAGCTGGAGAAAAGTACTCAGATCCCAGTTGGAAACCATGACATAAGTGTAAACACTGTCTAGTAGAGTGCCGTAGGTACAGGAGTTATTAGTGGTATTTGCAATTTCTAACTTTAGGACGAATATGAAGCAATTGGATACGGTCCAGATGAGAGCTGGGAAGACAATTATACACTTGGAGCCTAGGAGACGTGGGGAAAGAAACTGGCTTCTCTTAAGAGTAGGGAGGTGATCATTTTAAGGATACAAAAGGGATGATAACCAGCTGTTATCCTCGTGCTTTGGAAGAGATTAGGTATCAGAACCAATCGCAGAAGGAACTGTCCTCAAATATAACAACACAGTGAAGCAGGTTCAATACAAGACCAGAGTTGTAAAACTACTACTACTGTACATTACTCTAATTGAAAGAACAGCGGAAACGGAAATTATCAATGCCTACCTGTAAGCGACATTTTGAGAATTAGCACAGTGTCGGCCACAAGCAAGCACTCAATTAATGTTAGTTTTCTTTCTCTTTCCTTGAAGAAATTCAAGTCATAGGATGGTATTTCCGCGCCCCACCCCTCCAGGCCGGGGGTTGGCAAAATACAGCCAGAGAGCCAAATACCTGTTTTACGAAATGTTTTTAAGAAACACAGCCATGCCTGTCTGTTTCTGTACTGTCTAAGCGAGGCTGCTAGACAGCTATCGCGGCCAAGTTGAGCAGCTGCGAAGGAGGCCTCAAAACTTGTAGAGCTGGAAATATTTACTCTCTGGTCCTTTATAGAAGTTGGCAGACCCCTGCTCTAGGATAAAGACCAGCATGAATGAGCTGCCTGGGGTTGTCTGGTGATTGGATTCTATTATTGCTTTGGGTAAGGGGCAAGTGGCTCTGAAAATCAGAATGAATGAAAAGTCAAGGGCATTGGCAAGGCTTGGAGACAGTCAAGTACCCGGACCGAGGGAGCACTGACTCCCACGAGTTTTACTGCTGAACTGACCAGTCACAAAATGTTATCTTCATGTTCCCTGCCCTAGAATAAGCCACACATTTCAGAGAAAGAGGCAGGAGAGACTGACAGTTGGGTCCTCTCTCTCTCTCTCCCATGAGTCAGCTTTGACCTTTCAGAAGAGGCAAAGCTTCTCGACCAAATAAAAACAGGTCTAACGGAAAGCAACACCTGGGAGTTTGTTCTTTTCTTTTTTTTTTTTTTCCCCAAATAGATGAGCCCCGAGATGGAAGAAAAGCTTCCCTTTTATGTCTCTGCCTTCATTTTGATTCTTTGTTATCAAGCGTACGATAAGATCAGGTCTGAGTCGCAATAAATGGTTTTGTGCGACCATAAGCTTTCTCCTCCCAAAAAGCAAGGCTGATTTTATTCTTTCTAACTGGTGGACTCTTGTTTCAAAGGCCTTGAACTCCAGGGTGCTGCTGAAAAGGCTTTGACATGTCAAAGGGAAGCATCTTTAGCTGGAACAAAGCAGCTCAAAGCCTCTATTCTCCCTGGTACTCAGCCTTGAAAATGAAAACAAAAGCAAGGCGAGGGCAAGGCCAACCAATCGCTCCCCAATCGCTCCCCAGACACAGGAGCCCAGCAGCTGAGAACTTCCCAGCAGCCCCCCGCACTCACCTCTCAGTGATATTCTTCGCCGTCTGTAGGAAGCGCGCATGATCATTCTCCTTCAGAGAATGTTCCGCTTGGGAGATGAGTGATGCCGACCGCTCGATGCACTGCTTGCAGTTTGCAATCTGTTGAGCCAGTTTGCGAAGCCTCATCACCTTGAAAAGAGGCATGGAGACGGTTACATGGGTGGGCTCGCTTAGGGAGAACACATCGGGCTGGCCCCTTCCTGATGTGTGTGATCTGTTGCCTGTAAGTTGTCCTTCAATAAAAGTCCAACAAGTAGGCAGGGACATATGGAAATCCCAGTTAGGGGACTCCTGGCTTAGACAGTCATTGTCTCCTTGGAGAAGCATTGCTAATTTGTTTTATGAGAAAATACTCAATTGCGAATTGCTTCCTTGTTGATGGGGAAAAAAGGTGCTGCCCGATGGTAAGTTACAAGGGTCACCAGACCCTGTCCGTGACTATTCCACTCAATTACTGTCAGATTATAGGGAACGCTGGCACCCTCTCTTATCTCAGGTTTCCAGCTGGGCCGGCAAGAAAATAAAACATCTCCAGAGGTGCAAATGTGTGGCTTCAGTAAGAACCATTTTCTAGAGAGTTCTTTGCAACCCATGTAATAAAACTGTGATGTGAAAACAGGAGGTATTACTATTTCCCACACGATCTAAAACTCATGTGTTAAATTCACAGAAAGAGAGCGTTTTTTTCCACTGATTAATATTTTTCCTGTTGAGCAGATGAGAGAAGGCCAAAAACAGCACAGCTGGGCCGTTTCCCCTCACTGGGAACGTCATTTCCAGGCACTTTGCGCTTACTTGATAACTAAGAACTATTTTGATAAGCGTTTCCCAGTCGGGATAAAAATGCATGTTTGGTTCCAACCTCCATTCCAGTTCCTGATCCTGTCTTGCTTGGAAACGACCCTCAAACGTAATTGACCGTAACCTCTGGGGTAGGCCAAGCTACGGGCACGGTAACCCACTTGACCATGTGCTCTGGTGTCTGAAATGTGCTACAATATGAAGCCCTCTGGCCAGGCACCAAGTTAAAATTAGACTGCTAATTGGAATGGCCGGGCGCCGGGTGCCCCCTCCACGCAGCTTGGGACAGGTCTTGGCCGGCTTTATGATCATTCCGGAATGGAAAACAGCTCTGGGTGCGCAGGTAGGGAGGAGGCCAGTTAATCTATCTTACAGACAAGGCTGGCTCCAGCTCCCTCCAGAATTCCTGCTAACTCCAAGAAATTCTTTCTTTCTCCAAGTCATCATTATCATCCCCGTGCAACTTTAATCGAAGAAAAGGAAGGAAGGAGATGTCAGAACTCGAGGCCTCTGAGGAGCATCTGATTCCAGCTACGTCGTCCTGCAGCAAACAAAGGAAATGAACGCTGCACTGAGAGGCAGCGGCCACAAGATTTCAGGCAAGAGTGAGAAAAATTCCTGAAAGGAGAGTTAGAGAATGAAGTGTCAAAACCTTGGAGCAAACAGTGTATGATACTAAGCCTGGTAAAAGACTTCACTCATTATAATAGTTCTCGTGACCTTCCGCAGCAGATTAACCGCGGTCGTTAGTTGAATGAAATAACACTTATTTTACACCAAATTGAATTTAGNCCCACGAACCGCGAGATCATGACCTAAGCGGAAGTCGGACGCTTAACCGACTAAGCCACCCAGGTGCCCAGAATTTAGCTTCTAACATTACTACATCCAGAGGTAGAGCTAAGAAAGGCATCAAGTCCAATTCAAGATATTAAAAGACCTCCATCAGAGGAAGGAAAATAACTTAGGGTCTCTAGGGCAAACCAAGCCAACAGATTTGTAATCATACAACAGAATTATGAAGATGTTTGATGCAATTCGAACGAAAGAAACATAAGGTCACAGTATTCCTTTGGAATAACTTCGCGTCAATCACTTATCCTTTCGGTATGTCTATCAGTGATAGGCTGATTTTTCCACCGACTACAGTTGCAACAATGCTTGAACTCTATTTTCTTCTTTCTTTTTTTCTATCACGGTATTGGAAATTAAACGTGACATTAAGAGAAGGGAAAAACCCTCTTATATCATGCGTAAGTTGAAGCAAGCCAAAATGAGAGCCTCCTTTGAACACATAGGATGCTTTACCAAAATCAATTGCTGGCACAATTTTAATTTTAGCTCAAGTGTACAATTCTGTCTGATACACCAAATTGAAGCATTTCAAAGTGGTGTGCCTAAGAATCAGTGAGGGGTCTTTTTTAAAGAGAACTGCAGATGTTTGGGCTCACTCTCCAATATCCTAGGTAAAAAGCTGTCACTGGAGAGCAGTGAGAATCTGCATTTCAACAGGCAATGAGGTACAGGCACGGTGAGAACTAGCATTGAAAACACTAAGAAGAGGGACACCTGGGTGGCATAGTCGGTTAAGCGTCTGACTCCTGATCTCGGCTCAGGTCATGATCTCACGGTTTGTGAGTTCGAGCCCCTCAACAGCTCTGTGCTGATGGCGCGGAGCCCGTCTTGGGATTCTCTCTCTCCTTCTCTCTGCCCCTCCCCTGTTTGTGTGCGCGCTCCCTCTCTCTCTCAAAATAAATAAATAAACTTAAAAAAATAAAACATTAAACAGAAGAGAAGAGGAGAGGAGAAAAGAAAGTAGCAGAGTGCATTCCTGGTACAAAGGGAAAATTAGGTTTTGCAAAAACTGTGTGTGTGTGTGTGTGCGCGCGCGCATGTGTGTGGACACACACACGCTGGATTTGATGTCCTGTGTATTTCGTACCGTGAGTTTCAGTTAAAAAAAGAAAAGAGAAAAACACTGCTCTAAGTTACGTGTTCATAAACTATGGTCTATAAGCCATATTCAGCATACACCTGTCTGTGTAAATAAAGTTTTATTGGCACACTGCCCCATTCATTCATTTATGACTCATCTATGGCTATTTTCACACTACAACATTGGGCAGAGGGGAGCTTTTGCAACGGAAACTGTATGGCAAAACCAAAAATATTTATTATTTGGCCCTTTACAGAAAAAGTGGGCTACCTTAAACGATTCTGATGAGATGGCCCTGATCTGAACCACACTCTGGGAAAAACTACCCTACTTGGTATACAGCCCTTCAGAATCAGACACCGAGCATTTAGCAAAATAGGAATTTCTTCATTAGAACACACTTCATATATTATTTTAAAAATCTGATGAGAAGAATAAAATTTGAGTTTTGAAAAGCAACACTCGATCCTGACACATAAGAAGATCCTTTATATGTGCGTGTTATTGCCACAGGGGACATTTTTCCGAGTTGGCTCTGTTCTTTTTCCCTTTGGGAAGTGTTGATTGCACGCTGTAATTTCAGGAATTCATTCCATACTCATCATGGAAATATCCCGCCCAGTGGACCTCCTTTTACGGAGGACATAGGCCTAAATATGCCAGTGTACTTGCTGTTTATTATATCTTAACACATGCTTTTAAAAGTAGCCCTTTGTTTTTCTTTAAATGCATTTTAAATGCTTTTAATCTATGTGCTTTTACATATACTGCAGGATTCCAANNNNGATCCTCAGGCATCACAAATCTCTGAATGGAAAATGAGGCTTGTACTTGGCATTTCAATCAGGCTGAAGAGAAGCCTGAACATATAGTCCAGTTAACTGTCTTAAATTTTGGAGATTTAATACTCTGGTTTCTCTTCGGATCGTATAAATCTTTCGCCTTTTAAATTTTGGAGATTTAGAGTACATAAAAGCAGTGAAGAGAAGGGACCCTTTTCCTCTGTGGCTGCAGCCTTCTACCATCGATCTGTGTCAGAACGTAAAACACAGAATTTGCTTAATCTGGAGTCTGCTCTCAGGGAGCCTGGCTTGAGACTCTCCAGTCCGTCCAAGTATAAAGGCTGCCAAGCTTTTTATTTTAAAGAATGCACAATGGTCTGAGGGCAAGAATTACCAGTACGTACCAGTGTGTAACAGCCCTACCTGCCCGGCAAGCCCCCGGCCGACGGACCTGCGGCGAGCCAAGTTCCACCAAATCTAACAACGGCCTCGTGATCGGCACCAGAGACACATGGTGGCGAAGTAACGAGGTGGGTGAAATTCACCACCGCGATCCCCACAATCCTGGTGGTTTTTCCTCCAGCTCCCCACTTCCAAGCGCTGCTCAGTCCCTTCTCTGCATTCAGTGTCGTCAGATGCCACCCTGGGCACCCTCACGGGCACCACGTCCATACTTGCACTCCCTGCCCAGCACTCCAGATTTAAAGGGTGTTGGTACCCATGTTCCTTATTCCTCAAATGTACCTCTTACACCACACGCCCTGGCCAGGGACTCAGTCACTGTGAATTCCGAGTTTTGGGAATCAACATTCCTTGGCGATGTGCCAAAGCAGTAACTCGAGAGAAAGCCACACTGGACCTCATCTTCCCCAAGTAAAGTTTGCTTTCTGACACTGCTTCTGAGATCATGTCCCTGGGCAACTTTTTAGTAAGTGAGAAATTCCAAACGCACGGTCTTTCAAGTGATCTGATCAAATTTCCTACACACAGTACCAGCTTTACCAAATCTTAATATTTTCATCATATTAGTGTAAGGTTTTTCAAGAGAGAGTGAAATATCATTGATAGCATTGAAGCCCCCGTGTGTCCCTCCCTCATTTCATTCAAGTCCTTCGAGAGGAAAATACCTCTTGTGAATTCAGGGCGGATCGCTCCCAAGCATGTACCTGTGCCCAAACATTGTACGGGATTTTTTTTTTTTTTGCAGTTTAGCAAATTTTATAATTCTCATGCCATACAAAAGTGATGTAAATCTTGTTTATATTTTTGTGATTTGTCCATATGAATACAGATCACCCTAGTCCATTTTAATTTTTGAAGACTGTTCCATTATATAAATATACAACTGTCTTTATTGAGGGGCGCCTGGGGGGCTCAGTCGGTTAGGCGTCCGACTTTTGGTTTCGGCTCAGGTCACGGTCTCACGGTTGGTGAGTTCGAGCTCCGAGTCAGGCTCTGTGCTGCCAGTGTGGAGACCTGCTTAGGATGCTCTCTCTCTCTCTCTCTCTCTCTCTTCCACCCCTCCCCTGCTGGTGCTTGCTTGTTCTCTCTCTCTCAAAGTTAATAAACATTTAAAAAATAAACAGCTTTATTGAGATATAAGTAACGTGTAACAAACCGTACATAATTAACGTGTAAATTTGGAAGTTGTCACATACGCATAAACTCAGGAAATAGTCACCACATTCAAGACAATGAACACACAGATCACGCCTCCAGTTTTCCTCCAGCCTCTTGGTAAATCCCCTGCACACCCCTCCCTGTCACTCATCCCCAAGCAACCACTGATTTGTTTCCTGTTGCTATAGATTTTTAGAAAGTGTTCTTTCTTTCTTTTTTTTTTAGAAAGTGTTATTTCTAAAATTCCATACGGATGTATTCGTGCAGCACATACTATTTTCTGTCTGGTTTCCTTCACTCACCATAATTTATTTTTATTTTTTTACCTGTTTATTTATTTTGAGAGGGAGAGACAGAGTGAGTAGGGGAGGGGCAGAGAGAGAAGGAGAGAGAGAATCCCGAGCAGGCTCCACACTGTCAGCACAGAGCCGGTCAAGGGGCTTGAAGCCACGAACTGTGAGATTTTGACCTGAGCCAAAACAGAGAGTTGGAGCCTCACCTCCAGCTGCCCCCCCATTCCCCATAATTAATATTGAGATTCACCAATGTTGTGGCATGTACCAGTAGCTTGTTCTTTTTTCTTGCTGAATAGTATCCATTATGGACGTAGCACAAATTGTTTTTTCATCTATGGATAGACATTTGGGTCATTTCCAGTTTGGGGCTATTACCCTTCACACTCACATGAAAATTCAAGTACACGTCTTACAGGGACATATGCTTTCATTTCTCTTGGGGAACACCTAGAATGGCTGGACCATGCATATAGTAAGTATATGTTTAACTACTTAAGAAACTGTCAGTTCGGGGTGCCTGGGTGGCTCAGTTGGTTGAGTGTCTGACTCTTGATTCTGGCTCAGGTCATGATCTCGCTGTTCATGGGTTCCAGCCCCAAATTGAGCTCTGTGCTGACAGCATGGAGCCTGCTTGGGATTCTCGCTCTTTCTCTCTCTGCCCCTCCCCTGCTCACGTGCATGCACACGCGCGTGAGCGCACACACACACACACTCTTTCTCTCTCTCTTTCAAAAATAAATAAATAAACATTAAAAAAGAAAAAGAAATTGTCAGGGCACCTGGGTGGCTCGGTCGGTTGAGTGTCCGACTTCGGCTCAGGTCATGATCTTGGGGTTCGTAACTTTGAGTCCCGCCATCGGGCTCTGTGCTGACAGCTCAGAGCCTACAGCCTGTTTCGGATTCTGTGTGTGTCTCTCTTTCTGCCCCTCCCCCACTTGCACTCTGTCTGTCTGTCTTTTTCTCTCTCTCTCAAAACTAAATAAACATTAAAAAAAAAAGAAACTGACAGTTCTCCAAAATGCACTGTTTCATTCTTATAAACAGCATGTGAGAATTCCCGTTCCTCCACATTCTCAACAATACTTGGCATGGTCCAGCTGTTTAATTTTAACTGTTCTACTAGGTAAGAAGGGCATCTCACCAAGGTTCTAACTTGCCTCAGTGACTTCTCTTGATGACTTCCTTAATGACTCATGATTTTGAACATCTCCTCATGTGCTTATGTGCCATCCACACATACCTATTCCGATCTTTCATCTGTGTTGGCCAAGGTTTGTTTTCTTACTAATGAGTTTTGAGAATCTGTACCATATCTGCATACAAATACTTTTTTATTTAGATAAACAAATAATAAGTATTTGTCCCCAATCTGTGGCTTGCCTTTACATTCTCTTGACAGTGCCTTTTAAAGAGAAGTTTTTACTTTTGATGAAATACAATCTAATAATTATGTTTAATTTGTGAAGATTTCGTTGATGCTTTTCTCATTGTATATAAACCAACCTTTGCTCAACCCAAGGTTCGCCAGGATTTCCTCCCATGCTTTCTTCTAGAAGGTTCTTCTAAGGTTTTTTAAAACCTAAGAAGGTTTTTTATTGTTAAGTAATCGCTCCACCCAACGTGAGTCTCGAACTCACGACGCTGAGATCAAGAGTCGCTTATGCCTCTTCGACTGAGGCAAACAGGCACCTCCAAGTTTCATCCTGCTGCTGTCTTTCACATTAGGTATATGATCCATTTATTAATTTTTGTGGATGGCATGAAATATGGATCGAATTTCATATTCTTACATGAGGATATCTTTTCGTACAGGGAGGCTAAAACTCAGTTTCCAAACTCTCCCGGTGGCCAAGTTTTCTTTGTAGTTTCAGTGCCTACATTTTTACTTCCCAAACTGCTAACTTGTTTTCTTCCTATTTCTTTCTCATTTTCCATCCTTTTGTGGTTTCACAAGTTGTTGCTCTTTTAAAATCAAAGCTATTCCTTCATTTCTTTCTTTTTTTAAACATATTTTTAGTGTTTATTTATTTTTGAGAGACAGAGAGAGACAGAGTGTGAGCAGGGGAGGGTCAGAGAGAGAGGGAGACACAGAATCCGAAGCAGGCTCCAGGCTGAGCTGTCAGCACAGAGCTCGATGCAGGGCTCGAACCCACGACCCGTGAGATCATGAGCCGAGCCAAAGTCGGATGCTCAACCAACTGAGCCACCAAGGCGCCCCTCCTTCATCTATTTCTTTAAACATCTTTTTAAGATTTTCCCATAAAATGAATTTCACCTGGGGTGAGGTAATGTCTTTGCTGAGTTCGTTGGCTATAGTTTTAGAAATGCAAGATTCCTTTGTATGCTCCAGAACTGTGGTTTGAGTTTCAGATTTAAAGGGGAGAAGTTATCCACAGTCCCTTCCTCCTTCACCCTCCTGGCTCAGCCCACCCCGCCTCACCTCACCTGCTGGGTCCTCATTCGGGAACCCGGTATAACCTCTGTCTTTCTGAAGCTTCTCTTCTATATGGGTGTCAGAAGTAGCACAGAGCCAGGCTCTAACCAGGCAACTGACTTGTTCCGGACTCCCAGGCCTGAAGTTGGCTAACAACTATGACTGTAGGCAGAGGTTGGCAAGAATCCTTTTCAGTGCCTTTTAATGAACTCAGAAGCCTTATACAGCCCGTGGCATTAACCAATGAGCCTGATTTCAGTCCCCCGTACCACCCAGAGCACGTCTAGCTCCTTCAGCCATGGGCTTCGAGAACTATTTCTCCATTGGACTTGAAGGTGCTCTGGTCTTTTCCAGACCAAGTCTCTGCTAGCCTGTGTTCCAGCCATAGCCACGGCTTTGCAGGTCTGTCCCATTTCTGGCCCGTGGTGACCTTTCTCTTGTTTTGGGTCCAGCTGTGTCTCTTTGCTTCCCTGCTTTGCTATGTTCTCTCGTCACTGCCACGTGTTTGGAGTGGAGCAGGTGCACCAAAGCACGAACGCCATGCATCACCAGGGCCGGAGCTGGGGACACCCCTTCACTATTTTGATCTGGCTCATGAGAGAGAGCGTTACGCTGGGAAGTTAAGCAAGGGAAAGTCGTGCTGGCCGGGCTGAATAAGGGCCCCACGAAGACGCTCTCGTACTAATCCCAGGAGTTTTTAAACTATGGCACCTTAGATGACACAGCAGACACTGCACATCTGATTAAGGCAGGGATCTTGAGAGAGGGCATATTTTCCTGGATGATCTGAGTGATCCCAATGTACTTAGAAAGGTCCTTAGAAGAGAGGACCAGGAAAGGCTGTGTCAGAGAAGGAGACTTGAGGAGGGACGCAAAGGTCACAGAATGATGTGATAAAGAAACCAGGAGACAAGGAATGCGGGTGGCCGCTAAGAGCCAGAAATGGCAATGAATGGATTCTGCCTTAGAGCCTCCAGAAAGAAACAGCACTGCCGAAACCTTGACTGTAAGGCCAGTGACACTGATTTTGGACTCCTGACCTCCAGAAGGTCAGATACTAAATCCATGTTGTTTTAAGCCACCCAAATCTGCAGTAATTTGTTACAGCAGCAATAGGAAACTACTATGAGCATTGAGAGCCGATCCCCAAACCATGTAAAGGTGACAAATGACCCCTCATGTGCATATTAATTAATTGCAGCTGTATTTCAGGCACTCGGATGTCTGAGGACCTGGAAGACGTCAGGTAGTTAGAGATGTACAGATGTGGCACATGATAATGGAAGGGGAAATATAGCCTGTGAGGATTCTGGCCTGACGCCAAGTTGTACCATTTGTATGTGGGAAAAGTCGCTTCTCAACACACCTGAGTCAGTTCTTGGCCAGGGACTGATTTCATACTAATTTGTTAATTCACTGTAAACAGCTTCAAAATGATTTGATTTGATTGGACTTTGGCTTTTCTGATCATCATCACAATTTACATGTATAGTTTTCAACCTCTATAGACAAAGTAATCTAAAACACAACACAATATTGAAAGTACCTTTTCAATTTTGTATAAACAGAGAAGAGCACATACGTCAGTTATTGTTGCCTCTGTGTACCACTTATTTGTTGCTAATTTAATCTAACTATACATATTTCATTAAGTATGGTTATGAGCAGTAATAATCAAATCTTGAATGAATGTTTCTGTTTTTAAAATATTTACAAAATTACTTTCTGAGGGTGGCAGAGAAATGGGTAAAATAAAATGGATCCTAAGTGTTTCAATAAAAACCATAGGAATCTTAAACGTAGAAACATTAGAAAAGAATTACTATTCATATATCCACACAGGGATGTATGATATAGTGAAACTGTAGGAGTTTTGTCACCACGAAATTATACCTGCCTGAATTCGCTCAACAGCGTGGGAAAACACTTCGCAATCTCTATATAAGATCCGATTCATTTACACATTTACTTAATGCTGTGATAATTGCTAGGATATAGTGATAAATACGAAATGAACTCTTCCTCTGTGGAACTCACCTTCTCAGAGAGAAGAGAGAGGAAAACAATGGCCATAACAGACCAGAGGTCCATACTGCTCCATGGAGTTCGATAATGGAGCAGAGGTAATGTAATGTAATCCTTGTATTACAGATGTGCATAGGAGACCATGATTATACAAAGGGGTGGAGAAAAAAAGGTCAACCAAGGGGCTTTGAGCTATGTTTGCAAGACATAAGAGGAGATTATAGAAAATATAGAAAAAGGGGTATTCAATATTTCCTAAGCTAGTGAAATGCGTGGGAGTATGATACTTTCTCCAGGTAGAGACTATGGTATCTTCTGCCCTAGGAATCATACCTTCCCTTCTTTGATCTTGGTTCCGATAATTTGTCGTCTTTGCTGAATGATCTCAATGAGAAGATCACACTCCTCCATCAATTTAGCTTCTTGACGTGATGCATTGACCTAAAGGATAGATAGAATGGTAAGCATTTAATGTGGCCTTTGTTTTTAGTTAAATGCTCTTTAATGTAGACTACTACGTTTCTGGTAATCACTAAAAAGATACTTTAAATGATAACTTTTTCTGATGATACAGAGATGGAAAACAGAGGACTTGCATGTCTACTCCCTACCTTACATCCTTGGAAAACACTGTTATCCAATGACAGCAGTCTTTTCTGTTAAGCCATACTCAGCCTCAGAATCTTTCTTAACACAACATACACATAGCTATTACCGATTAGTTGGAAATGGACACTTGAGATATATTTTGCAATTCCTTCTTTTATATCTTGAAAGAAAGTGTAATGTTGGCCTATCAGACATAAAAAGTAAGCTGAAAAAGAACTAACATTATTCCTTTATGGAGGATAGATGACTATTAACGTCCATTGGACACATTTCCCAAAAGCGAGATTATAT
>NW_027529545.1:522636-526438 GCF_008692635.1 Crocuta crocuta
CACAGAAATCAACTTTGTATTTAATTGCTATGAAAACATCAAGAGAGAAAGAGGGTGGTTGGATATTTTATTAGTCTTATGGCATAATTTAAAATTTTACTTCTGATATACTTCTGAAAGACCAAGATTCTACCATGAACACAATTAGCTCATTCTTGGCAACTGGGCTTGGGAAATACTCTGCACATGCTATTTCCTCTACCTCTGCACAATCCCAAAATGCTTATTCGCAAACAGAGGCCCAGAAATCACAGCTGTGGGAAATGGAGATAGCACGCTTGAGTTTTATGATTTTAACACAGCACAGAAGTTGCAGTGTTACAGAGAATGACAATGGCATCATTGATGACTCTAGCATGTCTCAGAAAGGAGACATGGCCCAGTCATTAAGCCCTTTTGATTTGGGATACTTTATTTAACTGGAGTAATTCCATTCTCTATGAATGAGATAAACTGGAAGTAGGGTCAGAAGTTCAGGATAAATATCCATTGATGGCTGTTCAAAGGAACAGCAGAGAGACTACTCAAGACATCTTCTTATTGAGAAGATCATGGCCACTGGCCATTAGCAGCAAACTCCAAGATCAGGTTCTATGTCAGATTAGCATGCAAACATGTTGGCTAAATGTTTAATGAACAAAAGAAAAAATTAAAAGATGCTTTGATGGATGAATACAGAATGTGGAACTTAGGCTAGTATTTCAAGGAAGTTCATCACTGGACTCAGTTTCTCTTACCATTATTTTTATGTTGTCATTTCTAGCTCCTCTTCAGGGTTCGCAAATGAAGTTAGCTATCTATGGACATATTTACTCAAAATGCCACTACTCTCGAGAAATTTCTTGTCTTTCCTTTTGACCTCAAACTGAATTTAATAATTGGCTACAACTGAGCTGTGAAAAGGATGGAATCATATTGAAACCATGGGCACATTATGATGGAGAGAGTGAAATTTCTGGAAAGTGGCATCTTACACTCGAAAAGTATCTTCGAGAGGTGTGCCTGGGTGGCTCAGTTGGTTAAGCGTCTGACTTCAGCTCAGGTCATGATCTCACAGTTCGTGAATTCGAGCCCTGCATCGGGCTCTGTGCTGAGAGCTCGGCGCCTGGAGCCTGCTTCAGATTCTGTGTCTCCCTCTCTCTCTGCCCCATCTCCGCTCATGCTCTCTCTCAGAAATAAGTAAACATTAAAAAAAAAAAGTATCTTCTAGAATGAGCCCAAGAGAGAAATTATACTTGAGAATACAATCAAGGTAAATCTAATAGGATGTAAGCTCCATAAAGGCAGGGATCTCTGGCTGTTGTGTGGAATGAGGCATTTCTTCCCAGTTTTTTTTCATTTTCTTAATGATGCCCTTTGAAGNGGCGGCCCAGAAAGTTTTCATTTTTGATAGAGTCCAATGTACCCATTTATCTATTGTCATTTGTGCTTTTGGAGTCATAGTTAAGCAACCTGATCCAAGGTCATGAAGATTGATACCTCAGTGTTCCTCTAGAAGTTTTACCTCTTACATTTAGGTCTATGCATATTTTGAGTCGAGTTTTGTGTATGCTGCAAAGTAGCATCCAACTGTGCCTTTTTACTTATGGAGAGCTAGTTACCTAAGCCCCATCTATTGAAGGGACTATCCTTTCCTTCACTGAAGGGTCTTAGCACTTCCGTGGAAAATCAATTGACCATATCATGAAGTCCTCAGGTTTTGATGTTCTTGCTAACATATTCTGTGCTTAAGGATATTCTGGTTTTGGCTCAACTGGATCCAACCTCACTAGTAATTCTAGAGGTAGGTGTCATGAAATGTGGTGTCAAGTACCAGCTCTACTCACAGGATGATGTTGGGAAAATCCAGGAAAACACCCATTTCAAAATTCTCCTGTTTTATAAAATGAGGTGAATGGTATCTGCTGTCTCAGCCATGTGGGATTATTGTGGTAAATACAGGAACTAATATCTGAGGAAATAACTAATGCTGTGAAGTCACAGACAAATCTGAAGTAGTATTGTCTGCATTGAGAAGTAGCTTTGTTAATAGACTGTGATTTAGTTTGGGATCCATTTCACTCTCAAGATCACTGGGATCTGGGTTACTCTATGGGAGGAAGGGTGTCCCAACTGCCATCATAACATGGAGTCCATTTTAATCCAAATTCTGACCATTTGATATTTATGATGGGTAGATTTGTTTTTATGAAAAAAGACTAAAATCCACTTTGTTGAGCCGAAATATGTTTTGAGAATGTTGATACCACAACCACCATTGCTCGAAAATACAAATTCCCAGAAATTTGGAAACATGATGCATTCATTTTAGGCCAAGTATTTTCCTTAGATCTTTCAAAAAACACAGTGTTGACTTTCCTTTGAAACCAGGGAAGTTGAATCGCTTTTTATACTTTGATGAAGCTTCCAAATTTTTGTAACTCTAGCATTCTTATATTGCAAAAGGTACAATAAAAGAAGTTGAATGCTATCCCGTATTTCTAAAATTCTTCCACTACAAAGAAATTTTCCACAGTTTTGCTGTTTTATGTGTCACTTAAAAGAAGTTAATGATTTGATTGGATTGCATTTCTTATATGGGCTATTAATCCAAATATGGGTTTACTGGTTGCTCGCAGAGTGTTCAGGTGTTTCCAGTTCCTGGGTTTGGCTTGGAAGCTGGCAGCTCTGGGTTACGATTTCAGCCTTCAATTTCTGATTCACGTCTTTTGATTCAGAATCACTAAGGGTAATGGAAGTGCTTTAAGTAGAGCCAATCTAAGGATGAAAGAAACAAGCCTCCAACCTTCTATCATAGACCTCTACACCTACCTTCTCGGTTCCTCACCTAAAGACAAGAGTGGAATGGAGATAACTAGGAATGATGGCCAGTGGAGGGGACTCCTGCGTCCCACCTCTGGACCACACTGGAAATAGGGCACTTCTCCTTCAGAGCCTTTGACATTGGAGGACAAAATGTAGCTTACAATTAGGCCTCTTCCCATTCCAGTCTCCTCACTGCAAGCTTTTCTTCTCATCTCAATTATACTCACGAGTAAATGTCACATGAGAAGAAAGTCAAGTTACTTTGACCTCATCTCTGTCTTGGCCGCACCCATGTGCTCAGCACGCGTCCTCTCTACATCTGGACTTACAGCTTCCCTTCTCACCTTGAAACAACTCATTCCCCCTCATCGTTTCTAGTTCTTAGTGCTGACTTCACCTCTTTGCGAAATACTCTAAAGTAATTCTTCTAAAGTGAGATCTCATCTCAATTCTGTCAGAATTTATTTCTTCTTTCAGGTGTTATTATCCTAGTTTTTAGGCCCTAACGCCTCATCTGAGGCTGCAAGCGGCAAAGCCAATGTCATGCAAGCTCAAGTCTATTCTATAAAACACTTGCAGCCTTCACTTTGAAAGGCCTACATACAACTATTGGTTCGTCCATCTATCTAATCATTTATTCATTTGAATGATAGCAACTGGGCTCCCAGAGACAGACAGTTCACACTGTCACAGAGTTTACATATAAACGTAGGGGAACAGGCTGAACAAGTCAAGAAATGAACAACACTTTTGGCTCATGACACGTACATAGAGGAAATTACAGAAGGTGATGTGATTGAACATGGCTGAGAGTAGGGTCCATTTTATTGATGGTCAGTCAAGAACTCTCTGACAAGTCTTTTAAGGGGTGAAAAGGAACCAGCCAAAAGAGAAAAGGTGTTTGCTGGTACCCCCAACTCTGCTTTTAACAGAGACCTCCTCACAAATTCTACAGCGTATCTTCATCATTCACAGATTCTGTAGCTGCGACTTGTGC
>NW_027529545.1:526576-528429 GCF_008692635.1 Crocuta crocuta
CCCCGCCGGCACCCGGCTGAGGTTGAAGGAGGACACGCTCGGCCTTCTTGTTTCAGCTCTTCTGTAATCCAAGGACGGAGACAATAGGAGTCGTGCAGTGCAGTGTAAGAAGTTCTGGCTCTGGGGCCAGATGGATGGGCTGGGAGTCCCAATTCTGGCACGTGCTAGTGGGCCAGCCCCGGGCAAGGCAGTTCACACTTTGGAAGTTCCTTTCCTCTTTCATAAACTAAACACAATAGAATCTACCGCGACGGTTTGCTTTCAGGATTTAAGATTATATCGTCTATGTGAGGGGTGTGTGTGTGTGTGTGTGTGTGTGTGTGTGTGTGTCTGTGTGTGTGTGTTCTCCCCTAAGAGCAGTGGTTCAGTATTGGCCAATTCAGTGTTCCTGGCAACTTTCTAGAACATAACTACCACAATTCAACGAGAATCAATTGTATTTACCTACTACCTAGTGTGTCCATAATCGTCACAGGTATTTTGGGAACAGGAAGGGTAGAACGAGAGGGGAAATTACGGAAGACACAAAAGAACAGTCTGGCTTGTAGAGCTGGCACCCCACTCCTTCTTATTCCTAAGGCAGTTTTGTTTCTTCTCTTCGACAAACTACGACCATGTCATCCTTTACAGCCTAAGAAAGAGAGACTGGAAGGCCAAGCAATGAACTGAGCACAGAAGGCCACCACTCAGCTCTTGTCCTCGCAGCCCAGAGAACTGAATTCAGCTGAGGGCCATTCAGCTGCATTAACGCTCGTGTCAGATACGAACAGCCAGTTGTAGTCCCGTGGAAGTTGCCAAGTTTATTTGCCTTTGCTGGAAATGCAGTTACATGCACTCATTCCCCGGCTTTGTTAATGATAACATAAACGTTGGCTGTGTTCTCCAGAGCACTTGGGTAGCAATGCCCAGTAAAAAGCTCCCCCCGGTTGAGTTTTATGGTATAATAGTGTGACAGCATTTCACAGAAGGGGTGGGGGTGAGGCGGACAATTTCTTATTTTGTTCCTGTCATATAGGTCTAAACATGAAAAGGATTTAATTACATACACACTAAAAATTGGACTTCGTGTCTGCAAAATGTTCCTTAGCAGTCTGTAAACAGTTTCTAAGTATTTCTAAAAACTTGCTCTTTTAATTTGACTTGTATTCAACTGCAAAATGAGATGTTCAGTGCAGAGTATAAACACCATTAGGTTTCAGACACATGTGGCCTTAACCTCTTTAGAAATATTTTATGGAACTCTTAGAAGACAACATCAACGGGGAAAAAGTATCTAACCAATTCTCACGGGTAAAATTGAACAAATACGTATTTTAGAAATCCTCATTTTCTGGGGCGCCTGGGTGGCTTAAGCGGTTAAGCGTCCGACTTTGGCTCAGGTCATGATCTCGCGGTTTGTGAGTTCCAGCCTCGTGTTGGGCTCTGCGCCGACAGCTCAGAGCCTGGAGCCTGCTTCGGATTCTGTGTCTCCCTCTCTCTCTCTCTCTCTCTCTGCCCTTCCCCTGCTCGGGCTCTGTCTCTCTCACTCTCAAAAATAAATAAACATAAAAAATTAAAAAAAGAAGAAATCCTCATTTTCTCATTTTGAAACACTTTGTTGAAATGAGTTAGCCATCTCTAGATTTTGAGAATTAGAACCTTTTCATTCCTCTCGTGAAAAGGATATGCTGGCTTGATAGATCATTTTCTATTCACACATGACACAAACAGTGGAGTAAGTTTTGGAGAGGATGAGGCTGATGTGTTGGAAAAAGGAAATTTTTATCTCAGGGTGTTGAGGAAGGAGGGGCACTGGTGTCACACAATTCCAAAGGCCACTATTCATTTTGAATTCAGTAAGAATAGTGACACCC
>NW_027529545.1:528437-536565 GCF_008692635.1 Crocuta crocuta
TACCACACGGGCCCATCCTGAGTGCACTCTTGAACTTGAACCATCAAACTGCTCTAAGATTCTAAACCTAGCTATCCTTGAAGTCACTACCAACAGAGATTGAGAATTTCAAAGACAAATGTCAACATTACAAATTTGCCTGGAATTGATCCTCAGGGCAAAAGCAAAGCTATATTGCGATTCAAATGAAGGTGACCTGGAGAAAGATTAAAACTCTATTTTATTTTATGCCACGTTGGTTACACTCAAGAGCACCTTTCTTTCTTACTACGAATATGTAATTTTGAGGAGCGCATGCATGGCTCCGTCAGTAGGCGTCCAACCTCGGCTCAGGTCATGCTCTCACGGTTCGTGAGTCCGAGCCCCCGTGTCGGGCTCCGGGCTGACAGCTCAGAGCCTGGAGCTGCTTCAGATTCTGTGTCTCCCTCTCTCTCTGCCCCTCCCCTGCTCACACTCTGTCTGTCTCTCTCTCTCTCTCAAACATAAATAAACACACAAAAAATTTTAAAAAAAAAGGATATGTAATTTTGAGTCTGTGTCCACATTTAAAGGGGTTGGTGTTAACGATTATGTCTTAATAACGCTATTATTTCATTCCGTTCTATGCTATAACATCTATAACCATCCCATCTCGCTCAAAAAGAAAAACACTGCAAGAGTTCATTCCAATCTGCCCGGGGCCGGAGCAGCAACGGAAACACAGCCGAACTGCAGATAAGCTGATAATCTGGCCAGGAAGACCAGGGCACAGGGAAGCTGTACGGGCGAGCGGGCCCCGTGCCGTGCCCCGGACTGCTGACCAGGTGCGAAGGGAAATATGAGGATCTGAGGGTGCTTCGGGTTTTACTGCCAAAGGCAGCTGTGATGAACATTCCAGACCCTGGGGCAGAAGGCAGACGGAGCTGCCAGAAGGAACAATGAAAGCGACTCTAACTAACACTTGAGTTTGTATATAAAACTGAGCCAAAAAGAATTGAGTAAGAGCAGGCTGTATTACTGTAATTCATCTAATATGTTTATATGTAATCTTCACCCTGAAACTCTCGCACACCGAAGTCAAATATTTGTGGGATGTAGCTCAAGTAGATGAGAGAGGGAAGAGTGGCCAAGTTCCCAGGGTCCCTGTCTTTGGGGCAGAAACCGGAGTACAGGACAATAGTTTTTAATATTTAATATGTTCATCTGAAGTCGCACACTTCTGACGGAAACTTGAAAGCCCAATAAAGGCTTTTCAGAAAAATTAGAAATGGGATCCCTTCATAAAGTGCTTTTGGTGAGAAAGAAAAGGAGTGACGGTAACGGATAGAAGGTACCCCTAGTCTGCCTTCACCATGGAGTGATGTGCGGGGAAACGCCTGGGCCCAGAGGAGACCGATTCTGCATACTGATGGACTATCCACATGGGGTTTTGCTGTATTTTGGCCATGGGATCAAAAAATAGCTCCCAGGAACCTCACGATAAAGTCCTCCCCCCTTGAGATTCCTAAGATTAATGGTGCTTGAAGGTTGGATAAGGAAGTGAGATGCCATTAAAAGTGGCAACACACCGTGGTTGTGGGCAATAAAAGTCTTCTTATACATGAAACACAACTGTCACAATACAATAAAATTGTCCGGTAAGAACATCACTTCTAATACCTACAACTTTGAAGCTTCACACAAAGGAATTTCCCCCACCAAGAGTCGCAAACACGACACGCCCATCCAAGATATTGTTGATGTTGTTAGCTTTTCAGTAAAGCACAATCGTCAGTCAAGGTGAAATGATTTGGAGTGAACAGGGGGTAAGGGAGGCAGGAGTTCAGAACTCAGGGTCCCGAGAAAGTCTTCCCAGGGCTGAATGCCAGGTCTTCTTACTTCCTAGTCTTTGTTCTTGGGCATTCGCTTAAACTCTCCATTTCTCAAGTCCCTCAATGTTGACTCTTACCTGATAGGCCAAGTGATCTCCAGGGGAGTGCTGGCAATGTCTGGAGACATTCCTGGTTGTCACAAGGCGGGCAGGGGCCGCGTCTCATCTCTAGTGGGTGGAGGCCAGAGATGCCACCCAGCAAACATCCGACAATGCTCGGAATCCACCCACCATGACAGAGAATTATCCAGCCCCCAAAGTCACTGGTGCCGAGGCAGAGAAACCCTACGGGAGCTTGGGTTAAGAGCTAAATGCACTTTCACGTGAAACGTCGTTGAAAAACGTTTTGCACGTAGCAATTACTCAATAAATGTTAATATCACCATTGTTAAGAAATTCTGTTTATCTGGAATGTCCACACAGGTCAAAACTATGAGTTCTAGGACTGGTCAAGTCTGTGCTGATTACCGGGGGGATTTAATAGCATGAATCAAAAATTTTCCCCATCTACATCTTTCACCAAAACAATGGCTTTGGAAGCTATATCATGAGGACTAACTCCAGAATTTGGGGAGTTATTTTCAAATCCCAAATGCATTCTCCAAGGGCTCCTTCCTGATGCAATGGGATGGGGGGACAGAGAAGAGTCTTCCATGATGTGCAGCAGGAGTTGAGAGATTTTGCTACAAAGGGCTAGACGGTAAATATTTTAGCTTTGCGGACCACATGGTCCCTGTTGTAGCTATGCAATGCCGCTGTTGTAGTATGAAAGCAGCCACTGACAATATGGAACCAGATGGGTGTGGCTGCGTTCCAATAAAACCTTACTTATGAAAACAGGTGACGAGTCGGATTTGGCCCATGGGTTATAGTTTGCCAATCTGTAAACTACCTGGCACATAGTAGGTGCTTGGTAAATATCAGTTTTTTTCCATCAGGGCACGAGTAGCTGCCGTTACTGAGTTCACAGGATCTCAAGCTGAAAATGAAAATATACGTGCAGTTCAGATTTTACTCTTCCTCTGGCTTCCGTCACAGCTCTAGTCACTGTGGCTTTTCCGGTCCTGTTTTCCTCAGAGCACACTCGGCTGACTTCAATCTCACATGCTTGGCATTCCCACTACAGACTTTTCTTCTTGTGTAAAATGGTAACTCTGTGCAAAGCGGTTCCAAAATGAAGCAGAATGGAAGGTGTTGCCCATAATTCATTCAAAAACAATAAACTCCTCCCTTCCTCTCTCTTATTAATTACACACTTTATAAAACAAACGCTCCCACACCCTTCCGTTTGGGTTGGGCACACAGAGTGAAAAAAAAAATCTATTGACCTGTCGTGGACACTTGTGCCTGTCAAGTCTTCTTCATAAAGTTTCTGAAAAGTGGTACTTTCTATTAAGTAATTTTCAACAAAAGTATTTGGCAAAAATCACATTGTGCTCAGAAGCTAAAAAATTATTTACAGAACGGGACGGCTAATTGAGTGCTGGGGAGGACAGAGGTGATCCGTCTCGGGGAAGGGAAGTCATTCCTAATGGAAAGAGGAAGCTTCTATCCCATGACCTTACATTACTCATTTTCAATCTCACATGTCAGTGCTCATTAAGTGGCATTCTTTTCAGTTGTTGTGCCATGATGCCTGGACAGTGGTGTACTGGAAAAATACAAGGTTGGACTCCTATTCGGACTTGACTTACTCAAAGATAGATGCCATCTGGTGCCCTGCAAAGTTAAGGAGAATGAGGATCAGATCTTGCTCCTCAGCAGTCCTCACAGTATGTGAAATACACTCAATCGTATCGCTGGTAAGACTTGCACTTGGATGCCCAACTGGAAAATGTTAAGCTTCATTCTGTCTTTCTGACGCACCCGTCCCGCAAGTAACTATGAAGCCTTGCCTGGTTGTTGTCGCTCTGGAATGCCAGCATAAGCTGGCAGACTGATCTTTAAATATCCTTGATGCCCAGTGTTGAATATTCACATTTATTCAAATAAGGTGAAGGACAGGAGGCTTTAGGAAAACAGAACACGTTAACGGGGGCGGGGGGGGGAGGGCGCAATGGGATGCGTGCTATCATTACATTTGCAGTTCTCTCTCCAGGAAGCAGGGCAGGGGACAGGGATGGAAATACAAGTAGCTGCCACAAAACACCAGTAGGGAGTGGGGAGGTGAGACGGGGAAAGGTATGAAGCCAGTAGAGAGACCACAGTGGGCGACTATAGATTAATCCCGCTGGGTGACTGGGAAGGGATGGAACAGTGTTGCTGAAGGGAAGCAATTGCGGGGTTTACCTAATATCTCCCATCGGTGGCTGGTTGAAGGCAATAGGGGTGGTTGGGCAGTAATTCTCTGGAGTTAACAGCTGGGTACCCTGGGTGGGGGGGGTCCCCAAATGGAGTCTTAGGGGCTTCCAGAAGCTCTCAGGCCAGGGACATAGGACTGGTGAGTGCTCTAAGGGCATGGCGCTGACTGTTACAAACAGAGCGCCTATATTAGAGGGGTACCCGTGTCACACTAGTCCAGTTCATTCTACAGCCCCAGTGACTTCTGACTCATCGCAGGGCTGAACAGAGTTTGCATCTGACCGTGCTGTCTATCCTGACCTTGGTTGTTTTTTCCTCTGGGCCACAACCTACCCACAAATGTTCCTTTACGACTGACCACAAATGGGTCTAAATCTGAGCAATGACAGGCCAAGTTGCCTGGAAAGGAAAACATGTGAAATCTAGCGAGTCAGACTAAAATATATATATTTATCTAGATATCCTTGGATTCTCCATCATTCCATCTCACTGTGAAATTATTATTGTCTTTTTAAAACAATGGCTCTCCAGTTCTAAGCTTCAATATGTATAGTCTTTTAGAGTAAAACGGAATCTTAAAATACTTAAGTTAGGGATTACGTGAGGACGTCTCTCTCTCTCTCTCTCTCTCTCTCACTCTCTCTCTTCCTCCATTATCTGAAAGGTCAACTATATTTCTATATACAAACCTGACAGATGTTGTCTTCTCACCTCCTAACTGGGAAACAGAACGCTCTGTTTACATTTGTCAGGATCAGGGGGTGGCGGGCAGGTGGCATCTTGCCAGGTAATGGAAACACTGCTTGCTTTAATTTTACTACCAAGAACAAAGCCTTCTTATTGTTTCATGGAAGCCGTCAAGGCGGGCCTCATGGGCATAGTTCTGATTTTTTCGAGACCACAAACGAGAGGAATTCTTTAAGGCCATTTCATGAAAACCAGAAGGCAAAAGTACTTTATTCTGCAAAAATTAAAGCAAACCTTTGTTGAAGTAGCCAGAGCCCGATTCAGGTCAGCCTCGTGCTCTCTTGACACAGGCGATTGTTGCCATTATTTGCCGAGGCACCCATCCTTTCGAGAAGATGAGATCGAGGTTATTGTCACAGGTATGGGAGGACACCACTTTCCTTTCGGAGATCATCAATTTGGCATCATTATTTTCACGTACACCTCGCACCAAAAGAAATCGTGCCAACTCTGCCCTTGCTCTATAAAACTAGGAGCCACACATGTCTTCATTCGGTGCTTCTTAGGATTCTGCCAGCAAACTAAACATTCCACGCAGTCCCTGCTTCTGCTACAAGTCCCCCTTCCTTCTCCACTCCCAGGCTAGTTGGCTAAAGCTAGTGCTTTCCAGAAATCTCCGCTACAGTCTCAGTAGCTGAGGAATGTACGCGAGAGGAAACGACGACACTCCCACCTGTCCCAGAATGACGAGGGTGTCAGCGGTGGCCGGGGCTGGCGCAGAAGCCGTCCTATGGACTTGTTGGGTGCCCACGATGTGCAAAGACGCACGCTGGCCCAAACTCTGCCCTCCAAAGATGACGACTCCATTGGAGAACAATTAGCAGATATGTCAGCTGCATTCGTAATTAACTGCTAACCCACGGGCTGCAGAAGTTCTAGAGCTGCGTCATCCAACTTGGCCGCCGCCAACCCCCCGGTAGCTTCTGAGCGCTTGAAATGTGACTTGTCTGACTTGAGGCGTGTTGGGAATATGACACGCACGCGTTCATCATCTTTGTGCTGGTTACATGTTGAAATGATAAGGTTTTGAATGTAGCCGGTCAAATAAAACGTACTGGCAAATTTATTTTACCTATTTGTTTCTACTTTATTTATTTATTTTTAAATGTTTTCTTTTTGATTTTTGAGACAGAGAGTGTGCAGAGAGAGGAGACAGAGGATCCAAAGCGGGCTCCACACTGTCAGCACAGAGCCCAACGCGGGACTCCAACTCACGAACTGCGAGATCACGACCTGAGCTGAAGTTTGGCGCTTAACTGAGCCACCCGGGTGTCCCAATGTGTTCCTACTTTAAAAGAAAGGAGCTGGGAAACCCAGGGGGGAGGAAGATGAGAAAGACACCAGAGCAGAGGAAAAAGAAAAAAAAGAACATGTCTGTGGGGAGGTAAGGATGCATTTCAATGGTACGTAGGGCGCAACGGGCATGTGTCTTAAATTAGTTATGAGAGTGGACAGAGAAACAGTAGAGCCAGACATATCTTACGGTCCCTCGAGAAAAGCCACACCGAGGTCCACTGCGGAGAGCTGGCAATGACCCAGCTAAGGCAAAAAGGTGAATTTGGAGGCTTAACTTTGGGGAGGGCGGGTCTTTTCTTGACCTTCTTCTAACTGACTTCCTTTGCATCTTTGACCTCGTGGGTCTGTACCAATTTGAAGCTAACCATGCTTACCTGCTCTCCGAAGGTTTTTTTCTGAAATTGGGGAGGTGGTGCCAGTGCAGGTGATGAGGGTGGTAGGAGGGAGATGGGACAGAACCTACAGAGCACTGTCACTCTACAAGTTGGGCTTTGCCAAAAGGACAGTGAGAAGGAATCTAACGTGGTCTGGAAGAGAAAAGGAAAGACCGTAGAATTCAGATGTCAGTGCTGATTTTGAGGTTCTGGGGTGTGTGTGTGTGTGTGTGTGTGTGTGTGTGTGTGTGTGCGCGGGCATGCACGCTTGGAGATCAAGAGGGGCTAATACTGAAAATGTCATCCTAGGGGCACCTGGGTGGCTCAGTCAGTTATGCGTCCAACTTGGTTTTGGCTCAGGTCATGATCTCACAATTCGTGAGTCTGAACCCCACATCAGTCTCCGTGCTGACAGTGTGGAGCCTGCTTGCAATTCTCTCTTTCCCCCCTCTCTCTGCCTCTCCCCTGCTCATGCTCACTCTCTCTTTTTCTCTCTCTGTCAAAATAAGTAAACCTTACAAAAAAAAGTGTCAGCCTTATTATAAGCCATCTTCAGACCTAGGCTGACTAGCCATCTTACATGTGTGAAAGTGTTCAAAAGTGTTTCCCCCCACTTGAATCCAAGTGGCTATTCTGGCCATTTCTTTCTTTTACAAACCAGAAGGGATAGAGAGGGTATCCCAGAAAATCAAAAGGAAAGAGATAGATGTGCAACAAAGGGACGGGGAAGACCCACTGTGACCTCCCTTAAGAGCTCAGCAACGATCCAATGGATAGTTCTCTCATCTTGACTTCGGTCCACCAGTCCCATCCTCCGAGCCCTCTGCCAGGGACATAGCCCTTGTGCCTGGAAGAGCTCGCAGTACGCATCACCCATCCTGCTACTGCCTCTAGGAATTACGGCTACCGAGATGTGCCACCAGAGAGACCCCGTCCTGTGTAGAGTCTTCTCAAGAAGGATCCTTTTTCTGATCCTTTTTCAGGATGAGAATTCATTGGGCGGGCTGATCGACCGACACAAATGCACTAGTGACAGAGGGTGGGCAGAAGGAGGCAGCTGGTCCCTCTGGGACAGTCCCATTTTCTCATCCCTGGCCGTGTGCTGTGTGCTAAATGCAGGAGATACTAGGAAGAGAAAGATACCGTCTTGCTTCCTGAGGAGTCCAACTGACCAGGAGACAGAACAGACATGTGCTTGAAGACCATGAAGATATGTGCCCAAGGACTGTATCTATACCAACAAACCACTATGGAGTTCTTCCTTATGCTTTTAAATTCAAATTATGAATCTCATTATTCTATCCATAAATCCAAGAAATTTTATAAAACCAAGAATTATCACTCTCAGTGGGGTCCTGAATCAATGTTGAACTCACTCAACTTGAACAGACATAACTCCATTAAACAATCAATGCCATTAATTAGTTAGATTCCTGCACACATTTTTTAAAATTGAGGTAAATCTACCTACAGGAAAATGCATAAATCTTAAGGGACAAGTCAATGGATTTTAATAACCAACATAACCAACAGCCTAAGACATAAAATATCTCTCCCCAAA
>NW_027529545.1:536754-537427 GCF_008692635.1 Crocuta crocuta
AGAAAGTACACCAGAACCCCTCTTCCAGTCCATTCTCAGCCCTACGGGTCACGGCTGTTCTGATTTTTATCACCAAATTCCTGTAACATTTTAAACTGTATTTATAAATGTAACATATTCAACTTACTTTATAAGCACTTTAAATGCCTAACGGTGTAATATTAAAACCCTAACAAGTTAAACCTTCTCACGTCCTTAAGTAGCTCTTAGAAATCTAATAAATTAAACTTAGAAATGTAGTGAAACTCAAGTTTTCTCCTGATTATTCCAGCATTAGTTTCAAACAAACTATTTTACACTTTTAACTTAACAATCACAGGTCTAAAAGAAATTACATGTTTCAGATTGGAATCTCAAAGCTCACCTGTCAAATTTCTGTGATACGTCATTTTCTCTTAAGTGCTACACACCCTTAAAATACATGTTTTTGCTCCAAATTGTAATAAAAAATATCGATTCTATAGATACTGTTTCGGTCTTTACACACACTTCTCAATCTTCTTCGGGAGGAGCAAAAGAACGTTCTGTACTAAAGGGAGCGGACTGATCATCTCAAAGAAGTTGAAGTTACCAGGGATTAATAGTTAAAGATTTGAGAATCATCTTACGAGACCTGGAGGCCCATGGACTTCACTGAAACTACAGAAGCATATTCACTGGACCTTGTTATGGT
>NW_027529545.1:537585-537737 GCF_008692635.1 Crocuta crocuta
GTAGGACAGGGTTTCCAATTGCCAGCCGATGGACTCATTTCTTGCCGTGAGAACTCTCCTAGGAATCTAAGTTTTTGATCATCTCTTTCAACTCTATCACCTGGTTTGGGTAGCTGAAGTTCAGTAACCACTCAAGTTGCTTTACTACTTGA
>NW_027529545.1:537751-544186 GCF_008692635.1 Crocuta crocuta
ATCAGAAAGTGATGGTGGGAGCTTGTAGGTGGTCGTTTTTGCTTTGATGTATATCTGTGTCAGCCCTCCCACTGCTGTCTACACTACAGCCACGTGTTGCTGTGGAGCTGGGAGACTCGATACGGTAATCCTCTTCTAATATTCGCAAGGACGGACAAGGCGCCATCTTCCCAACTTCTGAAAACAGACAGAAGGCTTACTCGAACTTACCACAGCCCTAAATGAGCTTGCCTCGTCAGAGAATTAGGCTACTAGGATAGTTTTCGTCACCTCCTATATCTAAACCTGATGTTCTAGCTAGTGAAAATACTTTTAAAAGCATAGTAAAAGCTCTATCATAAATTCCCAGGCCGGGAAGTTACCTCACTTGGTTGTAAAAATCTTTATTTGTGCTGCTCTTCACTGAAAGCCTTTTATACACAGTGGTAGCCTCGGNAACAGAGCTCTTCAGTTTCCCCTATAACATTTAACAATTAAAAACAAGTGAATCAAATGAAGGCAAAAGATAATGTGTCCTGTTTCTCTCACACTCTGTAATTATCTCATGTACAGAGAGAATTTCAGCTTGATTATTGTCAAAAGCAATTTTATATTCATTTGTTGAGAAATATAATTTAAACTAGATATTACGACTCAGAGACAAAAGAGGTTAGTTCAGTAACAAAATGACAGATTGATGGGTGGGATCGCGCTTACCTCTGAATGGCACGCAAAGGCACAGTCATGAGACAATCTTCCATGTGACAGTCACCCACTCACCTGTGATTGCCCCTCTCACAACTCTAACTCTCTCAATTGGATCCATCCAACTACCACCAACTTGGGTGAAAGCTAAAATTAGAACTGGCCACAGTGGCTATTTTTTAGATCTGTCACGACCTATTCTTATTAGTCTTTATATCATGCCAGAAACATCCCTCTTGCTCTAGTCACCATCTAAATATTTCGAGGAAAGGAAAAAAATTAAATAAAATTGTTTTTTAAATGGGGCTCAGTCGGTTGAGCATATGACTCTTGATTTCAGCTCAGGTCATGATCCCAGGGTTGTGGGATTGAACCCCAAGCTGGGCTCCACACTGAAGTGTGGAACCTGCTTGGGATTCTTTCTCTCTCTGCCCCTCTTCCCCATGCATGCACATTCTCTGTCTAAAAAAAAGAAAAAGAAAAAGAAATAAAATATTTTAAGGCAAGGAGGTTGTGTGTGAAATAGTGTAAGGGAGACATGATGGAGAATTCCTGTATTATGGGGATAAACCACATTAAGATGCATGTATTCTTGGGGCATCTGGGTGGCTCAGTTGGTTGAGCATCTCACATCGGCTCAGGTCATGATCTCACAGTTCTCATGGGTTTGAGCCCCCCCCATTGGGCTCCACGCTGACCCAGTGGAGGCCGCTTGGGACTCATTCTCTCTCCCTCTCTCTCTCTGCTCCTTTCCCACATGCTCGCAGGCTCTCTCAAAATAAATAAATATACCTTAAAAATTTTAAAGAAAGATACATGCATTCTCTCTTTTCCCCACTGCTCATCCGTTGGGCCCCTAATTAAAGCCAATTATTTCACATTTAAGTATTAGCTTTGGAAATTTGCAGTAATAAATGGAAATAGGTCAGAGGAATTATCTTCAGAGGCATGTACATGTGCTCACACTCCAACCCAAGCCACCTGGTAGGATTCTGAATATGACACAACTGTTCGTCCCATCCGAAGTGGAAAGAATAGCAGATGATGAGAGGTTTGGATCATGTTTTTTAAAAACTTTCAAAGCTGAAACCTGGGAACGTTATTCTCAAAGTAATACCAAACCAACTAAGCCTTCTATTTATTCATCCCTAAGACTAATCTCGTATTCCAAAACAAGACTTTCAACTGATGTCTTCTCTCTATTCCTCAGGAACATACCTAAGAAGGTAACAGGATCTAATGCCCCTTATCAAACCTTTTTTAAAGACAAGAGCACTGAAGCGAAGGAAAGGGTTTCAAGTATGTGTTGCATACTACTTTAATAAACAATTAAATTCTGTCCCCATGGCCGAAAAAGTTGTTTGGATCACGAGCTGTCCATTTTAGCAAACTTGGTAGAACAAACTGGGGACGTAGCCATTATGCACATGCAGTAGTCAACCTTCTTCAGAGAGAATGAAATTCTGTGCAGCCCAAGAGTTCCTCTCTTCTTATCTGTCCTGAGAATCCTAAGACTTGAACTTGGGAAAGCAGCCTTTACCACAGTGGCTCATTATTCAGGTTTTGAATGCCACCATATTTGTACTATCACATGATCGCCATTCCAGAGCTGCTTACGTGGGGACCCCATGGCTGACTGTGGGTTGCCTGATGTGGTTTATTTTCTTACTTTTTTTAATGTTTTATTTATTTCTGAGAGAGAGAGAGAGAGAGAGAGAGAGAGAGACAGCATGAGCAGGGGAGGGTCAGAGAGAGAGGGAGATACAGAATCTGAAGCAGGCTCCAGGCTCTGAGCTGTCAGCACAGAGCCCGACGTGGGGCTCAAACCCACGAACTGTGACATCACGACCTGAGCCGAAGTCGGACGCTTAACCGACTGAGTCACCCAGGCGTCCCGCCTGATGTGTTTTAATGAGGCCAGAATCTGACTCTAATTATACCTTGAGAGCATTTGCACGAGGGCTCAGATGAGGCAGGAATCTAACCCTCATCTGCAAGTGACAATAGATTATGACTCTGCACATTCAAGTTGGCCCCCAGCAAGACATATGTCATCCAAGATCAGACACCTGTCCACAAAACACAAACACCACATTTGGCGTTCAGATGCTGGTCTTTATGCAATGGCTGTGGACAAAGCAATTGCCAAGGTTTCCAAAGAGAGGGAGAGAGTGCTTTCGGGTAAAACTGTAGAATAAAGTTAATTTAAACATAAAGCCTTGTCTTTCTTTTTAACCCAGTAATTTTTCCCCTTATTTCAAAGCTTACAATTGAATGCTTTTAGGATGTGGTCAATGACTGAGGTCTTTTACAGACCCCCGTTTTCCCAGATCAATTTTTTTGACCATTTCTTACAAGCTATTACTGTAACATATCAGCCTCCTCCCTCTCAATTTATGGAGCCCAGTATGAGCAAAAATGGAATGAAACAGCACTTAGTTCACCCCCAAGAAGTCTGTCACTTCATACGTCATCTAGCAGTGGAGGAACTCAGAGAAAGCCAGTAAGAGAGCAAAGTTTCCATTAAAATCAAAGAAAAAGATAGTTTAAAAGCTTAGCGTGAAAAACAATGGCAAAAGGAATTTGTTAAAAAAAACAAACCCCAAACCTTTTATCTTCTCCACACTGTTCTGGTAATTAATTAGTCACCCTTCCCCAGGTTTTCTTTACCATTTCTCGTGGATTCAGTCATTGGTCACCTGTAATTGCCCAGATGAACATCTCTTTTGTGTCCAGGTGTGGTAATCTCTGTAAAAGAACTTGATTCTCAGAATGTGTGGAGGCTTTGAAACTTATCAGTGTTGGGGCTTCTGGGTGGCTCAGTCGCTTAAGCCGACTGACTTCAGTTCGGGTCATGATCTCGCAGTTTGTGGGTTTGAGCCCCACATCAGGCTCTGTGCGGACAGCCCAGAGCCTGGAGCCTGCTTCGGATTCTGTGTCTCCCTCTGTGCCCCTCCCCTGCTCATGCTCTGTCTCTGTCTCTCAAAAAATGAATAAACATTCAAAAAAAAAAGAAACTTACCAGCATTTGCTTAACTAAAAAACTAAGCTTTCTCACTTTGAAAATAAAACTGGGAGGAGGGTGAGATGATGAAGAGAAATAGTCCACATTTGACCTGGAAATGCTAAGTTCTGTAGCTGATCCAAATTTTGATCACTTCTCATAAGTTTGTACTATACCCCATACATAACTGATGCTAAACTCATCCCAAGAGAATTCTGTCATGTCTTCCTCTCCTGAAGAAAACAAAACCCATTGGCTAAAAACCTACTCATTTTTAGAATCCCAGCCATCACATTACACACACATGTCTTGGGGGTCGACCTAATATTGCTCTATCAATACCTCTCCCTCCTGAGTCCTGAAATGCTTCGGTCTTCATACCCTCCATTCACTAGTTTTAAAACGATTTGGGACGCCTGGGAGGCTCAGTCTGTTAAGCATCCGACCTTGACTTCGGCTCAGGTCATGATCTCACGGTTTGTGATTTCGAGCCCCGCATCAGGCTCTGTGCTGCCCACAGAGCCTGCCTGGTATTCTGTCTCCCTCTCTATCTGACCCTCCCATGCTCGCTCTCTGCCTCTCTCTCAAAATTAAATAAAAATAAACTAAAAACTAAAAGATTTGGTACTTGCTATCTAAGAGCCATTTCATTTGCTTACCCTCACGTTAAAAACAAGTTATGAAAAACAATGGGGATGGGGGAAGGGAGGGAGACCTTCAAACTCTTTTCATTCTAAAGCAAAGCAGAAGTGAATCTCGGGAAGGAGGTGTGGACTTAATAAGGATGTGGCACTTCCTCAGGATTTGGTGGGAATTCATTGACTTGATTCACAACAATTGAGAGTCACGGGGATAATTTTCCCTAGGAATGCTCATGCCCGAATACAAGGACACCTTCAGGAAGAGGAAAAGGAAGAAATACAGTCTAGGAACCTAGGATGTGAACCAGGAAATTCTTTTCCACTGTGAGCGCTTAAAAGTGCCTAACAAACTCTCCTGCCTTTTTGGAGTTTACTAGTGTGCCGTGAGGGTTTTTTCCCCTTGGATGTGCACTTAGTGCATTTTGCACTAAGATATCTGTAGGAATTTTCCATTGGTCAAAAATATCATTTACCGGAAAGGATCAGGGATGCCAGTTGTCAGTGTGAAAATTACCCGAGTCTCTGTGTTCCTTGGACCCTCGTTAAACCTTCAAGATCACATATAGTTAGACAACGATGCAATTATTAAAGCCCAGTTTCCTACCGATCCCCATGACACACCTTCTGTGTTTCCAGAATGAACTACTTGCTTTGCGCACATACACTCTTTTTTGTTCTATCCCCGTGCTTCGGTTTCAAGGCCGCCTACCCTTGAAGGCGGGCTCAGATCGGGCTCTGCCTTGCAACCCCCAGCTGGAAGAAGTGCCTCGCTTCTCTGAAATTCCAAGTGCGTAGTCCGCACCTCTCTTACGGCAATTAGTTTCCAATTTGGTACTGCAGTTCCCTTTTGTCTTAGGCAAGATGGTGGGTCTCTGGCACCTAGCACAGTGCCTGTCCCATACGTGAATGGAATGAACAGCTTTAAGCCACCCAAGTGACCGGCCGGAGGCAAAAATTTACACCCTCGCCCAGAAATATCTGTGTAGTGAACACAGATCATAGATCAACAGTGTCCAGAACAGAGTAGAAAGTCACGTGAGGCTACATTATCCAACATTTGTAAATAAGGCAAAAAGAAGACCGTGCGCCCTTTCCAGGACCGTGCGAGCCCATTCTCCATCAAGGCCGCCCAAGGAAGGGTCATGTAACGCTCCAGGCTGGGATGTCACAGAGTTGGGCTTTCTACTTAACTCTCGAGCAAGGCTTAGTCTCTGCAAAGTTAAATGCCAACTTGGAAACTTGGAGAAAACTGATGATATACAACTCATTTTGCCCAAACATTATGACTTTACTGCCCTTTATGTCACCAACCAGTTTTGCATCTCATGTAGCTACTTTATTCTAGCGCCTTCCTCCCGCACTCGCACCCCACCCTCACCCCTGCCACCACTGTTTGGCAGCACCAGCTACTACTGTCCTTCTTTCGGGCAGCCTTACCATTTTGCTTCGAGAAATCCTTAACAGACTCGTCTGATTATCGTATGAGAACTGGATGCTTGATTTTTGGAAAATTATATTCTGAGAATATTAGTAATTATGAACAAGGGACACATGTAAAAAAATAAGTACTTCTNTATTAATTTTTATTCAGAAGAAATTTCCCAAATTCCAAATTTATTCACCCGCAAGCATTCCTTTCCATTTGGAGGCTTTGTTCAGAAGCACAGTAAAATGAATGAATATTCTTTTTTTTTTAAATTTCTTTTTATGTCTTTTACTTATTTCTAGGAGAGAGAAACAGCGTGAGCAGGGGAGGGTCAGAGAGAGAGAGGCACAGAATCTGAAACAGGCTCCAGGCTCTGAGCTGGCAGTCAGCACACAGCCCGACGCGGGGCTCAAACCCACGAACTGCGAGACCATGACCTAAGCGAAAGTCGGACGCTTAACCGACTAAGCCACCCAGGCGCCCCAAAATGAATGAATATTCTTTACGCCTTGTCTTTACTCTCTGCATAACTTCTCATGGCCTGCGTTGTGCAGCAAGTCTGCTACAATCAATTCAGTTGCAGCTTTATTTATTTGTTTATTTTTAAATGGTTATTCTTGAGAGAAAAAGCACGTGAGCAGGGTAGGGGCAGAGAGAGGGAGGGACAGAGGATTCAAAGC
>NW_027529545.1:544211-544994 GCF_008692635.1 Crocuta crocuta
AAATTGCTTTATTTAAAAATTCTATATCGGGGCACCTGGGTGGCTCAGTCGGTTAAAGCGTCCGACTTCAGCTCAGGCCATGATCTCTCAGTGCATGAGTTCGAGCCCCGCGTCGGGCTCTGTGCTGACAGCTCGGAGCCTAGATGCTGCTTTGAGATTCTGTGTCTCCCTCTCTCTCCACCCCTCCTCTGCTTGTACTCGCTCTCTCAAAAATAAAACATTTAAAAAATAATTAAAAAATTAAAAAAGCCTATATCACAACTAAATACCTAATCTTTTGGAATCAATGAAATCTGCTTGTAAAATACTATCTATCATTTGAAATTGCTGTACATTATAGAAGGCAATTTTACACGTTAAAATGGTAGCATTTTGTAAATTCAAGCCACACTAATATTGCGTTAGGAGCAAGACAGTTGTTCTGAAATTGCCACCGGCCGTAATGGAGACCAGACACTAAATGCTTTAATAAGTAACTAGCTGAAATTGAATGGAATAATCACCCAGTCTGTAAAACCTTTGTAAGATTTCCCCATAAAACACAGGTCATTTTTTTTTAACTGGAGAGAAATTATTCTGATTGTCCTAAACATCAAATGCCATCACATCGTACAAATAAAATACAGCACATGGATCATTCCATTTTTTCCTCCATTTATTCCTATCACACATATTCACTTTACCCTCTGCTGCGTCTGTCACTGCTGCCTGCACTTAACCCCAACAAGTGGTCAATTTCAAGGAAACATGTCTGACAACTAAGATGCATCTTGTAGACACTCA
>NW_027529545.1:545073-554491 GCF_008692635.1 Crocuta crocuta
TCTCGGAATCTGCAAATATGACCTTATTTGGAAGTAAGGTCTTTGCAGATATAATCAAGTTAAAGTGAATTCAATACTCGGGGTAGGATGGCCCCAATCCAACAACGGGTGTCCCTGTAAGGAGATTTGGTCACAGACACAGAGACACACAGGGAGAAGGGCGTGGGAGCACAGAGGCAGAGATTAGAGTGTGCTGCGGCTCCACGTCAAGGAATCCCAAGAATTTCCTGGAACTACCAGAAGGAAGCATGGAATTGTCCTCCCCTAGAGCCTTCAGAAGGAGCAGGGCCCTGCTGACTCCTCGATTTCGAACTTCTGGCCTGCAGGACGGAGCCCCAGCACACTGATAACAGCACCTTTTAAATAGTGCTTTTTTGTACGCTCTTTGTAAGAGCGATCAAAATCTACCATATTAGGAAAGCAAAGTACAGCTGCCTCGGGGAGAGCTGAGAGGGCAGTGGGGGTAAGACAAAGCAGTGCACGGGGCAAGATTCTCCAAGGTTCTAGTCCCTTCGATTTTGTGCCTCTCTTATATTTGGCTTCTCCAAAAGATCTAATTTCGAGAAGACTCCCATCTTACAAGTGTAAAAGCGAGGGGATAAACCCGCGGTCTGGNAGGTTTGGATGAGTTTAGCCAAAAGGGTCTCCAGTTCCGTGTTCCTCTTGATAAGGTTCGTGAGGTTACTCTCTAAGTTTTGCTGTTCAAAAAGAAAAGAAAAATATTATTCTGCATACTTTTAATGCTTCAGCATACACAAAATTACTCATACTCTGGAAAAGCGGATCCATTTCTCAGAAACCTCAATGAAATCTATGCAGCTCTAACTATTTATAGATTTAAGCTCAGCTTTGAGAAGCTGCATTTAAAAGAACCTCTAAAAAGGGTTCAAATTTCATTCTTTTTGTTCCTGCTTCTTGTACGAACTCCGGCACATTTACCTGAATAATTAGTTATAGGTCACGGACTAGGGAGAAAGGAGGTAATTGGATTTCTACTTCTTTACCTGAATCAGAAATGGCAATAACATAAGGAGTATATTCCCACAGCAAATCAACCATTATTGGATTTTTAGGATTTACCATTTTACGGGCAGGCTGAGGTCAGCCCCTCAGAGGAAGGTTTGAATTATCTGGCTATCGCGGACATTATGACTATTTATAGGCATTTATGAGATATAGGAAGTCCTCACCATACACGTTTACTCACTCACGGTACATTTTATTGCACACGCTTCTTTTCTTTGCCTATCGACCTATCAATGCCAGATCAAATTTCCTCAAATGCCACATTTTTCTTATCACTGTCCTGCTTACGAGTCTAGAATTATTTCCTCTTCTGTTAGAACAAACATTAAAGTTAAAGCTCCCTGCAATGACTATTAAATCTCATTTTCAACCACAATAACCCACTTCTCATTCTGTACGCTCTTTGTTTATACCATTCGTTCACTTATCTGCTCATACAAGTACTTATTGAGTTTCTACTAGAGGCCAGACTCTGAGAGATACTGGGGAAGCAAAAATACTCCCACACCCCATCCATAAGGAGATGATCTTGCCACTCACTGGGTGAGAGGGGCTGTAAGCGAGACAAGGGGCAGAGTCAGGGCCACTTGGGGAAGGTTTCCCGGAGGATTCGGTCTTTCCGCGGAGTCAGGAAGGATGGGCGCAGGTGGAAGGATAGGCAAGGGAGTTTTTGGTGAACAAGAGCGGGAATCTCTTGGGGAGATGGGATGGACGCGGAGGTGCACGCAGGGAAGTGGTTCCACAGGCAGGTGTTAGAACAATGTCATGGACCAAGATCAGGGCAAAGCATTAGGACGACCAGGTGTTTTAACAGTTCGATAACTCACAAATTCAGTGAAAATGTGGAACGGAAGGAAACTTCACGGAAAAGAAAAAGAGACCAAGGATGTGTAGTGCCATCTGAGAAAAAGGATTTGGAAAGAGTGTGGGGGATTATGAAAATTAATAACTTCATAAAGGGGCTAATAGCTCATTACGCTGTGACATTTATTTCTCAAAGTGTTTACTTTTTCCACTCTCCAAAATTTTCGATTTAGAAAGGCGTATTCAGGAAAAGAATCACTTTTATTTAATGGCTAAGATGTGTAAGTCAGAAGCAGAAATCCCTCTGGTCATTCTTACACAAGTTATGCCTATTTTCTGGTCTTTATCCTATTGCCTAATTCTTTTTATTTCAAGGACTACATTTTTCATTTCCAGCAGATTCTTTATCACATCTCCCTCTTCTTGAATTACCTTCTCTTCCTGTTCCCAGATGCAATTCCCTCCTTCATAATTTCAAGAGAATGAAACATTCTTATTTATTCTTAAGCTTATTTGAAAAAACAAAGCAATTCCATGTTTTTCTGTGTTTGTGCGACGCTTCCCAAGAATCTGATTTTATCTGTATCTTATAACTTTTGCCTCACAGCTCATCTGATGTGAACTTGGCCCCCTGTACTGTGACTCGGTGATTGGCACAGCCAAGCACGCTGCCCGCTCTTGATTCGGAGCTCGAGGTTGTTTCCCCGGAGAGGACACTGCCACGAGACACCCGTGTGTCAGAGGGGCACAGCTCCTGGTATGACTTGGTACCTCTGCTTCCTTCCCTGAGAATTCTATCCGGATCCAATTCCAGAGAAGGTGGGATGTTCACCGGGAGTCCTGGCCTCCAGGCGTGTGGGACAGTGTGAGGCTCCTGACCCGTGTGCGATTCTCTCCGCTGTGTCCCTCTCAGGTCCCCACTGCTCTGTCTCGTCCCCACTTCTCATGAGTAGCCCAGCATCAGCCTTCCCTCACTATTCTGCATTTCCTTTCATTTCTGGTCCTTGGAGATTTTCCTCATATGTTTACATGGTTATTAGTTTTTTTAAAAAAGTTTATTTTTGAGAGAGACAGAGAGACAGAGCATGAGTGGGAGACACAGAGTCTGATGCAGGCACCGGGCTCTGAGCTATCAGCACAGAGACAAAGACGGGGCTCGAACCCACGAACTGTGAGACCATGACCTGAGCCGAAGTCGGACGCTCAACCGACGGAGCCACCCAGGCGCCCCGGTTATTAGTCTTTAAAATCCATTTGAAAATATTTTATCTATAATTCTCGTGTGCTCAGAATTCAGAAGGGGGTTCTGTACAGACTTCATCCGGACTGGAAGACCAACACGAAGAACTCTGAAGCACTCAAAGGGTCTCAGAGAGCAATATTTTAAAGGAGAAAAAGGACTACTTCCCACTTCCAGGTTGGGATGCCTTACCAAAAAGTCAGAGAAGGAGCCAGACAGAATGATTTAGGTGTACGTTAATGAGTTCACGTTGGCATCAAAGAAGCACTTGCCTTCAACGCTCTTACCAACAACGACGACGATGAGGAAGACAGCAGGCAAAAGTTTTTCTGTTTGGATGAAATGAATCACAACCACCAATCACCTTAGGGTCGGAGACAGGACTACTTCAGGGTGTATTTGTCAACTTCTTTCCGTACATTAATCTTAGGGAACTGTTTTCCATGTCTTTTTGGCTGACCCCTCAGAGCAGGAAATTTCTAGGGAAACACATCATCTACCTGTTTACAGTTCAGTTATCACAGGTATGATGTTTCTAAAGCTAGTCAGCAAAAGAGAGCCGAATCAACATAATCTAACACATCAAAATTTTACAGACATCTGCTTGCTTCCCCTCCCTTTATTAAGTCTACATCATGTAGGAAAATCTGTTTTTAATCAACTAATGTGTAGACGAAAGCCTGTGGTTTAAACACATTGACCTATCTAGATCCTTCGGGGTTATTCACATTTAAATAGTACAAGTGTTACTGAAGTCCACGAAGAATTGCCGAGTCACTTACAAGCATAATAAAGGGAAGTGAAGCTGGAGAGACTTGTTTCCAAGAAGTACCAAAGGGACCGACAACATTTGTGAAGAAAGCCCGGGTAATGGGAAGGGAACAAACTCCAGTCCTCAGTGAACCATGCATCCATAAGCTTCCACTACAGGGACTTCTGTGGAGTTTTCTAGAACTTAACTGTATCACTAACATCCTGTGTGGCGGTCAGCAGGTCCTATAACCTCCTAATTTTGGCTGTGCTTTGTGCAGAAGAGAGATAATACTTTTTGGCATAGGGTTTGGGGACTAAGCGTAGAGAAGCATCTACTTCCCTATGGATATCTAAGGAATTCTAGAGAATACCAAAAAAGTAGTTTTAGTTTCCTGTTCTCACCTCGAAAACGTCAACATATTTACATCTCCTCATGGAGCTGAGCTTTGTGGAGATCGAAGGAGTCAGGCAGGAGTGACCACACATGCGGAGTGAGGAGACCGGGGCTACCCTCCCAGCTGAATTCTCCCGGACAGAGGACTCTCGGGCTCAGTCTTCCCATCCCTGTACGGGTACTGCCAGATCTACCCATCTGGGCTATTGTGAAGGTCAGGGGAGAAAATGAACGCATTCACCAGGAACCACAGAAATGCGTGTTGAAGTCATGAATTACAGGGTAAGACATTCAGTTTGGTGTCAGTACCAGGCACCACGTGGGACCAACCCCGTGCCTCCAGCCGTCACCATCCCCAGGCTTGCTGGCGGCGTTAGGCTGTGAGCACCTGTTCTTCTGGGCACTGGGGATTTATCTGGTCCCCAGGCGGAGCAGGCTGGGGTGCCGGGGAGAACAAGGGGAGGCTGATGCCTCCGTGGGTGGATGAAGAGCCGGCTTCTCTCATCTCCCAGGTGGGAGCACTCTGAATTGTGCCCCATAACATCTTCCAGAGAGCCCCACCGAGAGGGGCCCAGCGGCCCACAGCAACAACGCTCGAGTCTACCCCGTCTTTCTGCCGCCTTCCCTTCCTGGTGCCGCTTCCCCTCTCCCCAACAGATGCCTCCTGGGTCACCTTCCAATGTGGATTCTGAGCCACGGTCTCCTTCTGGGAGATCTCAACTAAAATCTTTATTGGGAAAATAATCCTAACGCATTATTGTTTTAATGTTTATTTTTTTGAGAGAGAGCGCACATGTGCACACACAAGCGGGGGAGGGGCAGAGAGAGCGGGGGACAGAGGATCCGAAGCAGGCTTTGAGCTGACAGCACAGAGCCCGACGCGGGGCTCAAACTCACAAACCTGAGCCGGAGTTGGACGCTTAACTGACTGAGACACCCAGGCGCCGTAACCCATTATTTTTGAGTACACCTTCTTATGAAAAATAGCCAAATTAATAAAAAAAAAAAGATTTCATTGCTTTTGAAAGACATTTGCAAATACAAGAGATTGTTTTCTCTTCCCCCATCTTTAACGTTTTCTAGAGGTCACTTATCCTCCAAATTTCAGACTTTAAACTAGCGGTCACTGGGGAAACCTGGGTGGCTCAGTCAGTTAAACACCCAGCTTCGGCTCAGGTCATGATCTCACGGTTTGTGGGTTCAAGCCCCGCGTCGGGCTCTGTGCTGACAGGCAGCCCAGAGCCTGGAGCCTGTTTCCGATTCTGTGTCTCCCTCTCTCTCTGACCCTGCCCTGCTCATGCTGGCCCTCTCTCTCAGAAATAAATAAAACATTAAATAAATAAATAAATAAACTAGCGGTCACTGGGGAAACCTGGGTGGCTCAGTCAGTTAAACACCCAGCTTCGGCTCAGGTCATGATCTCACGGTTTGTGGGTTCAAGCCCCGCGTCGGGCTCTGTGCTGACAGGCAGCCCAGAGCCTGGAGCCTGTTTCCGATTCTGTGTCTCCCTCTCTCTCTGACCCTGCCCTGCTCATGCTGGCCCTCTCTCTCAGAAATAAATAAAACATTAAATAAATAAATAAATAAACTAGCGGTCACTGGGGAAACCTGGGTGGCTCAGTCAGTTAAACACCCAGCTTCGGCTCAGGTCATGATCTCACGGTTTGTGGGTTCAAGCCCCGCGTCGGGCTCTGTGCTGACAGGCAGCCCAGAGCCTGGAGCCTGTTTCCGATTCTGTGTCTCCCTCTCTCTCTGACCCTGCCCTGCTCATGCTGGCCCTCTCTCTCAGAAATAAATAAAAACCATTAAAAAAATTTTTTAAATAAAATCTTAAAAAAAAACCCCAATGAGTTATTTTAGATTTTCTTTCTTTTTACTAAGTCTTTGGAATCTGGTATGTGTTTTATACATATCACACACATATATGTTATATATATGTTAAGTATATATGTAAAACACATACAGAATATATTTTATACATATACAATTCACACCAGTTGCATTTCAAACACTCAGTTTCTACACACAGCTAGTGGCTCTAGAATCTAGAACGGGGGTCAGCAAGCTTTTCCTGTAAAGGGCGAGGTCATAAATAGTTTAGTCTTTTAAAAAATTTTTTTAAGTTTCTTTTTGAGAGAGAAACAGAGTGAGAGGGAGAGAGGCAGAGAGAGAATCTCAAGCAGGTTCTGCCCTGTCAGCGTGGAGTCTGATGTGGGGCTCCAACTCACAAACCATGAGATCGTGACCTGAGCCGAAACAAAGAGTTGGATGCTTAACCGACTGAGCCACCCAGGCGCCCCAATAAATATTTTAAATGTAGTCTTTATTGGCCATAAGCTCTCCATTGCCAGTGCTGAATTCTGCTGCTATTTTAATAAGCAGCCACAGACTATACATAAATGGATGGGCAGCGCTCTGTTCCAATAAAACATTATTTACAAAAATAGGTGGTGACTGAGATTTGTCCCATCGGCCAAGCTCCTTCCTGGGCCTGGGGATGCGGTCTTCCCTCTGGAACGCACCTGCAGAGCAGGAAATAATTCTGTCCCAATGAGAGGGCATAATGGAAGCATACTATGTATGAAGTACCTGCTACATACCCATCACTGCTTCATCCCTTCTCATTAGAAATGCTCAAATATTTATTGTGGGAACTTTTAGTATGGAAAACTGAATATCCATTGGACAGCTCTTCTGAAATCGAATGCCGTAAAGCAACGAACGAGTCAGTTCATTTAACAACTACTACAGATTTTTAAAACATTGCCTTCTACCCTTTCGGGCTTTTCCCATTGGTAGCATGGAGTCTGAACCCAAGAAGAGGGGCTTGACAGTTGAGAAGGATTCTGAAGGGATACTATCTAACCCCCTAAGACCACAAGGTCGACTTGAACTCACAAACCGTGAGATCATGACCTGAGCCGGAGTCGGACACTTAACAGACTGAGCCCGCCTCCATGGTGCCCTCCCATAACTTTTGTTTTTAATGCATACACCTCTAGTGCACTTCCAGGGAGCCATACTCGACGTCCCTCATGTCAGGGAGTTTTCAGTGAGGGTTATGGGAGCTGATGCTTTAACTCGGCAGGACAGATTTCACACCAATCTCAATACAAGCCTGTAGGCATGGATATGGACACCAGCTGAGAATAGTAAATGCAGCTTAACAGATGAGCTTTGTATTTCCACATACACTGATACCTAATCAAACGGCAAGGTAAGCAGACAAAAATACTGCTAATTTCAGCCTTTGGAGACCCGTACCTAAGAATCAGGTTGCAGGGAATTAATGGCTTGTCATTGAGAGCTACTATTAAAATGTATGCCTGAAATTGGAGATTTCAGTAATTCCTTTTGGGTTTATCCAGGCCTTAAAGAATGTTTGCTCTCATTCCGAAGGCAACACTTTAGAATGTCTTTAAAGTATAATATTAAGTCTGGATGCCTTTCAAGGCAAACACAGATCTGGCTTGTTTCGCTCCATAATATTCAGGGCGACATTCAGGAACCGTGTTTGTAGCGCTGACATCCAACACCACCGCTCCAGCACGATCAGGATATGAACACGTCGAGTGCCACAATCCATACATTTTCTTCTAAGAAACTTTAATAACAATCCTTAATATGAAAACACACCCGTATTAACACATGCCACCTGCGTCAAGGCATAAACTCTTTATATGTAACTAAACACTTAAGATGTTTTAATTACATCGCAGGAGTTTAAGGCTATCTTCAGGCCCGACTCACGACAGACCGCGAATACGTGTGATTTATGCTGGTTTTATTTTTTAATGCCTTTTTTTCACTGGTTATGATAGTTAACATTTCCAAATGCCCTGGCAAGACAGGCCGCCCAGGGAACTTCAAAAACATAATAAAACCCAATCTGCATACAAATTTAAGTCTAGTGTTCCGCGGACTACAATTTGAGCCATTTTGATATGCGATACTATATTTACCTTGTCAGGTTTTATTTGATATTTCTATATTAATTCCACAGAACCGGCTCCATATATTTATAAAATCCATCGTCCAGAGTTGAGGGCTTATATCCTAATCTGGTAGCCAATAATATACAGAGAGCAAGTTTTAAATACCATTTACGGTCTAGAAGAGCTTTCAAATTTTAATGGAGATAGGTTAAGTATCTTAGTAGAGGGCCCTCCTTGGTCACTCCTCATCCCCTGGCCCTGTTCCTGCGGATACTAAGAGATGCGAGCAATGGACCCACGACATTTGTCACTTTTGAGAATCAATACTGAGGTGAAGGAAGCTGGATTCCTAGGAACCTCTGAAAATCTGAAAGTTAGCCATTTCCATCGCCAAATTTGTGCCTGTGGAGAAGTCTTTCAGATAAGATGACTGTAACTTTTATCAGTGGACCATATGGGGAGCATTTCCTAGGATTACGGCGGAAGTAGAGGAGTCATGAAGGTCTAATTTGGTGCTGTTTTGCTGCCTTTCTCTGCTCATTTGCTCCTTTTCAGGCTCTCAAATCAGCCTCCACACAGAGCTCTGGGTCGCCACAGCACATATGAGGCAACCTACGGTCAGTCCATAATTAGATGGTGAACGGGTACCTGGGTCGTTCAGTTGGTTGAGCGTTGGACTTCAGCTCATGTCATGATCTCATAGTTCATGGGTTCAAGCCCCACATCGGGCTCTGTGCTAACAGCTCGAAGCCTGGAGCCTGCTTTGGATTCGGTGTCTCCCTCTCTCTGCCCCTGCCCCACTTGCACTCTCTCTCTCTCAAAAATAAATTAATTAATTAAAAAAAAAAGAATTAGACGGTGAAAAAGAAAATGGGAATATCGGAAAACAGACTGATAGTAGTTAATCGTTTTTGCTCAAAAGAAAAGCTTTCGGGGCATCTGGGTGGCTCAGATGGGTAAGCGTCTGGCTTCAGCTCGGGTCACCATCTCACGGTCTGTGAGTTCGAGCCCCGCATCCGGCTCCGTGCTGACGGTGTGGAGCCTGTTTCAGATTCTGTGTCTCCCTCTCTCTCTGCCCCTCCCTTGCTCACGATCTGTCTCTCTTTGTCTCGAAAATAAACAAACAGTAATAAAAATTTTTTTAATAATTAAAAAAAAAAGAAAAGCATTCAAACGGGGGAAATCTGAATCTCCCATGGCAGGGGCGACACAGTACAGTCCACAGACCAAATCCCGCCTGCTACCTATTTTTGTATGGCTTGCCAG
>NW_027529545.1:554500-554641 GCF_008692635.1 Crocuta crocuta
GGGTTGAGTCCTGGCCCTTTACTGAAAATTAGCCTCCTTAAAAACAGTAAAAACATCTTAGAAAAATAACCTAAACACTTTTTATTGGTTAATAAAGAGTGTTTTCTCTGTTGGTCTAATTTATTTTAAATTTTCAATAAT
>NW_027529545.1:554698-561805 GCF_008692635.1 Crocuta crocuta
CCGTGCTACGAGAGTGGAGGAGAATACCTAAAATTTCAATCGTTGAGAGACTCAAAATTCTCAAGGAGAAGACTCTTCTCATTTCTTTTTGTTGGCTACCAAAATCATTTTTAACTCATAAAAGAAACAATGGCTTTAGATGATGTGAAATGCAAAAGTCTGAGTCAATTCCTCTGTCAACTTTTGTTCAGAGAAGCAGAAGATCCAGGCTGGAAAAGAGTCAGAAAGGATCTTAAATGGAATCAGAGTTGTTATGGCAAGAGCATGGTCAAGCGTGGGTAAAGAAGACCGCACAGCACAGGCAACTGTCAGTTCTTTCCACTCTGTAAGTATCAAGCGCTGGGTTGCAGGGACACGCCGAATGTGGAATTACTCATTAATTGCTTTTCCCATCAACTCTGTTTTCCTCAGTCTTTTTTCGTAATCATAAGACTCGCCTCAAAGGGGTCCTGAGAGCGCAAGATAATTAATGTCTACAAAATCCCCTGACACTGACGGATGTCACACACCTTGTTTGTATATGTCACTTCAAGCTTTACTTCCTCCATCACTCAGAGATTGAATAATTTTGATCTTATCCCCTTTCCTCCATTTTAAGTAGATGATGACATTGCTAGATACTCATTAACGGACATGTTCCGGCTTTTCTACTTAAATAGGGTTTTAACTGACACCATCAAACATTTTTACCAGACCTGACTGCCTCACGGTGGATGTTTAGCCTTCAACGAATGGAAATACAGTTTTGTTTTTAAGATGCCATGGAAGGGCCAAATCTTTTTCTAAGCTGGTACTTCACGTTCTGCAGACCCTTCATTTTGGTTGAAGTGAATATATGCAGTTTATTTCAAGCTACAATAGTTGAGTCTTTGATCTAACGATTTGGCATAGATAACTTGGATTTGCTTTGTTTCTACAGCAACGTTTATCTCCTAAAATTTTTAGGTTTTAGAGGAATATGCCTTTTCTGTACCAGCTGCTGAAAATGATTATTAAAATTCAATACATGGTCAGCTTTGCTCTTGAATTTGTGGCATTCCCAAGAAGGATTCATATTGTTCACAAAATTCATATCCCCATCTGGGAGGTGCAAGAAGCATTAAAGCCAAGGGAGGTTACACTCTTTGACACACACACACACACACAAAAAAGATTAAAATTCCATTCCATCCAAAGGGGTCTGGTCTGTTAAGAATTTACAAAATCAATGTTATGTAAGAGAATTCCCCATTTGGGACAGCCTAGAGAATCAAAGAAGAATATGAAAGCATGCCATTGTTTCTCAGCCCTGAATAACCTTCAAAGACAGAACCTTCCTTGGGTTTTAGACCTTTGAATCTCAAATTCCTTGAATGCAAACTGCATCCTTCGTCCCTGACTTGACCACCTTTATTCAGCCATTTCCTCCTCAGTAGGACTGATGCTGTCTTTGTCCAATCAAGGGGATTTTCACTGAGTCGAAATTTAAAAAAAACATAGAAGTTATGGAAGGAAGGAGGGTAGGAAGGCAGGCAGGAAGGCAGGAAGGAAGGTGATGTCGGATCATGGGGTTAAGTGGTGCCCACCGTGGCCTGTATGATGTAATCACCTGGGGAACTGAGCAAACACCACGCTCAGTCTACACCCCCTTCCCAACCAGTCTGAATTACTTAGGCTGGGGGAAGGAAAGTCCAGGGATTGGAATCAATAACTTATTCCCTTTACTAGTTTTGCACTTTAGATTTATTCAGAATAAAGAGAGTCTTTTCTTGTAATGCAGCATATACATACAATGAGTGCAGGGATAAAATTATATAAAGACGTCGCTAGAAGTGTGAATTTATGCGAATCGATCATAGAAAATCTCAGCAACTTTACTAAAATGGTGCTTTGCAGGGAACACCAGTTAATTGTGGTCCAGAAATTCCGAGGGCTTTTTTGACTAGAAAATACAGGGAAATGCTCTGTTGAGTCATCCGAGTATTCCTAATGTCTAAAAAGAACTTCTGACCACCTTGATTTATACCTTGCAACCTATTAATATCATACCAATTTGGTTTGTTGATTTCAGCAGTAATTATCTCACCAAAAATATAACAGAAGTATGCTACAGATGTTTATAATTCAACAAGATTTTTAATGTGGTACATCAAAGATGTCAGGGGAAAGTTTTAAGAACTCTTGATGACAAAAAATAGATAGATTCACTGCCCTACCCAGATTCTTTGAAAGGTCAACTCAGGCAACACAATTGCCTCGAAGACTAGAAGCGCCTCTAGACTAAAAGGTAAAGTGCAAATATTTACAATGATGGAAATCACCGTGACANTCCCAGAGTTAGTTTGTGTATACCTTTAAAGCTTCGGTGTATTTCAGAAATGAACGAACTCCCATTTCCCCAGAATATATTCTGGTTTGCGCATACCATGTTTTGCTAAAGAGGAAGTCAAAGAATAAATGCTGCTTTAAAAAAAATGTTTTAAAGCCATTTGCTTTTAACCCAGTGAGAGAAAACTGTCCAATATTCGGAGAAGTGGAAGGAGGCTTGTCGGTTAAAACAAGGATGAATAACAAACTCCTATCTCGTCCTGTCCACAGAGTCTAGTTCACAAAACACAGCGAACATGGACCAGCAGTGGCAGCCTCGCCGGGGAGCTGGTTGGAAAGGCAAATTCTTGGGTCATGCCCCAAGCCTGCTGAATCATAAAGTCAAGGTGGGCCAGACCTTGTGATTTAATAAGCCCGCCAGGGGATTCTGGTGAGTGCTGAAGTTTGAGAACCACTTACCTGAATGTTTTAACACTCTTGGGGGGTGGCGGTTAAATTTTTAAAGCGAAGAGAAGCTAAGTGGGGGGTAAGTAATGGCTGCGCTGTTCTCTGTATCTTCCCTTTCTCATAGATGCCTTTTGATTCTACTACTCAGTCTTTGTCATCAGGCCTTCCCCCGAGTTCCCTCAGTCTCCACTGGGGAACAGGAAGCACAAGGGAAGAGGGTGCTAGCCACGACACAGGGGCAAAACAAGGCAGCGCTGGAGAATTTGGGCACCGGGGCAAGATGCCCCAATGTCATGGCAGATGGAAGGCTTGGGAATGAATGCGTACCTCAGTCAACCGTGCTTTCTACCTCGTCACCATTGGCAAGTCTGAATTGCTTTTTCTAATAAAAACATAGATAGAACTCAGATGTTCAGAATGTTCCAGAAGGAAAAAAAAAATCAGTCTTGGTGAAGTTGCCCCAGTGTATTCTCAATTGCTTATAAATGCTGTTTTGAAAAATGTTTAAGTGGTGTTGAAAGGGGGAGAGGGCAGTCAGCCAGCAGAGGACCCAAACTCATCTGTTTATGATGAAAACATAATGCCATCCCCCCAACTGGTTGAAGTCAGTGCACCTCTTTAAGATCTGGCTTGACACAAAACATATAAAGCTGAAAGCAAACGTTAGGCTTCGCTCTCAGAACTTTTCAGCGTGACTTTTGTCGTCTGCTTTTCAAATGCCTGTGATCTCGGCTGACCACTGTGATCGGACACTCCAGGGAGGTAGAATGTAAACCCACGACATCAAAGACAGCTCGATAGTTCAACGGTGATAGTAAATCATATAGTGGCCTTCCACTAACCATTACTTTTCTCCGATGCGTTAGTTTTATTTGAATGGAGTGTCACTTACATAGCTAATGAGTACATTTTCAAATCAAACACATTTACTGTAATTGAAGGCAGACTTTAGCACCGCGTAATTTTGACTGCAAGGAAGTCTAACACCAGAACGTGTTCTTTCCATCTCCAAACAATTATGACAAAACAGTGACTTCATACACACACACACACACACACACACACAGAGCATTAGCCAATGTGTACTCTTTTCCAGCATTGGTTCTCTCTTCTGTCCTGATAATATTCAAAGTCTGACCTCAGATCTCAAGTGTGACCTAAACTTTGGTCTCTCATTCCCACCTCCATACCAACATTAAGCTTTGATGATCCCTTGTTATTTTAAACCCGACTTTCTTAACTGCATCATCTGCCCCTTTGAAATTTCTTCCCACTTCCTAGTCTTTACAAAGGATAATTACCATTCTCCAGGTGAGAACCACAACATACTCGTAGACTCTCTCTACGTCATGCATTCTATTAGCCACTCTCTTGGTTGTTTATTAGAAGCCCCTTCGGCCTCAGCTTTCCCTTTCCTTCTCAAGGTTACCACTCTAACCATCTTCTTCCATGAAGTGTTGGCTTTCATTCCTCTAATTTTTGCCCAGCTAAGCAGGTCCCTGTGTGGTCACCAAGGTAATCTTCTGAGCAAGTCTGTATTACTATAGTATCACATTCTCAAAAGTCCAAAAGCTGTCTGGTCATAATTTCCCTAGGAGAAGTCAGCTATAATTACCAGCGTCCTGCTGAATGAATACTAAACCTCAGTTACACTGTTTTCCTTATTGGCCAATAACCGCCATGACAATTGCTCCTTCTGAGCCATTGATTGTGACTTTCTACCTACCTAGAATTTTTTTCATCCTCCCGCCCTCCAGCACCCTGCTGAGAATCGAGCCGAGTGCTATGCGAGCAAATAGAGGCGCCAATAAATGCTTGCTAGATAAAAGAATACATGAATACGATGAATGCAACTAACGATTTCCTGTCTATAGCAGAAATCACATAAAGCCAAATCTGAATTCTCTTTCAAAGTGGGATAAGATTAAATCATATGTTTCTGAAGGCATCAATACATATTTGAGACATCAAGCCAGAGTTCACTACATTATAAAAACGCTTTGATTAAATTAGTTTCAGAAATTGCTCTCCGGCCAAGGAGCTATCTACTACGCAATGGATCAGGCAATAAATCTTGGACTGTATGTGCTGACAGGTGTAAGATGATTTATTGAATTGTAAGACAAGGAATTGTGAAGCATTACTAAGAAAATACATACTCTCTTCCAATGGAACATTATTTTACTTAACAAAAGGAATTTAGGAAGATACCATACTATTAAAATAATCGCACGAATGCTTCCCATACATCATTAATTCTATATATTAAAAATAATCCAGGAATGAAATCATTAGATCGTGCTGCTGGCTCGAGATCAGACGGATGACTTAATAATGATCCATTTCCCTGAAATAAAGCTCATCTCTGCCTGGTAATAATCAGAGAATTTACACTACCTGTGACCTCCAACACTGCTTCACCCACATGTTAGTGCTGTGATTTTTACTCACTTATCTGGTTTCTCTTTGCAATGTTATTCCATTTTACACAATAACTAAAGAAACTGAACCACATATTTAACTTTCTCTTCATAATTGAACTTCATTATAATGTCTTCCCAAATTTTACCATTTAACCTGTTTCTTGAAAATTACCACTAACCATTTGAGCTATAAGCTTCTCCAATAACCAAACAATCAAAACTTTTTAAATAAAAAAAAAATGTACCTATGGAGACCTTCATGTTGGTTTAATGAAAAATGGCATCTTAGGTGCTCAGGATACAAACGCAACCTGCCGTGCCCACGGAGAGGCTGGTATGATTATGCCATGATATACATGTAGAACAGTGCGGAAGTGTACCAGTCAGAAAGGTACACATCTTGTTTTGTCAAGATGGAATGATATTGCTAGAGAATTTGATATTCCTGTTCTTGGTCTCTAGCTCCCCAAGAGTCTTCTAGCCCTGAACAAAATCCTAGGTCCAGAAAAGAGATCTCCCTAGGAGCCCACTCTAGGATAGAATGCCAAAGAGATTTGATTCTGAAATTTGAATCTCTGAAAGAGATTTGACCCTCCGGGTCAGAGAGATGCTGAAAGATAGTGGGTAGGTGGGTTCCTGGCTCCTTGTGGAATCCCCAGAGTTGTTCGCATGGATCTTAATGACCATTTAGTTCCTGAAACTTTATAGAGGAAATCTGGACCAACAGTTGTTGGGCACAGCAACACCAGAAGTGTCTCTATTATGCTCCTGTTGTATGGATAACAGGATGATTGGGCCTCTGTTCACCACCATTGCACAAGTGATTCATTAAGTGGGAATGGAAGCTCAGATAGAAACATCCTGCACGCTGCCTGCAAGACTTTCAAGAGTGGACCTCTTGAAAGGGCCTTTGTAAGGTTCCAAGACTGGGATTTTCCCTAAGTCTTCATAGCACCAAGTAGTCATGAAATCAGTCTGAAGACCTCTGCTGCCTGTAACCTGAGTCTGTTTCCTGGGCTGTTGGTATTCCACGCAGCAAACAGTTCTAGCTGTGGTCTGCAGGATGCTCTGTGGTTCACAGAAAGAGATTCAGAACAAAAGTAGCTCAATTATAATCTGATACATTGTTTCAACGTATGAGAGTCAGCGTGTCCTCGATCATTGGAGACCCGACATCTCACCCTTGGAGAGGACTCCAAGGATGGGATACTGAGTTCCATCCAAATGGAATCTATGGCATAAGTGATGGGGATCGCACGCACATAGTCAATTTGGTAAACATTAGGTCTACCAGTGCCAATATTCTCCTGTAACACATACAGAGACTCCCCCTGCCTCTTCTTATTGTTAGAAAACTTCAGATACAGAAGACGTGAACTCCCTCTAAGGATAGCATCGTTAGGACAGGGCTCTGGTCTTTTTCCCCATTGGATTCAAAATACCTGATAGTGTGTTTGCTGCATAGCCGATTCTCAAGAAATATTTGCTGAATATCCGCCCATTTGGGCGGATGCATGGGTGAGTGGATAGATGGATGGGAGGGTGTGTGAATGAGGGCTCCTACAGAGAAATGGGAAAATGATGTGGCACTTTAGTCCCAAATCCTGAGAAAGAATTTAGGTGATGCAGAAAGTTCTCAGATTATACTGTTCTCATAGTTATCCTGGTGCCACCGAAGAGCTGGAAATAGTTCCAGTTCTCTTAAATGAACCCTTCTGGTTCTATTGAGAGCTTTCTGGAAGGATCCACATACTTGGTATTTGGACATTCTATGGAAGATACCAAAGGCAGTGGACCTATGTGTCTCCTTCTCTGACAAAAACCTTGATTCTCTCCTCTGTATGTGCTGAAAAGAAAGGCCTTGCTCTCACGGCTGCATTTTCTCCTGTGGCGGGAAAGTTGCAGTTGCAAATGAGCAGACAAAGTTAGA
>NW_027529545.1:561824-565821 GCF_008692635.1 Crocuta crocuta
GAGTTCAGGTGCTAGTAATCCGTTTTTCCCTGCAGCGATTCACAACTGGTTATTACAGCTTCTCAATATCTGAAACATGAACTTCAAAACTGGAATCTGAAGGAAACATCCTTCCACGTACTCTGAAGCGGGCTACGTGCATTTCATCCCTTTGAGAACCAATTACATAGATCAAGACTGAACAAGGGGACGTTGTCAGTTGACAAGCATTTTCTTTCCTTTAGTCCTAAAATACAATGAGGGTTTAAAAATGAGGATACTAAAGTAGTTTTATATTATTTGCATTTTGTAGTAGAGTGAAGTGTATCCTGAATATGCGAGTCTGAAATTCTAGTTTAGAGTCCATCTCAAGAAGTATCCTAGAAATGGGGGTGCCTGGGTGGCTTAGTCGGTTAAGCATCCGACTTTCGCTTAGGTCATGATCTCGGGGTTCGTGGGTTCGAGCCCCGCGTTGGGCTCTGTGCTAACTGCCAGCTCAGAGCCTGGAGCCTGTTTCAGAGTCTGTATCTCCCTCTCTCTCTGACCCTCCCCTGCTCATGCTGTCTCTCTCGCTCTCCCCTAGAAATAAAAAAAAAAAAAAGAAGTATCCTAGAAATGTAAAAGGAAATTGAAAAAAATGAGTTTAAAGCATAGAAATCCCAGGTGTGAATAATCTGAGCACAGGTGGAGTAAATGAAGAATCGGATAAAAGAATGTGGGAGATGGGGGCGGGAAGGGGAAAGCTTTAAGGGAGAAACACCTTACTCCAAACATTTTTGGGACCCTCCATGGCCAGCTATTTCCATTACATTTTCCAGACTTAATCACACTCCCCAGGACTGTGGTTCATTTGTTTCCAGGCGGCCATTTTACCATTTGACTTAAGAGTCAAATCTATAAGGGGAGTTTTATCGCCACTAATGCAACCCAGCGTGGACCATGTTCTTACGGCACAGAAAGAAATTTGGCAAAATCACTGGCCATTTAAAATGGCTAACAAACTTCTGGATCATATCAATTAAGTCCTTCATAGAATTTTCACCTAAATTAAACATTACAAATGTACAGCTGGAAGGCATGTTAAAAAAAAAACCCAACTGTATACATTACAACCCTTAATGTGTTTTGCAGATTTTTTGAGAGGCTGGGATGAATCCAAATTGACCATGCGTATGCTGTCTTTGGCAATCACATAGTTTTCCAAAACAATTATAAAAATAAAAGAAACATTTGCTCATTGCAATTATTTACCAATGTCTGCCAGTTGTTAAGAAAGGAAAGAGTCATGCTGAGGGTTGGGGTGGGGAATTTAAGACTTAATGAACACGGTGATTAACATCACAAATAGTGTCTAAACAAAAAGCTGAAGAAGAAAAGAACTGAACTTGAACCTTTGCAGCTCCAAATATTCTCTTTCCTACAGCTATTACATGAGTTTACAATGATAAGTAAAATTTCGAAAATAATCATGGACTAAATCTAGCATCCAGATTTACTGGACAGTAACCTTCTTAACGATAATGGTATCTTTGTGCTAATCTTAACTTCCTCCCATCTGAACACCGAGTAGGATCAATAAATGTCTGAACGGCACTGGACTATATACGGACATTGGTGGTGGAGTAAGTGAAGTATTCCATTGCATCGTACTTCACACTCAAAGCTTTTTGTAGATATACCAACCACTTCACACTGGAAGGCACCATCACAATTATATTTAAGTTTCCTTTAGTTTTGAATGAAAAAGAAAGCGTTTTAGGGCAATTCGACTACAGTTCATGTAAGTGGAAATTTTAGTTCAACTACCACAAAGCAAACATTTAATCATCTTCATACGACACACTTGCTAGCATATGAATGTTCACAATATTATCCACACAACAAAAGTCTAGACACTTCGGACCCAATTTGAGATGTGCTAAGTATTCGTCTGCTTCAAAAGATCAACTATTGACCACAAGATAAATCTCGATACCTTTGACAATATTTGATTTTGGAAAACAGGAACCATAATAACAGTAGAGAATGAGTAGGAGCAGCAGCAAAAATAGCAGCCAGAGTGAAAGCAAGTAATAGCAGTAGTAGTCACGATAATGGCAGCTAACATTTACTGAACATACACCGCGTGCCAAGTATTTTGTATATTTTACCGATCTCTAGTCCCCTTAATAATGCTATAGGAGGGGCGCTTGGGTGGCTCAGTCGGCTAAGCGCCCGACTTCGGCTCAGGTCATGGTCTCGTGGTTTGTGAGTGCAAGCCCCGCATCAGGCTCTGTGCTGACAGCTCAGAGCCTGGAGCCTGCTTCAGATTCTATGTCTCCCTCTCTCTGCCCCTCCCCTGCTCATGCTCTGTCTTTCTCTGTCTCTCAAAAATAAATAAATGTTCTTAAAAAAAATAACGCTATCAGAATGTATTATTAGCCCTATCTTTAGTGACTGAGGCACGCACTCCAAGAGCCTCACTTTCTCAAGTTGGCACAGCTCGTGAGTGAATGCTGGAACGAGGCCCCCGAGCCCAGTTCTGTTTGATTCCAAGCTCGTTCTCCGTCCCCCACAGCATCCAACTTCTGAAGGAGAGTCCGGTCTTCACTTACGTGGCATCATCTTCTAAAAAAAAGTCATTCATTTCAGTCACTTTTTTTTTTTGCTCCATTGTGACATGTCCAGAAAATGCCTCTTATGAGAACAATAGGTAGTGCTGGCTTTGCAAACTGAGACACCCAAGACAGAGTCAGTGCTTCAAAAGGAAGGTTGGGATTTCCAAGGTTACACGTAAGGGAGAAAAGCAGATAAGCCAAGAGTCTTCATCAGAGTGGTCCTGGTTAGAACCAAGAGGATTTGAAATCTCAGTCAACAGTAATTGCACCACACAGAAGGTGCAATTGGCCATCTCCACTTGGCCAACTCGTCCTTGGAGCTGCTTACCAAGGACTTAATGAAAAGACCTTCATATCAGAAATAACTTCTCTACCATGAATTGAAACGTTCATCAGAAGACTTTTCGGCAGAAGGGAAATACTGTTCTACTTTAATATCCAACTCACTCTAAATAAAACCAACTCTGGGCCATTGACTTAATTTAGTTTCATAAACAATAACAGGACTGCATCCAACTTCAGAGTATAAATATGTAAGATATTGGGGCACCTGGGAGTCTCAGTCAGGTAAGCGTCCGACTTCGGCTCAGTTCATGATCTCATAGTTCATGGGTTCGAGCCCCGCGTCAGGCCCTGTGCTGACAGGTCTGAGCCTGGAGCTGCTTCAGATTCTGTGTCTCCCTCTCTCTCTGCCCCTCCCCTGCTCGTGCTCTCTCTCTCTCTCAAAAATAAAGAAAACATTAAAGAAAAATGTAAAAATGTGGAATCTTGAGGCTAGATAATTAGACTTTCAACACATAGTAGGTGATTGTGATACCAGTTGACAAACTCTGAAGGTGATTTCTTTGGTCGTACATGTTGCACATGATTAAAAAAAGAAATAAAATATTGTTCTTCACCCTTTGCTCAGTCTACAATTACAGAAAGGTTCATATTTTCCTTCAGTGCATCTAGTAATCCTTTTACCAAAAGGATTAAAGTCACACCAATATTCAGATCACAAGATTAAAAGAGAGGAAAGGGGCATCTGGGTGGCTCAGTCAGTTGAGCATCTGGCTCTTGATTTCAGCTTAGGTCATGATCTTGCGGTTCACGGGCTCAAGCCCCATGTGGGGCTCTGTGCTGACAGTGCAGAGCCTGCTTGGGATTCTCTGTCTCCCCCTCTCGCTCTGCCTTTCTCCCATTTGCTCTCTCTCTCTCTCAAAATAAATAAACATACAAAAAATTTTTTTTAAAGACAGGGAAATGCTCCCGGAAAATATCTTCAAAACGGGATGTGTGCCTGTGGTGACAAGATGATTATTTCTGAATGAAGGAGGGCGTGAGGGGAGAGAGAAACACATCCGACGTAATGCTACTTTAACATCCCCAAAGAGTGCTGGGCTTGATTTGCTTTGTTGTGTTTGAAAACTTGTGTTTGT
>NW_027529545.1:565996-570386 GCF_008692635.1 Crocuta crocuta
ATTTTCTTAATCTTCTTCTTCTTTAGTTCTGTTTGGCAGTGTTGGTTGCTGGAATAAACTATGTATTTGAAAAGCTTATACTTTAGATTTCCAGAACTTCTAAAAAATGTTGAATATTGCCAGTGAGTTTTAAGTGGAACTCCTAAACAATACCATGTCCTACGTGGACCTCCCATGGGGTTTTAAGACTTTACAAGAGTAATGGCCAAGTCCCATGAGGCTGTTTCCTCCATCCTACCACGACGTTTTGGGCACGCCTGAAATGTTCTGGGATTCTGCTCTCGGCTTGTTGTCTTTTACTGCATGCAATTTATTACTGAGGAAATATTGTTTAAATATTTTCCAATAACAAGTATCCTGCAAGCAGTAACAGCAAAAACAAACCAACAAACCAACATGTAGAAACAGTAAAATGAACAACTGCTTTACTTTCAGGGGGGGAAACCAAAGTTCTGAAATGTTTTTGTTTCATGAAAATTATTTTAATTTTAGCTATCTGTAAATCATCATTCAAGGGCCTCACGGCATTTAAGGACCTCACTCTGTTTTCTGTATAGCTGCTTTCTCAGTGACAATGGGAAGCAAACAAACCTATTTTTAAACCACATTTTCTATGCCTGTTGTCCACCCTACAAAGACAACCTCAAGTGCACAGCTTATCTGGACAAGGATCAGTTCAAACTTCAGCAAGCTGTCTTATCATCTAACACTTTCCTTGTCAGAAGGAACGCGTGGTATTAACTCCAATCACTCACCTTCTAGTACCCTCCTTTGGAACACTTCATTTCATCAAATCACTTCGGGCTATATAACTCTCAACAGCACGGGAAAAATGACTCTCCCTGAGCCTCGAGAATCAAAGATGAAGTTTTACTAGGACGGAGTAAGCGAAGTGGAGGAAGCAAAGTTAGCTGTATCTATCCTCATATCTGTGGGGGCATCATGAGGAAAGGGCACCATAAAGAAGGGAGTCATAGAGATAGATAAGCGACACTTCCTGTGGGAGACGGATTTCATTTTATTTCACCATCTTTATCCATTCAGAGATATCAGTGGCAGAAAGCCATTTTACCATTGTAAATAGGACACTTCGGGACAGGGAGCTCTTTTATCAATGTATTCGTCAGACACAAAATGGAAGAGAGAATCATCTTCTCCGAGAAATACAGATATGTGTGTAACTAACAAATATAAATCAATCTCCAAGAAAAAAGACCCGACTCAATGGCTTTTGAACCTTCCAAGAAATGTATTTGCATGTGTGCTTTTGGAGGAAGTGTTACAGAAACAGCAAAAAAAAAAAANGAGCCAAACACATAACTCTCTGCATTAATTGTGACGGCTTCATTTCTTCCACCTTGGTCTTACTCCATGGTCATTCTCAAGGACTCCTAGCGAGGCATCTCTAGCTGTTAGATAGAACGCTCAAGTTTGCCCAGAGCTGCTTGGATGAAATTAGTTTCTGACTTTCCACTTGAAAAAAAAAAAACCCTCTTGGACAGAAATATTATTGATTGGGTTATAACTTTAATAATAAACAGAGACATTGTGATTATTATCATCCTACATGTGATAAATACCTTCAAAATGAAGAGCTCCTAGGAGAACACAGATAACGAAGATCTCTGTGCTGTAGACCGAGTTATCTTCACTAGGAAGCTTGTCTTAACTTACATAAAAGTATGTATTTAACTTCTACAGAAACTGGGTATGTTACAGAGCCTGCCTCGAAGAGCAAGACTGCATCAAGTGGAAGAAATTTACTGAAGGTTGGTACACTTGTGGTCTAGCATATGGGTTTCCACTAACCGGCCATGAGGCCTAAACCAGCAAACTACAGCCCCTGGGCCAAATCGGCCAGCCACGCGTTTTTATAGTTTCATTGGCACACAGCCACGCCCATTTGTGTAAGTATTGTCTACGGCTGCTTTCACACCAGGGCAGCGTGAGCAGTTCCAAGAGAAACCATATGGCCCAGAACACTGGCAATATTTAGTAGCTGGCTCTTACAGTGTTTGCTGACTCCTGCCTTTATGAATTAATCTGGACCTCAGTTTCCCCATTTGTAATGGAGAGGCTGAGCAAGACGGAAGTTTTTCCAGCAAGTCTGCACGTTAGAATCACTTGGGGGAGTTCGGGGGAAATCCCAGGGCCTGAGTTGTACTCCAGAGGATCTTGTTCCACTGGTCTGGGCCCCCTCAAGGTGATCTGTGCGCAGCCAGGGCAAGAATCATTGGACTAGACAATGACAAAGGCCCTTCTAGCTCGGGGCATTCACGACGTGAACCTCTTGTGAAATAAAAAGTATCTGCCTGCAGGAACAGGCGTTTGGAAATGATGCCGGCATTGAGGGCTCGTGTCTGATTCTAAGACTCACATTCCAAGTCTCCCACTTGAGAAGTTTAGAATCTAAGTTCTGCAGATAAAGAAGCACAATTATATAAACGGTGTCTCTGGAAGACGGATTTAAACTAGACGAACAGATTTAATGAGTTAGCTTCTGAACTATGAAATTAATTCGCTTTGAATGTATCACAATTGAAACTCTTCTACATCAAATACATGCCACTTGGGTGAAGATGTCAGTGGCCAGCCTGTTCTCTGCAGACTTCCCACTCGGCCCAAGGCCCCAGGCTGTCTCTGACACAAACAGCTACACCTGGAAGGTAGTCTTGAACATGAGTCGCAATGACTCGGAAATCTACGGGATAGCAGATAATATCAAGTGCACCTCAATCATGTTGGAGGAGGGGATTAAAGAATGTTTAATAAGCTTTGGGAGGTTTAAATAGTGCTGAAACAGCCCGAAGGACGGCATGTGCGGGCCCAGACTGCTCAAGACAGGCTGGGGGCCTGAGGGGGAAGAAGCCTGCCGTGCAAAGAGCCTTGGGGCACTGCCAGCCTGCCACTCAGGGCGGCCACAGATGGCGGAAGGGGGCTCTGCAAGGGCTGAGCTTTCTACATCTCCAAAGATGCTTTGGGTCAATTCAGGGTGCCCCAGCCATGGCCTCTGGGGTCAGATGATTCTCTGGCATGGGGGCTGCGCGGTGCATTTACGATGCCTAGCAGAATCCCCGACCTTGACCCGCTAGATGCCATTATCAGCCCCCTGGCCCCCAAGTTGCCACGAGAAGGCAACTATGAACTGATAAACTGACCCTCTGAGCTCTTCGTGGTTTCTGAGTATTCTGCCTCAGAATGGAATTAAAGATAACTTCTGAGGCAGCAGAGGACAAAATGTATACACCGAAGGTATATATACAAAAAATATATACATGTATATAGTGCTGTTTTATCCCACCTCTTGTGAATGACAAATATTTCACCACCTCTGCCTGAGCTGAAGTTGGAAAAAAAAGTCAAATGGTCTCTTTATAATACTTTCTCTGGAGAAATCACTGGGGAGCGATCTGTGGATTCAGAAATGAATGCAGGAACCTGAAAGGCAGTGCTGCACTTGCTTATGTATTCAAAATTCAAAAGAATGGCTGGTGGGCTATGTATGGGTTTCCTTTTTTTATCTGATGGGCAAATCCTACCGACACAGTGGAGACTATAATCTGATTAAATTATTATGGGCTGTTCCATTTATTTCGACAAGTATTTACGACTGATAAAATGCCTTGTAGCTTTAAAAAACACGATCTAGTCACTGGAAACTGAGTAAGCAGATCCGAAAGGACTACAAGATACAGTCACCGGGTGTGGGAAATGGACAAATGGTTGGGCCAGGAAGGCTCTCTGCCCCAAGAATGTTTCTGAAACAGTACCGGATGCTATGTAATCACGGAGGGGCGGTAAAGACATTACAGAAAGTCTGGGGTAAGGGCATTTCATGGAAAGCTAAGCTAGAGAAATTCTCAGTGAGACTAGAGTTGGGTCCTTTAAGAATAACATGGCGTCGGTAGAGGAAGGAAGGGATGGAAGAATTGAGGAAGGAGATCATCCACCTGGATTTATATAAGCTTTATACGGTCTTGACTTCTTAGAGTCTGTACTGGCTTTAGTACTACAGAAACGGCTTAAAATCTGGAGTAAAGGAGAAGATGGAAGCAAGCCTTCAGGGAAGAACTACCAGCAACGGAGAGAGGAGCCCCGATTCTTCTCGTCCAGGGCTTCTCCGGGGTCAACTATTACAGGGTCTAGTCCTGAGTTATTATTACCTCCTGCTTTATCGAGGAGCAAACGAGGCTTAGAGAAGTTAGTTTTGCTTTGTTCCCTAACTTAAATGCATCTGACTCGAAAGTGGCAAGGCCAGTCCCCAAGTTGAAATCAGACTCCAAGCCTGCCTCAGGCTCGCTGAATCAGAAACTGCATATTAACAAGACCCCAGAGTGGTTTCTGGGTACATTTTAGGTTTGAGACATTCAGGTCTAAGAAACCAACCGAA
>NW_027529545.1:570452-583381 GCF_008692635.1 Crocuta crocuta
CTACAACTCTGACTGATTAGCAAACCTAGAAGGAGGAATACATGATAGACCCAAAAGCTATGTTATTGACTAACACGGAGTGACCATTTTTAGCGGCAGCCGTGCCCTGCCAAGAATAACTAAATGGGAATAAGAACTCAGTTAGGTCTCTTTAAGAGATTTGAAATGTCAGAGTCGTAGACCGAGACTCTACATTTACATTTTTAACCAGGGCAAATAAATAATCGCATTTCAAGTGATGAAATGAATGTAGGGATCATCGGAGATTCGTTCATTCCTTCATTTAACACTTACATATGGGGTGGCTGATGAGTACTGAATAATTCAACATTACTGTAGATGCACAAAAATGATTCCACATGGATTTCGGTCCTTCAACTTTGTACTTTTCCTTCTTTATTTCTGTTAGAATGGAAAATAGATCGTCTTCAATCATAGTCACCACTTTAAAGAAAACGTCTTTGCTCTGTCCGGAGAGCCCTTGTGTCCAAAGTGAAGACAAAAGCACCAAGCCCTTCTTCCTTGTCCATAATTTTCTGGGGTGTGGGATGCTTGAGCCATAGTTCTTTCAGCCTTCATCCTAGGCGATGATCGGTTAGGGGCAGGGTGGGCTCCCTGGGTCTGAGCCCCCAAACTTTTATTTCTCTAACTGTACTTAAGCTATTTAATTTCCCGTGGCCTCGTGTTGTGTATGGTTAAAAAGGTTCCTGTTTATCAAGCTTTTCCCACCCACTAGATGCTGGGCTAGACACTTGGTCCTACATTATCTCATTGAATCCTCCCTAATGAGCAGGTATCATCATTCCCACATTTTTGCAGGAGAGACACAGTTGTTCCAAGGATCAAATAATACTTGAAAGTGCTTTGCAAACTGTCAATCTGGAGATTTACCAATGCTAGTCATTACTCTTGGTAATAGCTGGTTCTCGGTGTTGAATCAACAAATACCCTTGAACCGCATCTCCAAACAACTGAAGGCGGCATCTTGAGAGAGAACTCTCCCTCTCTCTACTACCACCCAGCCTCGGCCTACAAGACTTTTTTCTAGAAGTGTGGAGGTAGCACGATGGCCTTGTGTCTTACGTTTCTAGATGAATTTCTAGAATACAAGAGAAACTGTAACTACTTCACTTAACAAGATGAACACTATAGATGGGCGAGCCCCTTTTTTGCTAGAGCCCTCTAGAGCTCGATTCAGCAATCAAATCGAATCGAATCGAATTTCTGGCCCCTGGGGGCCAGAAAAGGATCTCTCTGAGCAAGTTCCTTGAGTGGGGTTTGAACGGGTACCTTAGGTCTCCTAGATCTTCCAGAAGCAACAGGCCATGCCAAGCAGCCGTCTGAACAGCCATGTCAAGGGTCAAAGGAGGGAGGGATAAACTTCTCGCTCTACCTGGCCAGGATATTCACCCTAGCGCTGAAGTTCGTAAAAACCCCCAACAGATAAAGCCAGCCCACCAGCTGGCTTGGCGACACAGGAGCACTTCCCCCAGAGTGGAAATGACAGACACTGCTTCTGAGCCTGGCTATTTACCTGACCTATTAGCCCTGTTCAGGAAGGACGCGGAGACCGCCAAGGAAAAGCATGTGAGAAAAGCTCCCAGGCCAGCCCGTGAATAGCAGACCTTCAATAAATAAGAAAGGGTCTGGCCCAGATTTTATTACGGATTGGGGCCCTCATATCTTGCCCTTTCCTGCCACTCCAAAGGAACGCGTGGTGCAAAGGTCACTGCTTGTCCTCCGCATGTGGCTTTTCACTGAAACGTGTTTCCACTGCCCCTTCTGGAATTAGGCAATTTCCAGACAGCAACACCTAAGGCAGCACTTTTTCGCTCTTATCCATATGAAGAACTATCTCATGGATTGAGTTTCATGCACTTCTCTTCATAGTTCCTTTCATATACTCTTATCACATGTTATCATTACATCTACACTTCTCTTGGTTTCTGCATTCCCGGAGTTTACCCAGTGCTAATCTCATTAGCTACAAATAGTCATTGGGTGAATAAACAAGGCTTCTTTTCTTTCTTTCTTTCTTTCTTTCTTTTTAAAAGTAGGATTTGATACAACAGATGGGGGGGAAAGATCATTTATAAAGGTACAAAAGGAGTAGAAGCTTTTCATGATTTCCATACTGTTTTCTTACTAACCTAGTCTATATCAATGTGAATAAAAGCCATTATTTTATTGATCCCTCCTCCTCATAAGCAGTAAAGAGGACAGAAGGGAGGAAGCAGATGAAAACCTGCTGGTCTCTGGTCTCGGCATTCTGTCCCCCTGGCACGGCAGGAAGCACAGAGAACAAAACCCCCCAGGGCCACTATCATGGAGGAGCTCCAAGCCTTCTCCTCCTGCGAGCTCCTTCTGAGCTTTCTTCCTCTCCTAGCCCTAACCAATAAATACCAAAACCTCTTCTTCCCATTCTAAGGGACACGGCTACTAACAGAGGCCAAGGCCAGCTTGCTCTATCCTTCCCTCACACAAGAAAGAAAGTCGGCCCACTGAGCTTGTGACTGGTCCAGGCTGTCTACGTGTCACGTCATCTATATCCATATCATCTGCCTCTATGTGTCTAAATGTGACAGTCATGACATAACCTTGAGCCGGCTTCTTTTTCCTAGGACACAGTCATAGGTTCTGTGTCAACACCCACAGCGTTGATTCTATCAGATAAACCAGGAGCACAAAAGACTAGCTCATCCCCCACGGACTGGACTTCAAAATGGTGCCTGTTCTTAAAGCCATTTCTTTGAGTCTACCACTTACTGCTTCTTAAAAGTCCATTTTACTGCCTAGCTTGGTTTAGAAAGAAGGACAAATCAAAGTTTCCACTCAATTATAATTCCCCTGAAGGTTGTTTAGTTTCCCATGTCAGCCAGAAACACAAATCGACCCTATAACCACTGAGTAATTTATGATACTGTCACGAAATCCGTGATTGGATTACACCCACGAAGCCTTTACTGTAACAGTAAATGCCCAGATGTAATAATACCTCACGTTCATGGAACGCTTACTATGTGCCAATCACCATGCTGGGCACTTTACAAGCATTTTCCTTTTTGACAAGAAATGTAAAATGTGTTTCCTCTGTCTGCTTCAAACCTATCCTCACGGGTAGGCAAAGACCTTACATATCACGCCCCAAAGCACAAAACAGCAAGTGAGTAAGTTTCAAGGGGATTTTGCAAACGCCGTTTTATCTGAGTTTTCCAGAATGCTTACGTCACATACTGAGAAGGAATAAAATCTTTAGCCACATTCACATTCTCAGGCCACTCGTGTCTTCTTTATTACTTATCCGGGATTGAAAAATCTACCACTCTTTCAAAGGACTTGATTCATGATTTGTCAATGACACAGAAGGAAGGAGAATTTTGACTATCACAGCCTCGAAAAAATGGAAGGTTGTGCTAATGTAATTTCAGCAGATTGTACTAGCTTTAACTTGGTAACTGGTCACGATGAAATGCACTCTTTCAAAACTTTTCGACTTAAATCCAAATACCACGCTCAGATACTCCTCACGTTTACTCAGGTAATAGATTTCAATAAAATTAAATTGTTAATCTGTATGTGAAAACATTCAGGAAAAAAGTTACCCTAAGGTGGGGTGGGGGGTGTGCCTGGGTGGCTCAGTCAGTTACACATCCAGTTCTTGGCTTTGGCTCAGGTCATGATCTCGCAGCTTATGGGTTTGAGCCCCGCACTCAGCTCTGCATTGGCAGCGTGAAGCCTGCTTGGGATTCTCTCTCTTTCTCCGAGCCTCTCCCCCCGCCCCCCGCCCCACAACTCAGACTATCTCTCTCACTCTCTCTCTCTCAAAATAAATAAACTTTAAAAATAATGACCCTAAGAGGGAAAGTAATGCGCCCACTTAAGCTGCAATTATAATTCTTGAGTTTCCACGTGAGCATCTCCTTTTCTCTGTGGTGTCCCCAAGGGCATCTGGGTCCATCCATGTGAACCCATCTCTTGGCAAGAGGTCTGGCCCTTCAAGGCCACCCAGTCTACACTAGTGCAGTGGTAGAAAATGACTGCATGGGGTACATCCACGACGGTGGCTGACAGCCAGGCCAGGTGTGTGTTCAAACTCACTATAGAATCAGTGCATTTGGTCTCAACGCCTCAAAAGGACCCAGAGGAGTGCCTGGAGCGCTGGAAGGCAATGCCATTGGGCCGGCACTGCCAGCTGCAGCAGGGCTGAAGGGACACGGGAGAGACCAGGCAGCAGGAAGCCATGTCCAGCCCAGATGCTTCCACCTCTCTGGGTGGTTGCGGGCAACTCCTTTTACCGCTCTCAGACCTAATATTATCATCTGCAGAAGGGGGATGAAATAACGTGAGCTCCAAGGTGGCTTCTGGCTCTAAATCACTACTTGGGTTTACAGCAGGCGTTCCGAGGCTTGAACGGCATCCTGCTTACATGGAATAAAAAAGCCAGAAGAAATCAGTACACGCATCACCAGTGCATTGCACTGCACTAGGAAAGGAGGAAAGGAATCACATTTCTGTCTGGATCCAAGATCCGACTGGTGGTGACACCATCTTATTTCTTCTCAGTCTTCCTGGGCAAGACACTGACTCTCCCGCCTTTGCACGTTTCTGTTGACAGTGCGGGGGGTTTTGAGCTGGGATACTACTTCACTTCGCCAATTAACAAGGAGACCACACTGGGGGCGCCTGGGTGGCTCAGCCGGTTGTGTCCGACTTGGCTCAGGTCACGATCTCACGGTTCGTGAGTTCGGGCCCCACATGGGGCTCTGTGCTGACAGCTCATAGCCCGCTGTGGATCCTGTGTCCCCCGCTCTCTGCCCCTCACCTGCTTGCACTCTCTCAAAAATAAAGAAAACATTTTTAAAAATTTTTTAAAAAGAGAGACCACAGATTCTGAAGTCATGGGAATGTCTTTTCCCTCCCTGCTTCTTCTGTGGACGCCTGTATGTTCATTTGACTTTACCTTCAGAAAATGTACGTTACATAAGCCTCCCTCGCAAAAACAAAATGACTTCAGTGTTACCTTACAGAGAAGAGTAAAAATGACCCACACTCTTAGCTTGGCACGCAAAAGGCTTTCAGAATCTTACCCCAACAGGACTCTTCCAGCATCCTCTCTCCTGGCCCCTCCGTCGGCGCCCAAGGCTCCAGCCAGCGCCATCTAGAATCCCTAAACTATCTTGCAGATTCCTGCCAACAGGCCTCTGCTGGCCTCACTCCCGAGGAAGGGCCTCTCTCTTCTTTGATGCATAAGCCACCGATCTGTCATGGTAGCTTAAAACCCACCACCCTGAAGCAAGGTTTCTTGCCTACTCCAAACCAGTCATCTTTTCCTCCTCCAAATCCTGAACGGCCCTCTCTAACCCGTCAATTCTGGACACGTCCACCAACAAGTGAATATTTATTGTTGTGCCTCTGCGTTTTGCCAGGTGCTCTGGAAACGAAACTACAGAACACATTCACACGGTAACGTGGACCCTTATCTCACACACGAACAACACAAACAGTATTAACAAATAACAGGCAGGCCGGTCTACTTCCAAAGTCCACACCGTAACCATTAGACCACACCATCCTACCCCTCTAGGTCCCAGTAGACACCGCTGTGTTCTAACATACATCGCGGGCCTCCTCGGCGCCCGGCACGGCACGGAGGGCTTACATGGAACACCTTATTTTGTTCTCCCAAGTGTCTCCGTAAGTAACTACACACTTGGCCCCATTTTTTGAACAGTAAGCCATGTACCCAAGAATTACATCTGTTTCCACAGCCACATGACTAAAAGGTACCTCGTAGACTTGTCTGTGCATCTTCCGGAACCCTCTAAACTTACTGAAAATGGTTCCAATAATACTAAAGCATCAGGCGAAAAGACCTTCCTCTCCGCACATGACGGAAGGGAGAGAAGATTCTTCAGGGAGAAGGATGTGGCCTTGAGCTTACTGTTAAAAACTTATCCCTGGAGATGTTTTCTTGTACTCCGTGTATCACAAATCCTTGGGGATACCAAACTGAGAAAATTAAAATAGAGGCTTAAGGTAATTTACAAATATTTGGAAACCACATTTTTTTTTAAAATCACACGGGGACTTTAAATATATGTTGCAGACTGAGAAAAACACAGGCGGAATTGCATTCTAAAGGGGCCAGTTAGAACCGGTTGAGGTCGCATACAACCAAGCCGTTTTACAAGACATATGTCTGACTTACACACACACTCCACCGGCATGTGGTGAAATGTCAGAAGGCATACCCATATTTTAGATTAAAATCTAGCCTGGGATTATTGTGAACCAGCTTGAAACCTTACACAGGGCTGCACAAGAGATGTCGCAGGAGATAACAATAAAAAAGAATGACTAATACCAGCGAAGTTACAGACATCTATGAAATTCAACGTTTTCTAATTAAAGGCTTGGAAGGGTGAGTGTCATATGGTCCTCTTCGGGGTCCATCGTTCAGGTTTGGGATCGGTGTCGCCGCTATGGGCACACTGTTCCTCCCTCCACCACAAAACAGAGACAAAACTGACCTGTCTGGAGTTCTCTGCTAGCCCAGGAGTGCCACGAAGGAAGGAGGCTGTGCCTGTTCATTTATCAAGCATATATGAGCGTACCTTTATTTTTGGTGGCCCGTTAAAAAACCACCTGGGTGCCAGATATGGTTGACTGGAGGGGAAATGAAACAATGGGTCTAATGGTCTATCAACTGCCCATCATGTATGTGATGTGAATCGTTGCACAAGTAGTCAAAATCTAGTTTATCAAAGTTCATAGCCTTTGAGCCAACGAAATGGGATAGGGTCCAGAATAATGGTTCATGTCCAGTTGGGTAGAATATTGTGTAATGCCTGGCTCTGCTCTCATTTAGATATGAGATTGCTTTGTCACGTAGAAGAATGGATATCTGCAGTATTATTATGGCTTTAAATTAAAATGTCCATATAGGGTTAATAGTTCATTCTTTGGTGGGTGTCAGGGCAGTGTGAGCCAGGGAGCTCTGCCTAACGTGAGGGGATTCAATCCTTGATGGAGCAGAGAATATGTGTTCAACTGACTAGATAATTAGGTATACACTGAAGTAAGCAATGGTTGTGGGTTGAATGGTGCCCCTCCCCAAATTCACACATTGAACCCCTAACTCCCGAATACATCAGAGTGTGATCTTATTTAGAAATAGGGTCATTGCAGATGTAATTAGTTATGATGAGGTCATACTGGGGGACAGTGAGCCCGTTCTGCAGTATGACTAGTGTGTTTATAAAAAGGGGAAATCTGAACACAAAGACAAGCACATCCCTTCCCTCGCAGCCCTCGGGAGGAATCAACTCTGCTCACACCTTGGTTCTGGGCTTCTTGCCTCCAGAACTGTGAGACAATAAACTTCTGTTGTTTAGGTCACTCTGCTTGTGGCCCCTTGTTACGGTAGCCCTAGCAAATTAATACAGTGATGAACACTAGATTCTTCATTACTGACCAGGCTTTCTTGTCCTGGGCACTATTGACATTCGGGGCCAGACAACTCTATGCGGTGGGAGTCCATCCTGCACATTTGTAAGATGTAGTAGCATCCCTGGCCTCTATCCATGCCACGGATATGCCATGTTAACACACACACACACACGCACACACACACACACACACACACACACACACACACACACTTGCAATGGAACCTGCATTATGCCTGTGATTCTTTTCTTCTTTTTTTATAAATGGTAGCTCTTAATGTTTATTTTATTTTTGAGAGAGAGAGACACACACACACAGAGCATCAACAAGAGAGGGGCAGAGAGAGAGGGAGACACAGAATCCAAAGAAGGCTGTCAGCACAGAGCCCAACGCAGGGCTCGAACTCACAGACCGTGAGATCATGACCTGAGCTGCAGTTGGACAGTCAACCAGCAGAGCCACCCAGGCACCCTGCCTGCGACTATTTTCAAAGAAGGGACAAGTGATAAAAATTCTAAGAGAAAATAGTCTAGCTATGCATCCACTTACACCGTTCCCAGTTGCAAATAAAGGACTTTTAAAATTATAGAAGCTTACACTCTATAAATGAAACCCAACAGTGGAAATCCCTTGTCTTGACCCCCAGATGAGAAGGCGTACACAGGAAGGCTGAGCTTTAATTGGAACCTTTATCAAGCTGTGACCAAATTCCACTGGGATGAGCCATTGAAACGGACATTATACAAATAAACTCCCTCAGCCAGCCTTTAGAGTCAGAAATGCAAAACAATGGTTTGGACCTTCAGCATCAGCTAACTTGAAGTGGGTCCATGCTGAAGTTGAAGGGCAAAGCAAGGTCAATTTCTCTCCATTTGTATATTTTTATAGGTATAACTAGAGAAAAGAAACAAGAGCTCCCACACTGTATGTTGGAACAGAAAAAAGTGAAATTAATGCTATTGTAATTCCTTGGTAACTCTGCAATCCATTCTATTAAATTCTCTTATCTGTTATGTGGTTCACAAATCAAACTTTTAATCCGGATCTGGGGCACTGAGAGGCTTCTTCAAATTCAATTAAAACGACGCAAGAAAGTCCACATTAGGACACGCTCCATTTAGAGACGTGCATTTGGCAGGAAGACTTTTCTCTTTATCTTAAAAATAGAGTTCAGGAAATGCTGGTGTAATTTTCTCTTTGCTTCAATATTTGATGAGTGCTTCCCAACGCACAGTCTCCCAAAGCACTAGATTACTGGCATGATGCTATTTTAAGAGACGTGGAAGATTTTATTTGTGTGAATTCTACGTGTTGGGATTTCTATGCTTTTTTTCCCTTCTGAGCCTACAAAGAGATGTACAAAAGTGTATTCCAATTCTTTATATAAACATTTGTATACCGAGACCTACTATGAGTAAAAATGCCCCTTGAGGTCTAAGAAATAATTGTTCTTTGTCATCATTGCAGAATTCCCGTCTTCAAATGATGGACTTTAACAGAAGGACACACACGTTTTTCAACAGGAGACCCTTGCACCCCTACACATCCAAGTAAGTAAAGCACATCTATCGTCTTTTCAATGAAAGCATCCCCCCATTTCTCCATGCTTTCTGTTTCCACATCATCACCTGTTTGGACCAAAGTAATAATTGGCCAAAACACCCTTTCTAAGTTTTGGTCCTTTCAATATGCCATTAGTTTCTTCAAAAATTAACATCCACGCCATGCTTGGGTTTTAAGCAAAAACAAAGAAGTACGCACATTCATAATCATGTGATAACTGAAATTTCACAGACACTCCACACGTCAGGGTATTCTTATGACTTTTTTATTCTAATGGTGTGTTTCGGAGCAACCCTGCTACGTTGGCATGTTATCGGTTTAAATGCTCACAAGCACATTTTGTGAAAAGGCTGTAAATAAATGCTCATAAGCATATTTTGTTGAGTGACTGTAAATGTGCTTTGGTGCGCTGGGTGCTGTTTATAAGCTCACGCTTCTGTAATTAGAAGATAAAATATACTGCTTCATTAATTGATACCGTCACCAGGAGGGCCTGGCAATTATCAACGACCGCTAAGCCACTGGCTTGATCAGACAAGTGTGCAGGGCTCCTAATTGAAGAGTTGCCATTTTCATCACAACAAGGGCTTAGAGCATGATGGTATCTCCTCATACATTTGGAGATGTTCCGTAAATAATGAATAAGTCCCCTCTGATAGTACACAAATAATGAGCAGAACCTGACTACCAAGTTTAACTATCAAGTCTGGGGGGTTGCCGAATATCGAATATCACTGCGGTGTTGTAACAAGCGATCATTAAAAGGCAGTGTCGATCCAGTCAGAGGAACATTTTGTGATAAAGACGAGACCCCGTCCACCATGTTTACATTTTGGAAAACAAAACCACCTATGTCTGGCCATCCTAAACATTCTGTCCCCCACCAAAACGGGGGGGAAATGGTCATCTTGGTTTCTAAGACTGATTGCCATTACCAGTTATGTGCACACTAGAAACCCAGGTAGCCTCCATCTCCCCTTGCCCCCAGCACCTAAGTCCTCGGGCTCAACTTCCTCTCCATGTGTCCAGATGGACACCAGGAGCCCTTGGACACTTAAAAGTGAGGCATGCTGCCTGGGAGAGGTGTCGTTCCCCAAGTGACATTCTGAAGCCGGATTCACTGCAGTTCATCAATTTCCCTCAGTGTCTCAAGACACAGCCAGACCAAGTCACAGGTGTGGTCCATTACTCCCAGCGTCACAAAATAAACCATGAGGTCCCGGTAAACACAACCACCCATCAGCTAAGGAAAAGTGATAGGAACCATTCATTGACAGGTGATTGTGCGCTCCGAGGGATAGCGTTCTTAATCATGTGATTCATTTTCTGTTTGCTCAACAACACGGTGTGTGTTTTTCCTGAGAGGAAGGACTTCAATATATATTTACTCAAAGCTCTTAATTTATACTTCCTTTCCTTTTAATTGGCGTCTTGTGATCTAAAACTGACTGGTGAGCATAGTTACCTCACTATCAGAGCAAACTCTCGGCTGAGTTTGCCATAATTAGACCCACCGTCGCCTGAAGTTGAGCAGACATCTGGAGACCTGACTTATTTCTTCCCTGGTGCATTCTATCCATATTTAGAGAGTGATTTTTTAATTTGACGTAGAGTCATATTAATTATCGCTCCCTGAGCTGGAGTTAGGTTAATAATTTCATGTTAAAAGGGGAAGTTCAAACAGTCTCGCCCGTAACCTTCCGGATGACAAAGCCTAAACGAAAAGGAACTCCGTGAAACCGGAGACGGTCAGCACACTCTAGCTCACCGGTAAGCCAGATATCACTCACAAGAGAAACGAAAGGTCTCATGTCCTCTAAAATCCCACGTTTGCTATAGGCTGTCTTCCTTGCGTCCTTTCGTTTATGCGGGTAACTAGATACAGGTACAATTCGGGTGAAATTAGCTTTCCTGGATGAATGAAGAAAACTGAATGCCCCCCCCCCAAAATGCCCAAAGCCAGATTTTATCTGCCATTCCTTCTTTCCTTCTCTCTCTCTCCCCCAAAACGGCAAGGGTTGAAAACGATCCAGATGTTGCAAATCCGCCCTCACCTTGACAACGCTAAAATTACGAGCAGCAGTCACCTTTCACCAGATACCCTGATTGTGCAACGTTTCTACGCTGCCAGAAAACGTGCTAAAACGAATCAGATAACAAAGGTGAAGAGAAAACCTTCACCTGCCACGTAGCTAGCGGTGAATACACTTTTTATTTCCATGACATTTGCTGGCAGAGAGGGGTTGGCTTAAGGCGGATCGGACTGACCTTCAATTTGTCATAGCGCTCACTCAAAGCTGCCACCTGATGGTCGCGGTGCCGCCCAACCAGTTTACACAAGGCACAGATTAACTGGTCATCGGTCACACAGTACATATTCACCTTCTCATCCTCGTGTTCCAGGCACATCAGCCCCCGGATGTGCGAGTCCGGAACTGGCTCAATCAGACGATGGCCTGTAAAGGGCTTCTTGTTTGGGTGAGTGGCTTTCAGGCACTCATCGCAGTAGGACACTTCACAAGTGACACAGGTCTTCACAGCGTCCTGGGCAGGATCCTGGTCACAGAACTGGCAGAGGACTTTCTCGGCCGAGGTCATGGTGTTGGCGTCGAACGCCCGCTCCCGGCGGGTCTCGCTAGGCGAGTTGGGCCCGCTCACAGACGCTTTCTGGAACCTGTCGATGATGTTCTGCAGGGTGACGTTGCGCTTGAGTCCGTCTAGACCTCGCTGGCTGAGCGTGATGACATGTCGGCAGGTGGGGCACTGGAAGGCGGTGATGGACTCCACGGACTCGTTGGTGGCGCAGTGTGACACCAGGATGCGGTGGGCGCAGTTGAAGCAGAGGCTGTGAGCGCAGGGCAGCAGGAGAGGGTCCTCAAAGAGCTCCAGACAAATAGGGCAGGTCAGCTCCGATTCCAGTGTTTCCATCTTCAGGCAAAGCTCTCCTGGGTCATCAGCAAAATCCAAGGACGCTGATCAGCTATCTGGAAACAGAACGCAAGATCTGATTAGGCGCGAGGAGGTCAGCTATGGGGGGCTGTCAGCTTTGAACGCGTCTCAAAATAATTCCAAACGCGGGTCATGGAAGGGTAAAATGTGTGTGCATTCCAAATAAATCTCTCTCTGTGCACACGGGGGGGATCAGGAGGGGAGAAACACCCTACGCCAGCACGCCAACTAACATTTGCTCCAAGTTCCCGTCCCTGAAAGCTGCAATTTTGTTGTTGTTGTCTTTGCAACTGCGCGGGTTAAAAGGTTTTCCTCCAAACTGGCAAGTTACTGAAATGGTAATTTCCATAATTTGTATCTAATCACAATAACNTTAAAATGTTGACATGTTAATTAAGGAGCCAGAGTCTTTCAGGACTCTGAATCGATGAACTTACACGTGAATGTGTATGTGTCTGCGGGATTTTTCGCTCTACGATACCAAAGCAGGGTTCAGAGAAGTAGAAAGGCACTTCTCGTGGAAATGGGCATGAAACGTGCATGAAATCAAACGCACGGCCTCGCCGGAAACGATAATGCTTAAATACGGGATGTCAGCTTCCAAAACAGATTCCCGAGGAAAAACACGGACTTGCGCAGAGGTGATTGTGATAGAGGCAATTTTTCTGGCATATGTGCGTTACTCTCCTGAGTAATTCTATTGTTACATCCCGCGGCGGGATGTGGGTGGGCAGAGAGAAGCGGGGGAAAAACATCTGCGGGCCTTTTCGGTGGCCGTGGTGAGCCTGGGTACCCATGACTCAGAACGATTTAGTCAATCAGAACAAGGATTCTCGGGGCTTCGATCGGCATCCGGTAAGTTTTTAACAACGGTAACGACTGCAAGTCAGTCGCGTTACTGCGAGGGGACCCCGCGCAGCCCTCCCGGCCAAAAAACTCCCATCAAGGGCCCGTCTCTGTCGCCAGCA
>NW_027529545.1:583440-583672 GCF_008692635.1 Crocuta crocuta
GCTTTTGTGAACTCTTGCCTGCCTTCCCTTCAAAAAGGGCAGGGGAAAGAATCCCACATAAGCGCCGGTTCATTAACGGGGAAGAGGCCTCGCGCTCATTAGCAGGCCTGGGAACCAAGCCTCTTTGAACCTTCTCCCTTTCAAGACCATTAGCAGAGGTCTGCGGAGCAGCGCCGGGCATATTAGATGCAGCCCACTGCGGGCTGTGGGAGAATAGCGCGGCTCAGGGGAC
>NW_027529545.1:583740-584005 GCF_008692635.1 Crocuta crocuta
ACAGCTGGGTTGAGCGATTCCGACAATCGGCCCTTTTGTGGTCACACCTCCATTTATTTACAAAATTCTAGATTTCTCGACCACGCTGCCCCTTTTCTGAAACAGCAGCCCTCGGAAGTACCACGTGGTGCTCTGGTTGAGCTTAAGGCTCATGCTGCCAACACCCTGAATGGGAAGCGATCATTAAAAGCATCAAGGATGCGCTGAGTGTGTCAAAAATCAAAGAACGGCTGGGTTCAGAGGAGCCCTGTTTCTTAAAAAGATA
>NW_027529545.1:584032-585394 GCF_008692635.1 Crocuta crocuta
ACATGAGAAAGACGAAGCGGGCAGCTGAGATTTGAAATATCAAAAGCTTGCTCGTGTTGCCACGGCCTGCAGTGGAGATCCCGGGGCTGCCGTTGTGAGAAACCTGCCATCTCCGCTCGGTCCCGGCCACCTCTTCTGGCGGATGGCTTGGAAGAAATTGAAAGGGTTTCCCTATTAATCATTATTTTGGTTGATCACGGAAAAATAGAATTATCTCTAAATCGAACTTCTCTCTTCCCACCAGAAGAACGTACATTAAAGGGAAAACGTAGCCCTTCTGGTCGGCTTTGCTCGCAGGTGAAACGAGAACACCTACTGATGGATCTCAACAGAGGGATGAGCCCCAATTCTGTCTGGAGAGCTCTGATGAGTGTAACTTTTAAAGAATGTCTATTTACTTATTTTGAGAGAGAGAGAGAGAGAGAGTGGGTGAGAGGCAGAGGGAGAGAGAGACTCCTGAGCAGGCTCCGTGCTGTCGGTGCAGATCCTGTCACGGGGCTCGATCCCATGAACCTCGAGATCATGACCTGAGCCGAAACCAAGAGTCGGATGCTTAACGGACTGAGCCACCCAGGCGCCCCGTCCTGACTGTATTTTTATGTAGGTGTGAGGATTCCATCCCACGGTGGTGCGATCAGAATTTCTAGAGGTGATTCCACTGTGCACCCTGGTAGAAATGCTGACATTTTAGTCCAGGACATGAAGTGTGTTGGCTCGAGCAGCCGGCATCTGGCACCCCCGCTATCCCAGCTCTATGATCGTGGGCCAGCCAACATCGCGCCTTACCTGGATTATCAGAATACCTTTCCAAAGGGCCCCCTGGCTTCTGCTCACTCATGCCACCTACCGCTCCCCAGAGATCCTGTGAAAACATGACTGAGCCTGCCTCTTCTCTGCTCTCCCCTCCAGGGACTTCCCATCTCACTCGGAGAGAAACGCACCAGAATAACGCCCCAGAGAACACAGACTCAGACGGTGACCTCATTTCCTCCCACATTACTCCTTGTTCGGCTCTGGGCACATGGCCTCTTTGCGGATTCCTCAAACATGCCAAGCACATCCCATCTGCACCCTTGCCAGGTCTTTGGAATCCTCAGGACCCTCTGGTTCAGGGTCACCTTCTTTGTGAGCCCGCATAAAACCAACACCCCTGCTACCACCACCACCACCTGCCCGCCCATCACGGCAATCCTTCTCCCCGGACCTTGGTTGGTTGGTCTCTCTCCACACAGGTAGGACTCAAACATCCGTCGAAGGAGTTGATGAACATCCAGGTGTTGGGGTTAAAACACCTCAAAGAATGTAACATAACCACCGCCCGAAGGATCGCTCAACATACGAGAACAGAGGCCAGCGAACTTT
>NW_027529545.1:585684-592797 GCF_008692635.1 Crocuta crocuta
AACTTTTTTTTTTCTATATAGGGCAAGACAGGAAATACTTTCGGCGTCGCGGGCCAGGCAGAATCTGTCGCAGCCGCTCAAGTCCACTGCCGTAGCACGCAAAAGCGGTCACACGCCAGACGCGAGGGAGAGAGTGTGGCTGGCCAATAACATCGGATTTACAAAAAACAGGTAGCAAGCGGGATTGGGCCTGAGGACCTCATTTTGCTCACCCATGTGGTCGAAGAGAGACACGCATACAGCTGGACAAAATGCCAATGAGAATCTCTCCCAAAGAGAGATGAATAAAGTGCCGCGCGGGCGACACCGGCAACGGCGGTAGAGTAAGACTCTGACAAGCGGGCACAAGTTTCGAATGCTAACGAGAAACGATATGCCATGGGATTTCACCCTGACATCAATGGAAATAATGTGAGTCGAGCGCTTAGGGGCACTTCGTGTAAGAATGATTTAATAGCAGCTGCTCAGAACAGGATTTTTTTCTTTTATTGCCTCAGTGCTTGGCGTGGCAAGCACTTTGTGCGACTGTCTGCGCTGTAAACGTTGGTTTCATTGTGTTAAGTCATGACTGCATATCTGGGTACACAGAGAGGTTCAGCCAGTTTTCTGGATCTTTCGCCCATATGCTGCCAAAAAGGAAGGGGCTACGGGTTCGCTATCTACAGTGGACCTGACTTTTTCTCCTTTTATGCAGATCATGTTTTGCTATATTGCTCGACAACATGTTACTGGTAAGCGTGCGTGCCATTCCCCCACCTAAAAAAGATAATCCGCATCGTTTGTTTTCTAGCTTCCTTTGAAATACCCTTTTTGAGAAATGAAAATACCATTCATTCTTTCGCCAAACAGCGAAGCCCCTCTAGGTTCTCGGACCTGGGACAATAATGGCAATACTTGGCCCCTGCTCGTCGATCTTATGGGGAGAGGAAATATGAACAAATTGCTATGCAATGTAACATATGCAACATTACCAAAAGACAAGTGCCAAAGGCTAGGGGGAGAAAAGATGGGAAAGCTTCCCGGAGGAGGCAACATGTGAGAAAGATTTTTGAAGATGAACAGGGGTTCACCAAACAGGTGGGGGGGGGGGACTGTGAAAATGTTATTTTTTTTCTTTTCTTAAGTTCCATAATTCAATTTCTAGGCTTGAGAGAGAGAGAGAGAGAGATTCTTAGCCTGCACTACAATGGAAGGAAATCACGTGTGCATATCATTGTCAGGAAATTCTATAGCTCAACATTTTTCTTAATGGGCTGAGTGGTCCTCATTCACAGGAGGATGTGGGCAATCCTGGGAACCCCTTGCAACAAACTGGAGTGGCAACAATTTACAGCTCACACCTCTGCCTGTCCACGGTTTGTAGTGTAGAACAAGGCATGGAATAGAGAGAAAGGAGAGAGCCGGATGGGCGGCCAGACAGTCTGGGGTGACGCGCAGCTCGGCTATCTACTAGCTGCGTGGCCCTGGGAGTGTGTCCACAGATGTTCCCTCCAGTTCCCTCCAGCCCTCACTCGGAACAATCCCTAAGCAGGACAGGGGCCGGTGCAAGACAGGTTTTGGAGAAACTTTCTTACAAATCCAAGACTTCCGAGGAAAACACTGGTTTACCATGGAAAATTAATAAATGGGTATTGTGGTTGAAGTGACAATGTGCACGTCCCACCCTCTCTCATTCTACGTGCCACCAAAACTACTCTTCTGGTTTTCCTCTAACCACTGCCGACTTCTCCTTCCAGCGAATCAAAGCCTGGGTGTTTTCTAAGGATCTGGCCTTCCATCCAAAAGTCATCAAAGAGGGTCAAGAGGTACAGACTTCCAGATGTAAAAGAAGTCGTCGGGATGTAACGTACAGCACGGTGACTCTAGCTAATAATAACGGTATCGCGTATTTGGAAGTTGCTAAGAGAGTACATCTTAAAAGTTTTCATCACAAGAAAAAAGGTTGTAACTGTGTGGTGACGGATGTTAACTAGACTTAGCGTGATGATCACTTCACAGTGGATACAAATGTGGAGCCGTGTCGCACGCCTGAAATGAATACAACGTTCTATGTCAATTACACCTCAATTGTTTAAAAAGCCATCCAGGCTGTTCATTCATTTCTCGTACAGCCTCTCTGAGAGCGACTCCCGGGCTTGTCCCTCGCAACGCCAGCTTTCTCCAGAAGCCCAGCTCAGCGCTGACGGTTCTCTGCTTCATTTACTGTAAATGCCCACCTTCAGAGTGCACCCCTCCTAGGTTTCGTCAGCCTCGCTCCCAAATCTGTCTGCCCTGCAAACCTCCTGGTGCTTCCATCGTCCCGATCACTACAAATCAGAAACTCGCCACACATTCGATCCCCCCTCTCTCTGGGGGAGGCAGAATACGTGGGCTCCAAAGACGGCCACATCCTAATCCCCGGAACCTGTATGTCAGGTTACAAGGCAAAGGGGAACGCAGGTTGCAGATGAAATCGAGCTTGCCACAGCTGAGCTGAATATGGGGGGCTCAGCCTGCATTATCCAGGCGGACTCGATGCAATCACCAGGGCCCTTCAATGTGGAAATGACCGGAGAAGAGCCGGTCGATAAGACGCAGAAAAGACTCGATGGCCCTCGCTTTGAAGATGGAAGGGCCACGAGTCAGGGAATGTGAGCCATTTCTAAAAGCTGCAAAAGGCAAACAGACTCTTCCCTCGTCCTCCCGGGGGGACGCAGGCCTGCAGACACCTGGACCTCCAGCGCTGTTGAAGCCAACACGTTGGTGGTCATTTGTTACAGCCTCAGTAAGAAGCCACACGCTCTCTTTCCCCCAGATCCAAATCGCTAGCCAAGGCATGTCCGTCTCAGTCCCTAGTTCTCTGATCGGTTTCTCTCTCTCTGCTCTCACTGCCTTCCGGGTTGATCCACATCGTCTCTCCTGCATTCCTAGACTATGACCCACCCTCCCCACCCCCACAAACACACAAAAACAAAACACAAACAACCACCTCCTAACATGATTTCTTCCCTCCAATCTTTTGTCCCTCAGTTTCATCTCGGCCACATGCTTCTGGCACCAACAGCTTCTTCCTGTCGCTTCCCTTAAAGGCTCAAACACAGAGCAGCGCCCAGCTGCCCAAAGCACGAGTCCTGACGGACGCCTTATCTCCTGTCTCACAGCCATGGCCAAGGTCCCAAACCGCTCCTTCAGCCTGATTCCCACGCGCTCACCTCCCATCCCAGGAACTGGCACTATCGGCTGCTCTTAGCAACTGCCTTTGCTTCTCTTCCTAGCACAGATCATTTTTTCCTTTGGGAGATTGCTTTGTGTTTCGTGTTTATTTTCTTGTTGTTGTTTTCTGGTTTTTTAAGATGATGGACAGCAGGACCCCGTAGAGACCTCAAGAACCCTGGCCACTGTTGTTTTGGAGATTTCGTATTCAACAAAGAAGGATTGTCTTACAAGATGGCTATACATAGCGTGATGGGTCTTAAATGTTTACAATTAACAAAGTAAAGCTTTTAGGTGAAAACCACAAAGCCAGCGGTCACTATCATATTTACAAAGGAACCAGAATATTCATTTGAAGATCTTAATTCCTACTCCCGAAATCATTATTGCATTATATACGCAAACTCATTTGTATGTAAATTAAAACAAATAATTTTAAAAAATAAATAAAGTTACAGGATTCCTCCCATTCTTTCAGTACAGTCGGATCAGCTCTGGGACCGACGGGGCGTGCATATGCGCGCGCGCACAGACACACACACACACACACACACAAATCTCACACGGAGATAACACTCCTCGTCTACATTTGAGGCCAATAACGAACAGGTGGCCTGAGCCAAATGCCCACCTACTCCTCGAAATCCCCATTGCTAACCCTGGATGTCAGGAGGCTCACGCCTTGTGGGCTGAAGGAAAGTTAATCAACAGAGAGATGGACAGCTGGCAGCGAGGGCTGCGGGGATGATCGAACCTTGGCACCAGGTGATGGCTAAGGTGGTCTGGCTGAACCAGCTGCCTGGGCAGGTAGAACTCACCCCAGGAAGAGGACTTCCCTGGGGGGAAAAGGGCTTTCTTTGGTCCAAGGTGAGGGATCTGGGTGGGGGGAAGCAGACTGGAGAAGGTCCCCAGTAGAAGAGAACGGACAGCAGGACTTAGTTCAGGTACAAGGTTGGGGGCTGAGAAGGGAAATGGGGGACTCAGGGCGGGCGCCCTAAAAGATTACTGTTACAGGCCAGCAAGATGGAAGATCTGTTCCGCCTCCTCCTTTAAAGCGAGGGAGAGGCAGAGCTCTCGTCCGGGCAAGCCAACGCAAAAACAACATTTAACCTTGCCTGCCTGTGCAGTCACAAGCTTCGCCATCATCCCGCTTGCTTGCTCATGTTAGAATTTCACAACCGTATTCCTTGTCGTCTCCCCCAACTCCTGGTGGGGCACAGAGAAGGTCACCTACAGCCCAAAGGAACACCCAGTACCCCTGTGAAGACGACACGCGTTGCACGGCTTCATCCGTGGCCAAAGTCAGTGAGCGGGCTTCCCAGTCCGAAATCCCCAGAGTATGGAAGGTTCACCCAGGGACTCAAGAAGTGAATAAGGAGATATTTGATTGCCGGCACGTCGACCATGAGTTCTTTAATTCCAAATTTCTCTTAACAGAGTNATCTCTCAGTGCTTCCCTACAGGCATTCCCTGCCATGCCTGCAAACTCCATGAACAATAATCATTTTTCTAATTATGAAATAGAGCATGCATTCCGGCCACCAGAAATTTTACTTTCAGTCTCACTTTGTACAGCTCCGAAGGCCATCACTCGGAGAGAAATTCATGAGTCACTAGACCAAGGGATAAACTTGGATACCAACCCCGGGTGGCCTATGGTCAACTGTTACTACCAGGTGGCTCTCAGCCACTGCCCAGACGATTCCCAAGGCACTTCCTCTGATTTTTTTTTTTCCCCTAAATATCCTCTGGGGTGTGGAACCTAAGCGTGATGCTAAATTTACCAAAACATGACTGAGCTGACATACACACCACCTGAACTGTACAAATATTATGCCAATTCACAAAAAAAAAAAATGGTTTAAGGGGGGGAAACCCCTTGCAAGTGTTGTGAATAACAGCATCCTGGATCCTATGAATAAATTTCCTTTAAAGCACCCTCCATTTTGGAACCATGATCAAGTCAATTTCCTATCCCCTCTTCACAGGGGTCATGAAGATTCAGTGGACTTCTTGCCATTTGGATTTTTGCTATGACTTCATCCCTGTTCTAGAACCACATTTGAAATTTTTTTTTTTTTTTTTTAAGAACCATGGAATGCTGTTTTTATCTTGGATCACAAGAAACATGGACTTTCAGAGGACTCAAAACTTTGGAACTGGGAAACTTTGGAAATTAACCTGCGTTAATAGAAACTGGATGCTATATTCAAGGTGACTCCACCACAAATAGACTGTTTTCAATAACACGATACAAGCACCCGATGTCTGCACATTCAGCCGTGGTTTCGGATTTAGCTCTGAGTTATCAAAACTACAGAACAAACACCCCACCCGAACGCTCCTTCGCTGATTAGCACCCTGGCTGATTGGAGACACGGGGGGCAAGTCAGTAAATGTGCAATAAAACTGGGGCAAGAAGCTATGCACAGGGGAGGGTGAGATCCGATTGGATTTAACAGCATTCTGAAAGACTGGAAATGGATATGACAACAGAGGCAGAGAGCAGTCAAAATGCAGAGTGGCTCTTAAAGCAACAGTACAAATAACACACGAGCAGGAACAGGTGGAAAAAAGAAAAGCGGTCCTATAACATTCTAGAAGTAATGCCTCTGAAATATCACTGTGGTTAACCTCCGACTGTCAGCACCCTCAAATTCGTTCACTTTATCAGCGACAGACGACTAAGGATTTCTGCCAACCGAATTTTAAGGGACCAGAGGGACGGACTGGAAAAAAAAATGACATGCAGATAAACGCTGAGGCCCCCCAGTCTCCAGTTTTAAGCAACTCATTAATACGACAGATATTTTTAATAACTTGCCACTTCATCTTTATTTATTCCGAGGGGTGCTTAAGTTAAAACGTTTGACCTGACACGGAAAGTGAGAAACAGGGAAGACTTTGAATTTCACCAAATACCCACCTGGTGGAATTCATGCAGATTGAATTAAACTGTTCACAAAACCTTTCTCTATACTTCCACATCTGTCCAGAGTGTGCTCGGTTTTTAGTAATTGGATCTCTTGGATATTCTTTAAAATAATCACATACTCTCTTGACCATGCAGCCTGATTAATAATGAATGAACATTCCTGAAAAGAATCATTTGGAAGCTTAGCAGATGCCTTTGGGGACATGAAGGCTTTAATGATAAAAATTAAGGAGAAACGGGAGCTAGGTCACACTGTCTGGTTATTTTAATTGAAACCTAGTCTTCCAAATTTACTTAACAGAATGCTTAAATACACCTTCTGGAGTTCATTTACACAAGCAGACAAGAAAAAAGACACCAATGACAATGCAAGAAAAAAAGCAATCCTGATTTCTCAAGGACCAACCGCCCGATCCGCTCTATCTGAAGAGTAAAGAACACCCCCACGACCGTCTCAGAAATGCAACTTGTTCTACTGAAAAGACTGCTAAATAGGTTAAAAACAGGAAATAGCACATTTGTTCTCAAGAGTTCTTTTAGCATCGCTCCAGATTCTTACAAACAGATCCACCTCGAATACCCACCAATGGACTGCACCCTAGTTCTTGTTGAAGAAACATCGCCGTAGGCAGAGGACGGGGACCCACGAAACGACAGACAGGCCACCGAGACCAGATGGCGGGTGGCAGGCAGTGCCGGAGCAGTCCTGTGTGTCTGGGAGAGCGTCAACAGTGAAACACAACAGGAAAATCGACGCGACAATTCCAGGAAGGCCAGCTCCACCTGGTCCACCCCGCCAGGGCTGCCGGAGTTGAAGAATCAAAACTCCCAGCTTCCAGCTGCCTTCTGCACAGACCCCGCCGTGGCGTCCCTGTGCCCTCGCCCACGCCACGTTCAACTCGAGCCAAATGAAAAGGCGGCTCGGGGCAGATTAACACCCACTGCCTCGTCCCCGAAAAAACGACGACTTGGCACTGCGATCTGTA
>NW_027529545.1:592888-594660 GCF_008692635.1 Crocuta crocuta
AGTGCTCGATGCCAGCTTTTGCAGGCTGCCAGCAGGAGCGCCCGGTCCAGCTCCCGGGGTCGGCAATGGGCGCTTGCCTCCTTCGCATTTTGGTCCTTTTAGCAGCCAAAAGGCACATGATCACATTATGCTCTGGATGCTGGGGGGGTGTTGTTGTCTTTTTATAATATACTTCTTAGTTTGTGTCTATCTTCTGAATTAAAAGATAATAGCGGGGAGAAGTGTTTTATTTTTTTAATGTTTTTTAAAACGTATTTTTGAGAGAGAGAGACACACACACACACACAGAGCATGAGTGGGGGAGGGGCAGAGAGAGAGAGAGGGAGACCCAGAATCCGAAGCAGGCTCCAGGCTCTGAGCCATCAGCACAGAGCCCGATGCGGGGGCTTGAACTCATGAACCGCGGGATTGTGACCTGACCGACGCTTAGCCGACGGAGCCACCCAGGTGCCCCAGAAGAAGTGTTTGAAAACATTATATCCAGAAGAACAACCTTTTGTACAGACGCAATAAAGCAGTTATTGTTTTCTTCCCAAAATAGAGATCTAAATTGCAATCCATCAGCCTGATAAACAACTGAAAAGATAGGTGGATGAAATATATATACATGTATATACACACATAAGCAAGCAAAACATACACACCCATACATATATATCACACATGCATACAACATATTGTATGTACATGTTAATATATACATATAATGCATACACATGCGCGCGCGCACACACACACACACACAGCAAATCTGTGATAGGTGTCCCAAATTTCAGTCTCCAGAATGGCAAAGAAAGAGTGAACTGAGAGTGGAAAGTAATCTTTTAAAAACTGATTGTCTAAAGGAAGAGGAAGTAGTCTTCTCAAAAGCAAAAAAACAAAAAATTGTCCTGCTCTGCAGTTCTTTCAAGGATGTAGCTTATCACCATGCAAGACAAGAACATGCAACTCAAGTAAATCATCAGGAAAGTGTAAAAAAAAAAAAAAAACCAAACAGAACCCACACTGATTGCAAGCCTGCACGATTCACATGAAAAATCAGACATCTGGCCTCCACCACAGGTGTTTGAGAACATTCTTGATAAAGGGCAAGCAGGAGGCGCCTACTCCTCACAGTAACCCAAAGCGTGCTTCGCATGTTTGGACATAAAAATGCAAACCACATAGTTTCTTGGCTTATGTCTGCATAAGTCATCATTTCATTTGTTAACAATAAACAAAGGGATTACTCAATTTCACATACAGAGGACTTCCCAAGGAAGACCTCGCTGTCCACAGGAGAGGCGCGTGTCCATCATCAAACAGAATTTGCAAGAACTTTTCATCATGAGACTGGAAAGCACTCCTCTTGTTAAAACAACACTAAAGGGGTCAAAATTTCTACGAGACGCGCCTAACTTGCCCGTGGTTTGGCGCCGTGGTGGAAAATTCGCCTGACCGTCTGAGTCGGAACATCAGGAAACAAACATGTACTCCACCCCTCAAAAACAAAAGAAAAGGATAAACAACAACAACTTTTACAATCTTCTACAGAGCGGAATCTGACAGGCTCTACAGGAGATCTCCCACCGTCAGAGGGTCTCAGGCATTTCAGGTCTTTTACAGTTTATGTGAAGAAAGAAAACATCTAGTGTTAAAGGCAAATGGAACTTATTTTGCATTCGATCGAAAATGACGGCCGTTTTCCCCGTCTGCACTCTACCGGGTCCCAGGCAAGAATCTGGTGCTGAAGGCAGAGGGAGCGGACGAGAAAGAGAAGGAAGAGAGCGAAT
>NW_027529545.1:594743-595719 GCF_008692635.1 Crocuta crocuta
GGAGAGAGGAGAAGCAACAGTGTGGTGGTAGCAGAAATGGGCGCCCCCGTGGACACTTCTGCCTAGTGTTTCCAGTTCGACAGGCATTTCTCCACCCATTCGTGAGACTATTTATTCTCTGTCTATAGAAAACCCTATATATGTCTACAGTGGAACTGATTTTTGTAGCCATATATAAATATGCACGTGTATATGCGTACACACCCACATATATAAGCGCCTTTGCAAAATGACTTGGGACTTGATAGAATGCACCCTTCACAAATCCCTCAGTGACAACATCTGTCCTGCATCCGAGAACCATTCCTTCCTCTGTGCAAAAACGGAGACCTGTGCATAATTTATACGCTACATTTCTTTTAAATGCCTACTTGTATCTGAAAAGGGTTACCTAGAACATGGCAAAATGACCTAGGAGGTCTGGTCTGTGAAGGACGGACCAGTTGAGCTGGATTGTTGCAGCAGGTAGATTCCATCTGGTAAAACGCTTGCCACTTGGGCAAACCCTGTCTTACTTCATTCCTACGAGGCTCCTCTAGAAGGCGGAGAAAGTACCCCCTCCCCCTTCCCACTTATCCACTGGGAGAAAAATGCATCAATAAACAGTTCCTGACAATGGCCAGTGTGGCCTCTCACCATTGTTCTCTGACCACCGAAAAGCTGAAGTTCAATGGCACGCACAACTACTCCCGTCCCATGACTCACCGAGGTAATGACAATGTCATATAGTAACTGATTCCTATTGTATGGGCAGATTGGGAAATTCTCTCAAACATGATAGCTCCTCCCCTCAAAGGAAATTGCCTTCTCTCTCAACTTCAAAGTTAGCCATACACAAAGACCTCATGTTCACAATGCCCCGAAGCTACTTTGCGATCTTAAAAAATAAAGTAACCTTTTTTCACAACTCCTGGTTAACTATTATGAAAAGAACAGGCTTTAAACGGTTCCCCATGATCACTGAAGCCCTACAGTT
>NW_027529545.1:595789-600054 GCF_008692635.1 Crocuta crocuta
TAAAGCGCCACATGAGAGAGGAGGAACGATGGGAACACGGCAATGAAAAGAACAGCGCTGACGAACGAAAACAGGATATTAAGAACAGCGTCGGAACTGTGCGTCCTCACAGAACAAAGGCAGGTGGCTTCTTGGGAGAATCTGAGCAAAAATACTTTGAAAAGATTTAAATGCTAATGGATGGAACAGTTTTCCATGCAGCAAGAAATCTTTAAGTCTGGGGCAGTAAAACTAGTTTATCATTTACACACACACACACACACACACACACACAATCATGAAATTAAAACTGCTTTCAAATCACATTAAATTACCCACTTTTTAAACCCACGATCCACTTCTTGAAATTTCTAGATCTGTTTCTGCCCCATATAAAATAAGATACTTTTGGGTGCCTGGGTGGCTCAGCCAGTTAAGCGTCCGACTTTGGTTCAGGTCATGATCTCACGGTTTGTGAGTTCAAGTCCCGCATCGGACTCTGTGCTGCCAGCTCAGAGCCTGGAGCCTGTTTCGGATTCTGTGNAATATAACCTTTAAGGAGAGTTTTCAAGAACTCCCCGGGGGGAAGCTACGGAATGAGGTCTTCACTGAGAAACAATCACCGTGACTCAGTAGCCAACATGAACGTCACAGATGGGTCTGGTCAAGTCATGTTCTCATAGCACCTTCTACTTTTCTTCCGATTCAAATTCTGCTAACGCTGCTAACAGGACAACGCATTTAGTGAGAGCATCAGAGTCCGTACGGTCTATTGGACTTTACCACATAATGAGAATGACAATGACCATGATTGCAGTCTCTAAGCTAAAGGGTTCAGAGAAGTAAAACTGTATCCTGTCTTGCAATGCTTCCAAACCGGCCGTCTGTTTCCTCTTCTCTCTGTTCCACGCCTTTCGTCTTTCTCCATCCTCTCCTTCTATTGCAAGAGGAAGGAAAAACAAATAGGCTTTCCTCTTCCAGACAATGCATTTCATCTGGGTTTCTCTTTGATGTGTTGGCAGAAAAGCCGGGGTTAAGCCTTGACTGAGCTCAGCTGGCCCAACTACCCCTGGTCCGGTTTGAGGGTGAGATCACCAGCGTGGTGTCGTTCAAAGAAACGTGTACCTTGGAACCAGATAAACCTGAGTTCAAACCCTGGCTTCTGCCCTTTCCTAACAAAGGCAGATAGAAGCCGGCCGCCCAACCTATCTTTACTCACAGACCCTCTTCCTATCTTGTACGGTTTCCTTATCCGTAAAATGCGACAATGAGAACAATCTTGAAGGGTTTGTGGAGAATTAAGTGAGGCCAAGTTGTAAAAGTGCTAGCAAAATTGTACCTCCCACGCCCTTCTTCCCCTCTGGTCCGGAATCACCTCTTCCCACTCTTCTTTGAGTACATTTACGATCTGTATGTTTTATTGCAAACTTCTTCAAACCACTTCTGGAAACGGGAAGGATACCAACCCATGTCCTTGTTCAATAACATTCACGGAACGTCTTATATTAAGAAATAGTATCTAACGAATAAACCGGCATTCCTATTATTAACATTCTGTTTTAATAATTGTCTTCACGTAAGCAATGTCCCCTGTCTCCCAGACGTCAACGTACCTCTATTCATTACCACTGGGCCTCCGGCCGTGACCTTGAGCCTTCAGTTCTCTGCTCCTCACTGAAGAGCTCCCTGACCCACATGAATCCTTTACCAGAATTTTTGACATTGCAGGAAATAAGAGCCCCCGGCACAGGTGGTGCAGGAGATACTATCAGGATCAGTTAAGGGTTTCAGATTTTTCCTACTCCTGAGCTAAGCTGTTAGCTACCGGTTTCATGGATTTGGGCAGAAGACACGAGACCGGTGAGTCGGAGACAAAGGACACGTTTCAGTCAGGGCACAGCAGGCATCACGTGCTTCATGGTCACGCTGCTTCCCCTCGTCCCCCAAGGCCACAGAGCGCCCCGGGTACTCACCGCATTCACAGAGGGTTTGGATCACAGCTGAGAAACCCAAGCTCAGGAAACCTCAGTCTCTCATTATGCACTGCAAGCAAACCTGCCTGACATTTGCTCTGTAGAGAACGTTATCTTTATCATAACGGACAGCAAACAAACCTACTTTCTACCCTGGAGGGAGATAAGTCTGTCGAGATACTCTATGTCGATCTTCCAAGCTGTTGGCTATACAAATAAATATCCTTAAAAGACAGTCTGGAGCAAAAGCCATCAGTACCTCGGCTCGCTAGACGGACAGAGAAATGTGAGAGGTCCCTGGGGAATTATTTCCCAACAGACACACCTCCTGTGTTCTCCTGGAGATCTGGCCCAAGAAATCAGATCGCCACTGGGCTTTCCAGCAGTTAGGGCAGAGGCAGTTCACTTGACATTGAATGACGCTTGAGCCATGGAAGACCAGAGGTAAAAGGAACCCGCGAGAAAGCGCTCCACGCCCCTCATCCCTACCATGCTTTAACATCAGCTGATGTTCCAGGAAGAGAGCAGGTGGGCCCCACCCATCGTAAACAGAGCCCTTAACAACTTCCGTATTTGTCCCAAATCAGCCTGTATCTATCTGCTCTTCACTCTTAACCGAAACTCATTTTAAGACTTTGGAAGAGTAAGCTAGCTTTGTTCCTTCTTTGATATTAGAAATCCTATATGTGCGTTAAGTTGGCTTTCCTTAAGCTATTTTTTTTTTCATTTTAGCGCTACTTTTGGAGTAAAACCAGAGAGAAAAGTCGTTTCTCTGGATAGTCTTTCATTCAATAGGTATTTCTGAGGTCTTGCTGTGAGTCGGGCACCGCTCTGGGCACTGGGAATGCAAGGGTGAATATGAGGGCAAAGGTGCGTCCTGGGAGGGCTTACATTTTAGTGAAAGAAACAAAATAAACCTGGAACTGGGTGAGAACCATACATAAAATGAAAGGAATAAAAAAGCTATCAGGATAGAAGCTAGAGGGCTGGGTGAAGTGTAGCGTAGCTACAAAGATGTTTTCACTCCTATCTTTGAATTGTGCCTTGCTCCCTTGCCAGTCAACCAGCAAACAACATCTTAATCTCCGTATGAAACTTTCCAGCATTTGGGAGCAGAGTTTTGACCTCATTTCTCAAGTTGTTCAATGTTTAGTGACAGATGTCCTCAAGGGAGGGTGTCTTTCTCAAGGACGTGAAAATCCAACTTGCACCACTTCTTGCACGAAAAGACAAAGTGATACATTACTGGAAAGCAGTGACCTCTTCGTTTTTTGTTTTTTCGTTTTGTTTTTTAAGCAATAACACTTGAGAGAAAAGTCACGATCACACAGTGGACCGAAAAAACCCAGGAAACTATGGTACTGAGAACTCCCTGAATGTCTGAGAATCTGGACAGCGGGATGTTAACCCAAAGTCGAAAGTAACTACGGACAGGCAGTTAAGGGTCCAGGGAAAAGTGTGAAGGAAAGTAATCGACATTTCAAGAGTCATTGGTTTCACTTTCGCCTGTCTAGAAGAAGAAACGTTCAGGAAGGACAGGAAAGAGGTGGGGAAACAGCGCGGGGCTGAGTGAACAGGTACAGCTAGGGCTTCATGCCTAGAAGATCAAAGAGGAGTGAAAACTGGGAGAGCCCATGGCCTGAGAGCTGTGCTGGTGACTCGTCGGCAATGAGGACAGTAACACAAGGTACCGTAAAAGAAATGAACTCACTGGCTACGTAAAACTGCCACGTCGCCAGCTCATGACTGGTAGAACCCATCTCTTCAAGGGGCCAGAGGGGAGGCCAGCACAGCAGGAATCGTGAGACGGTAACGGGCGGCTATGGCAGCTGGAGTAGAGGCCAAGGGCCGGGCTTGGGAAGCCGGGGTGGCGGGGACCAGCCTGACACCACACAGAGACCAGTAAGCAGGTTCAAGAGAGGACAGAGCACCAGGCACAGCGGCATGTATAACGCAAGTCGTCTCGGACAGGGGGTTCTCCCCAGCCCCAAGATTTTTGGCCTAAAACCCAACACTAAAGGGTGCCTGGGTGGCTCTGTTGGCTGAGCGTCCGACTTCGGCTCAGGTCATGATCTCTCACGGTTCGTGGGTTCGAGCCCCGCATCGGGCTCTGCGCTGGTGGCTCAGAGCGTGGAGCCTGCTTGGGATTCTGTGTCTCCCTCTCTCTCTGACCCTCCTCTGCTCATGCTCCAGCTCTCTGTCTGTCTCTCTCTCTTTCAAAAGTAAACACTAAACATCTTTTAAAAAATTAAACTAAAAACCAACGTTAAAAATGTTTCATAGGAGGTTTGATAATTCTGCAAATGAAAGGCA
>NW_027529545.1:600346-601330 GCF_008692635.1 Crocuta crocuta
ATAGGAGTGTGGAGAATTTAGAAAAAAAAAAAAAAAAAAAAAAAAAAAAAACAACCCAAACAAACTTGTGATCATACGAAAACAAATCCCACAAAGGCCATGAGGCTTCTAGTGTCTTCTTAAAAATACTCTCAAGGCAGGCTAACCTCTGAGAGATTTTCCTTGCATTATCCAAAGGTTTCCTGTTGTAACTTTGAGAGAAATTATAAATGTAACTTATGAAACAGGAAATCAAGACATTCCCTTGGAATTAGTATCAAAAGGTCTGATCTCAGGGACCCTANTTGCTTTGTGTCTTATTTGTTTGCTGTCCAGGACTCTTTTGGGTCTTAAAGGAAAAAAAAAAAGCTTCATTTTCAGCCAATAAGTGAGCACTTTATCATGTGCATTTTAGCCTCTTATTGAGTCAGATTATATAAAAAGCTGGCTTTGGATATCAACAAAGGCGAAACAGAAAAGACTCAGTACTTGAGATACAATCTCGGGCTTAAACATTCACTTACGAAAAACTATCTGGCTTTAAGAACAGTAAATGAGCTTTCCAGGTGGCTAAGCTACCTCACAGTGGAGATGTATTTATTTTGATACTAAATATGGACGTTGTTTGGAAAAAGGATCGCAGTTACGCGAGGAAGCATCGCATTTTGGGGCGGAGGCCATCTCAACGTCTGCTGGACCATCTTTAAGGTAAAGACGGTTAGGTCAACCCTCGTTACGGTGCCCCTTTACCTTGTCCCTTATTTAAATCAACAGACACTTGATCCAGGGCGCGGATCCAAACGGTCCGGCCGGTTGTCTAAGTCTATTCTTTCCATGACAAACTCCTCCAAGTGACTCCCTCGTAAACGGATGCAAATACTCCTCTCTCCAACTCTATTCATTCTCTCCCTCAGAGTGGGAAATGCCTTTCTCCGGGGGCGCTGGGCTAGGCGGACGATAGCAGGGTGACTTCCCAGAAGGGAGCTTTTTTGTGCCCGAGCCACT
>NW_027529545.1:601375-601928 GCF_008692635.1 Crocuta crocuta
CCCAGCATCAACTGCCAAAACATCACGGTCCGAATAGGGGCGCCCGGGTCCCCCTCCCGTCCCGCCCCCGCCTAACGGCGTCCAGAAAGCAATTCTTTGCATGGGTGCCTCTTCACCATGATCCTGACTGGCAGCTCCGAGGATTAAACGCAGGTCCTTTATGCACATTAGCCCCCTGGAGTGTTGAACTCCAAAACCTCTATTTTCTCCCCGACCCTGTATCTCACAAAACCCCAGTTAGCCACTGTGGTACACAGCCTTTCTTCCACTCTGGGCTATCAAAAGAAAACAAAACAAAACACCAGCCCCTACAACAATGTGATGGACATGGTAATGACGGAGCGTTGGTAGGGTAGTGGGCAGACTCTGAGACTGGGAACCCACTTACTTCTTTATCATTAAAACTTCACATTCTCATCGGCAGAATCTTGCTCACAATGGCACAAATGAGCGACTGGCTGGACGAAAACCGCGTGCTCTGTGTGCGTGTATATATCTCTCTCCATTAAAACACGGCCCTCAAAACTGCTGAATGAAAAATGACACCAGTGCC
>NW_027529545.1:601991-602424 GCF_008692635.1 Crocuta crocuta
ATCAAGCAAAATTTTCTGCTTGGTGAATGCATTAAAAAAAAAAAAAAACTGACCATCTGGCCTCTCTGCTACTTAGGGTTTTTGCTCCCCACTTCCTGGTTATCTTTAGCAACGCGTTAGATTTTCACTTATAAATTATTTTTACCACGATGCGTTTCCTTCTGTGAACTAGAGGCCGAGTAGAAAGCATTGTTCTATTTCTAGGAAAATACTTCTCAGTTCTTAATGGCAGGTTTGAAAGGGGAAAAGAGTACTTGCAATAGGAAGATGGAAGTCAAATCAACGAGAGCATTAACTCCTCCTATTTCTTGAGACATAAACGCGTCTGCCACCAACCTCTCTCTGTCTCTCTATGTATAGATGGAGAAAGAGAGAGAGAGAGACAGAGAGAGAGAAATAATTTAAATCCCAAAACAGAAAGCCACCTCCGCCC
>NW_027529545.1:602449-602861 GCF_008692635.1 Crocuta crocuta
GCTCATTCAAGGTGTTCTTTGTACTAAGCACTCGCCAAAAAAATAAGTCAGAAAGTGGAATTCATTTCTGCACGGCAACGAAGACCATAATAAAAGTACAATCAAACTTCAATGAATTGAAATTCTCTGAAAATGGGAGAGTTCTGGTTAATTTAATTTTCTGGTTAACCGAACCTCAAATAGAAAACCTTTTTTTTAAAAAAAAAAAAACAAAAACCTCATTGAGAACGTTCGTAAAATGCTTGAGCCCGTTTTACTTGCATAACTACAAACGGGATGGAATTTAAAGGTTCTTAGGTAATTCCAAATTGCATTGTTTCTTGAGATCATCACTATAACGTCTTCTTCCTTTTAATCATAAATAGAGGAGATTTAAGAGACTGAGTTGAATGTAGGTTTGTACCCGTGACCG
>NW_027529545.1:602869-608023 GCF_008692635.1 Crocuta crocuta
AATACTTTTAACTTTTTAAAAATACAGTTTCTTGTCAACGTTGGCTAACACATGGTGTGTACAGTGTGCTCTTGGTTTTGGGGGTAGATTCCCGTGATTCATCGCGTACACACCACACCCAGCGCTCGTCCCAACAAGTGCCCTCCTCCATGCCCATCACCCACTTTCCCCTCTCCCCCGCCCCCATCCCAGTGAACCCTTAAAAAAAATTCTTTTTAAATTTTTATTTATTTCTGAGAGAGAGGGAGAGAACAGCGGAAGGTCAGAGAGAGAGGGAGACACAGAATCCGAAACAGGCTCCAGGCTCTGAGCTAGCTGTCAGCACAGAGCCCGATGTGGGGCTCGAACCCACGAACCGTGATAGCATGACCTGAGCCAAAGTCGGACGCTTAACCAACTGAGCCATCCAGACGCCCTGTGAATACTTTTAATATATTGCTTCCCATCAATCTTATAAACACAAATTAAAGACCATGTAAATTCCTTCGATGTACAGATTTAAACTAACCAAGAAAACACTAGGATTTAGGTTTCACGGTAGAACATGATGGCAGCTCAAAACTGGACCCAAGTGTCCTCCTTCCACAATATGGCCACAGCCAGCCCAGCCCTCTCTTGGGTTCTATGTTCCAAGTTCCCACAGAACTCTGTACTGTGCCGCCTCAAGCTATCAAACAATAACACCGTATTGACTCAAAAGTACTGCCCGACAGTAAGAGCCCTCTAGTCTTAACATCAGGCTTCCTGCCCTTTGGGGAAGATTATTGTAGAAGGAATTCCTGCATTGGGTAGGAGACTGGAAACATGTCGGCTAGGGTCATTTCTGATCCCAAATACCTCACCATGTATGTGTGAAGATAAGATTGGGCCATTCACTCTCTAGGTAGAATCTAAGTAGAATGTCTTTGTCTCTCTCTCTCTCTTTCTCTCTCTCACAAACACACACACGCGCATATACACATACCGTTTTTGATGGGGTGGGGAGTAAGGGGCATTGCAATGAACTCATCCTCAAAGAAGCACTAGAAAAATCTAATGTATACTGAGATCTTATTATTTGCCAGGAACTGCTAGCCACTGGGCACACAGTAGGATTTTCATAAAGATCTCTCTAAATGACTGAATGGAAGCGAAGGGATCAGCCATGGCTCACTCACGGACCTATACAAGATCTCCTTACAGGTAGGCTAATGATACCAAACTCAGTGGCAGTGTTGCTGACTCTGAACAATGAGTATTTTCAAAATGATGCCGTGGTCACACCCTAAAAATAGGATTTTACTGTAAGGCATAAAGAGACCCATTTATGTATTAATGTTATCAACGAACAGGTCTTGGGCATGGATGTGGTCAGTGTATTTCGAGGATATGTAAATATCGAGTATATATGTTAGATCTCAGAATCTACAATGTGGCACAGACCCTGCCCACGATCAGAACAATCAGGGCCTTTCTTCTGGCTCACTTCGTCCTTCCGTCTGTACTGTCTGCTCTCCTCTCAATTTCTTTTGCAGGTCTTGCCCCGAAGAAGGATAACGACACCCAAAGCACGGACACTTCTCTTCTCCTAAGGACCCCTTGGGGAATACAAGAGAGCGGAAGCCTTGGAGAGAGTGCTGCAGACTGTGTAAAGTGGGACACTCACAAGCAGTGTGAGGGGCCCGGGGCTGCTCTGCCACCAGCATCTGTCACCACAGTGATTCCCGGGTTGAGTGGGTGGCCAGGACGTCCTTGGTCAAAGGTCTGGACAAGGAGCTCCATCCCATTTAGAACCACTCAAACCCCCTTCCGCCTCATTTGTAGAAGCAGCATCAGGAAGTGCTACAGATTGCCACCTGCTAGCTCAGCGAAGTCGCCCTCCCATTAAACCCTTAAACAGCTTCCTTAGAAAACAGCAAGAAGGTCTCATGTTGTATGACTAGGTTAACTATTACACTCTGGGGGACAGTGGGCTTATACTGATTCTTCACTCCACTAAACAAAGAATATCTATAACAGGAATTGTTAACTTAATGGAAATAATACTTACTTGNGGCAAGAATAAAGCAGGCGTTAATATACCTAACAGGCAAATGTTTGACATGTAATGCCAACTCACGTAAGGCTTCCTTTGAACTTCCCTTCATGTGCCCACAGCTGACATGGTACAAATGGTACCTACCATTTGTCAGGCACTTTATATAAATTACGGACCCGAAAGAGTAGGCATCATTTTCTCCATTCTGGGCACGTGAGGAAACTGAGGCTCCAAGTTAGGGCACCTTGCCCAGGGCCACACAGCAGAGTCCAGGTGAGAACGTACTGCTCCCTCACAAGGAATTGGAAATTTCTGATGAACAAATGCNCACTCGTTCTCTCTCAAAATAAATGAACTTAAAAAAAACCCACAACTAATAGTTAAGCACTGGTCATGTGTCTTTACCAAGAGCCATTCAGGAATTTCACCAGCTAAGCACCCCCCAGTCTCCTTTGGAAGGACTGACATCTGGATCATATTGGCAAGTGGGTGCTTTAAACACGAGAGAAAATTAGGAGAAAAACCTAAGACTGGGTTACTTCCACGGGTTCACTCACCAATATCTCCCTGAGTACTCTTTTTCGTTTTTTTGTTTTTGTTTTTTTTAAATATAACAAGCTTGTCGGCCACCCTTTTTACTCGGTGAACAATGGCTTGTGACCTCCCAGGTAGCAAATTCACAGGAGAAACATATCAGTTATAATTAATGTTTACTAGGATAAATGTAAATATTTAAAAACACACAACAGTTCCAAGCACATGTGATTTCCATTTTATTTTATGAAACACTAAAAATCCACTTGTCCACCCCATTAATTATAAGCTGCTCTCAGCCCTGACCTGTATATAATTCCCTCTGACGTAAATTGGAACAAGGTGCCCAGAAATGGAAGCAGCCTACACCCTAACTGGGCTACGAGATGTCAAGTTCCCAAACCTCTCAAAAGTGTAACCTGACATTTTTCTAAGATTAGAGGCGGTTTGTGAATTTAAAAAGAGGGCTTAAAGACTCACCACAGTTAAATCCTACAGTAACTCCTGAAATATCCAAAGTAAACAGGACTAAGAGGTCTCTTAGACGAGAAGAAACAGCCAGAATTAAGAAGAACGCAACACTACACTTTGAGGCATGAAGCCCTCTAGAGATCTAAAGGAGGCATGAATGGACCACGCGAAAAATTTCTCCTTTTGCTACACATGAATGATTGAGTTTATGCTGCCTATTAATCTTTAATGTTGAAGGCAAAAAAAAAAAAAAAGAGAGAGAGAGAGAGAGATTGGTTCATTTTTCTAATAGTATTTTTCTTGACACAATTATACTGTAAGTTCATTTGTAACATTTCCCCCAAAAGCCAAAGGCCTAGAAAAGAATCTGACCGCTAAGAAGCAGCATTCGGTCCATCGATCTTTCGAGTTATTTTTCTATCGTCTTATCCACCAAACTGGGATTATGCTTCACATTCTGTTTTGCAAGTTGCTATTTGAAATAGAACATAGTGGGTGATTTTTCACGTTCAAAGACCCTCGTGATTTCTCAGGATTAATCTTAAGTACCTTTTAGCACAACTAAAGTATTACTGTTGGGTGCCAAACCAAATAGACCGTACCAGGTGAAGATTTAATACATATTAAAATGGGAGCAATTTCTTTTTTCCCTTTACCAGCGTGCACGGTCAATGAGGGCAATGCTCAAGGGTGAGAAAAATTAGTTCTTGGTGGCAAAAAGTCTTACTCTTTTTATGCACGAAGCACAGACAGACGTAACTAGACATACAATATAGTGCTAGTAACTAGAAAATTTTATGGGGGGAAGGGGCAATTAGGAAAAAAATGTTTGAAAAGGCTCCTTGAAGGATCACTGACGAAAACAGATTGCGAAACACAGCACTCCATCATCAGACTTGTAAACAGTAGACTTTACATCACCGGGACTCAAGGGATGAATTCTTCCATTTTAAACGTCTCATCCTTGAATGAATTCCAGCCTACCTCGGAGCTGGAGAACCCGAGTCTCCAGCGGCAGATCTAGAGCGGAGCTTTTGTGCCACGCCACGGTTTCTATCTCCCGTGTTCTTACTAAAGACTCCACGGGGTGTGGGTAAGGGGGCACACGTTGGGTGAGACGATGCTCTGAAGACGGATGAAGAAACCGTCTCTGAACGGCCTTGAACTGCAGGTCAAGCTGGGGTAGCTCTTGCTCTGTGCTGCCCTCTAGCGCTGTCTGGGCCTCCGGGAGACCTCTTCCCGACCGCCTCAAGTCGCTCCAAACCCGCGGACCATCTGCCCCTCCAGTGTCTCTGGCATCAACACGCGGGAGGTGGGCACCGCCAGAAAAGAAGGCCCAAAGGCACACATTTCCCTGCAGGAAGAAGCAAGCGCCAGGAGGAAGGAAAAGCCATGGAGTGTCTCACGCGCCCACCTTGGCGGGGCGAGCGGACCGACTGCCCACAAAGCTGCCGTCATCGGAGGCGACACAGTCACAAAGGAGCAAGGCAGGAGCCGGAAACCTTGCGCACTTTCTGTGGTAGGCAGGACTTCTAAAGGGGCCACCCCACGAGGTCTGCCCCAACCCCCGGCGCCTATGGGTGGGAGGCATCACTCCGCCCNACGTCAGCGGAGGGAGAAGACGCAGTCGGGCCGGACCCGAGCACCGGGGCCCTTGAGAGAGACAGCTTTCTCCTCTTCTGATGGCACAAGAGGAATTTAGAGAGATCACGGGGGCCACATGAGAAGAAGGGAGAGGAGACTCAGCCGACAGCGAGCAAGGAAATAGCGAGTTCAGTCCCCCAACCGCAAGAAAATGAATCTCCCAACACCAGGTGTGAGGCTGGCAGCATCTTGGTTCCCCCGGGCCCGGTGACCAGCGCCTACCCTGGCCAACACGCTGACTTCAGCTTCCCGCGACCCTGAGCAGAGAAGACAGCGCGCTACCCAGGCCTGTGACCTACAGCGCCACGAGCTAATAAATGGATGCGCTTTTAACGTGTACGTGTGTGGCGGCCCGTTATGCAGCAACAGTAACGAACACACCTTCCCTTTCCTACTTTACAATCCCATCGGTTACACCAATGCAGGGCATCCTGGCAATGCCCGGCTCCCAGGTCACAGAGCCGGGGTGGGTGGCAGTCAGTTCCAAT
>NW_027529545.1:608973-610177 GCF_008692635.1 Crocuta crocuta
GGCCTCTCACTGGCCTCTGTGACCCTTTGAGAATCTACGGTCGATCCTGCCAGTCAAGTCCCAGCTCTTGACCCCTGCTCTGATCAATGGTCCCTCGGGAGGACTGTCATCACCTCCTACTTAACGAGCAAGTTCTCGGTGCCCTCCGCCGCCTGGTTTACTTGGTGCCGAGCGACTGCTCCAGCCCAGGCATCCATCTGATGTATTTCACTCAGATCGTTCTTTACCTGCTAAGAGCTCTGAATGCTGCTGCAGCTTCTTTGGGGCTTCATTTTGCTATAAGGGGCTGAGCAAAGAACCGTGTAAGAAAATAAGTGGACGTCGGAATACCCTGCCCTGCCTTAATTTTCCTAACTCTTCTGTAGGGAAAACAGAAGCAGCGATTGCTAAATCATATGCTAAGGTGCAAAGAGAAGGAAGGGGATGAGGCATCAGATGTGGCTGCACAGGAAGCCTACCCAGGATTTTATCGCCTCCGGTACCTGCTGTCCATTTTACATCCTTCTAGGCCCCGTTTCCCTCTTTCAGAAGAGAGTGGTGGAAATTTTTACCTCACAGAGCTCCAAGTAGGAATGAAAACGGTAAAACGCCCATATAACAGAAACCAAAGTACACGGACACTTTAAGTATCACCGCAAGGGGCGCCTGGGTGGCTCAGTCGGTTAAGTGGCCGACTTCGGCTCGGGTCATGATCTCGCGGTCCCTGAGTTTGAGCCCCGCGTCGGGCTCTGTGCCGACAGCTCAGAGCCTGGAGCTGCTTCGGATTCTGTGTCTCCCTCTCTCTCTCTCTCTGCCCTTCCCTCACGCTCTGTCTCTCTTGCTCTAACAGAGTAAAAAAGAAAAAGTATCAGCGTGAGAAGAATTGAGGTAATAGTTTGTGTACAATGCTTTCACCTTTTAAGAGGTAACTCTGTAAATAATCTCTTTATCTCTTCTGTTATCACCAGAAAAAAAAGCCACAGTTAACCTTCTTTAAGGCAGACTTTAGCCCTGACAAACCGAGCACTGTAGGGCGCGGAGACTGATTCAGGCCCAAAAAATGAGTTCCAGAGTAAAGGTGACGCTAAAAACTACGGTGAGCTCGACATTTGAGTTCCACCCCCTGAATTCTCTTCTTTATGATCCGAGTAAATATAGATCCCATTTTTCTTCGAATTAAGAGATCTGCATACTTCCATTACAGAGATGAAGGGGAGGTCTGGGG
>NW_027529545.1:610447-611775 GCF_008692635.1 Crocuta crocuta
GGAGCTGGGGGCCCCTCCCCCAAATCTCCATTTTCCTCAACTTTTGACTTGCGCTCAAATCAGAAAATAAGCCCCCAAAGTGTAGCATAAAATGGCCCACATATCCCCAAGGTTTTCTTCCTTTCGCATTTCCGGGTCATTTCCCAGGGAGTATTTCCAGGGCCCTAGCAGCCACCCAGGATCCTGTGTGAGTCATGAACAGTGCTCACTCCCGGACTGGAATGTTGGGGACATTTACTTCCAGATATAAGAGGCACACTTGCTGTAGAGCTTTTCTTTCTGTAAATCAGTTGTCATTAAAATAACAACGGACGCACTCATCAGTCAAATTAAAGATCATCTTGCTGGAAGTGTGTCAAATGCAGATAAAGTATAAAGAAGCATTGTTGATAGTTTTTTAAAAATGTGGACTTAATGAATAACTTTGCTGTTAAAATTCGGCAGCCGGGGGCCATGAAGAATTCCCAGGGCTTTAAATCCACAGCCTTGGCAGACTTCTTAATGGTCTGTGTTCAAGATATCCCTAGATTCCCGGACTTAAAAACAAAAATCTCAAAACCACACAAGGTGGCATTCGTAGACGCTCAATACTCTTAAGAAAAGATCCTATTAGCTGATTTTTCATAATTTGCTGAAAAGTAGACTGTTGCAATTTAGCCTCTCAATAGCTTGGCTTTTAAAATATAATGTAGCATTATTTATTGCCTTACCTTGTACATTGGGGTAAGGAATTTAAGACGCTTCACAACAAACTGTTGACTGGCCGAGTACCTTTCTCAACCATTAGCCTGGAGCCGGGGTCCGAAAACTATAGCCCCCACCCCGCCGTCTGATATGGCCCCCAAGCTCTAAACGGTTTTTACATTTTTAAGTGGTTGGAGGGAAAAAAAAATCAAAAGAATCATACTCTGTGCGATGTGAAAATGACATGAAATTCAAATGTCAGTGTGCAATTGTTACGCTCAAATGCGCATGTGCGTGCACACAGACGCACGCACACACACACACACACTTTTTCCTAATTACTGGGCTGAGGAAAGAGGGAAGTAAGCAACAACAGAACTGTGGGAATATTCTGTCGGTTCCTCTTAGAGACATGGAACAGGAGGGTTTTGATCTGGGATAAAATCTACACGATAATCAGCAAGTGGTTCCGGACCACTTGAACCACCAAGGGCACTTTCTTCTTCTTCTTTTTTTTAAGGCTGGGTGCAGAGCTTATCATTTTCAAAATCAGCGTCATGGAAATAAAATTTCTATATCAAAACCTCAACCAGTTAAAGCGTGCAACTCAGCGGTTTCTCGTGTATTCAGAGCTGTACAACCAC
>NW_027529545.1:611969-612127 GCF_008692635.1 Crocuta crocuta
TTTCTCCCGCTCCTGGCAACCACTAATCTACCTTCTGTTTCTATGAAGTGTGTTTATTCTGGACCTTTCATACAAATAGGCCATAGAGGATGTGGCCCCTCGTGGACGGCTCCTCTCACTTGGCACAATGTCTTTAAAAAACCTCTTCACTTTCTGGT
>NW_027529545.1:612595-612877 GCF_008692635.1 Crocuta crocuta
CATTTCCTCGGCAAACATTTACAGAGCGCCTCATACCTACCCGCCCAGTACTGTGCTAGTCGGGCGGTGAGACAGGCCTGAGCTTCAGATCTAGTTCTTTACAACCTTGCTTTCCACTAGATCTGTCAACCCCTAAACATCTATTGCCAATACATTGTATGTATTTTCCAGGGTTTTAGTCTTTTATGTAAAAATGAGGTAATTTCTTAAAATGTTCAAAATAATTTCAGGGGCCTTCAACTCCTTTCTTTGATTACTATTTCGAGTCCTGTAACGCACACC
>NW_027529545.1:613017-613429 GCF_008692635.1 Crocuta crocuta
TAGCAAAGTCTCGGAAGTTCCATTTCAGACGTGGGCTAGGCAAAGTCTATGATCCAAGCAGCAAAGAGTTTGCAATAGTGGCTTTAAGATCACTGGGTATTAGAAGCCCAATCGTATCTCTTTCCTCCAATGAGGCGAGTCTCTCCCACGGACAGATCATTTAACCGTTGGACATTTGTACTTACTAACGTTGCTTGATCCTGAAGGATAGAGTCCAAATCAAACACATCTGGGCATATTTAACGTGGAAAAACGCCCCAGAAGGCCCCGTTAGCTCTGTCTTTGAAGTGCTGTCAGAGAACTGAGTACCCGCACGTGTTCCGTGCTGTGTAGAGCGGGCCAAACACGGCTACAAGCAATACGGAGACAGATACAGATCTCACCTGAGGACAAACTGTACCTGCCAACGAGG
>NW_027529545.1:613450-616421 GCF_008692635.1 Crocuta crocuta
GCGGGCACTCCTGGGTGCCATCAGGACAGGTGTGCTGGTGACGTTATAAGGAATCAAACAGGGACAAGGTACGAAGAAATGAACCACAGACCTTCAACTCCCAGTGACATGATATCTGTGGCTAGGGTGGTAGATAAGGAATCCAGTGGGGAGACTTTTCGTTTAAAGCCACTGTGATGATGGTTCGACCCGACTGAACTGGTCTTTCAAAAGACTGGGGCATTTGCGGGAGTGACAAAGATGATGTCTCAATGTCAATGGTGACATAGCTTTTAAAGCATTTATGCCGCAAGTCAGGAAACAGAACGGGAAGCATTAGTTAACATTTAGACGTAAATGTTAAGAGATTTTTAACCTCTAGATATTATAACCTTTATAATATTTAATATTACACGCTTTTGTTAAAAAAAAAAGATATTTGGGGGGCACCCGCATGGCTCAGTCAGTCAAGCGTCCGACTTTAACTCAGGTCATGATCTCGTGGTCTGTGGGTTCGAGTCCCGCGTCAGGCTCTGTGCTGACAGCTCAGAGCCTGGAGCCTGCTTCCGATTCTGTGTCTCCCTCTCTCTCTCTGCCCCTCCCCCTTCNCTTAACACAATCATTAGACAACAGCTCCAGGAGAAAATTTGAAATTCCAAAACACAAGGCAGTATGTGTGTTTTACAAGTAAATCATGAACTACAGGGAAGACTCTACCTTGACGTTAATTATGAAGAACACAATAATTTAAAATCTAGAAGCACTCTATTGCTTTAAGCTAGAACTAATGAGAAATACTCTTCATCTCTTGAATTTACACTGAGTCAAAGTTAGGAGTCTCAAAACTATTATACAATTGGAAATGTTTTTAGAAGATTGTTACCAGGAGGGGAAAACATGAATCGTCTCCACTATAAACACTTTTAAGACTGACAAATCTTTTTCTTACATTGAATATCACTTTCCTATCATATTACAACTTGAAGGACTCCAATGGTGTTTGGTACCAGCCACAGTATATGAATCCCTATAGCTTCAATCATGATGTTCTATTACATACAAATGACATTTTATCTCAAATTTTATCCCAATAGGTTTCATTTTCAGAATTTGCTTTCCATTAATGAATTCAGTAACCCATACATTGAACAGATAGATAAATAACCTTCGTGCTAGGCATCGAGGAAAAAAATCAGACCCTCCTCTGTACAGGTTTTTAAGGACCTATTCAAAGAATTGCAAAGAACTGCCAAAAAATTGAAGTCCTTACTGACATTTTATGGATTTGAGGGACATTCGGCTACTGTCATAACCTCAGCAAATCAATCCCAATCTGTAAGCAGACACTGTAATCCTAAATCCTCATACGTTCCTTGCATATGAAGGAATAAGGGAAAGCAAAGATGAGCACCGACTGGGGACCGAGGTGACATTATTAGATTCATCCCCTGACTTTGCACCTTTAAAATAGAGCTTGTTGGGGCAGCTGGGTGGCTCAGTCGGTTGAATGCCCGACTTGGGCTCAGGTCATGATCTCGTGGTTCATGAGGTCGAGCCCCGCGTCGGACTCTGTGCTGACAGCTCAGAGCCTGGAGCCCGCTTGGGATTCTGTGTCTCCCTCTCTCTCTGCCCCTCCCCTGCCCGTTCTCTGTCTCTGTCTCTCAAAAATGTATACACTTTGATAAAAAATAAAGTAAAATAAAATAGCGCTTATCAGGCAATATTGGAAATTAGAAGTATGTTATTTTGAGTCCAGCACCACTTTGCTGTAGAACTCCCAACAGAAATGAACTTCTGGCTCTGCCCATATGGACTGTGCAGGAAATAAAAATGTGTGTGATGTTACTAGAAGATAGATCTTAAATTGAAGTCATAACGTTATTGCTTCAGAGAGAGTTTCTGGAAGAACATTAAACTGAGCAGACCAGTATCATTTCCTACAAGAAGGGCGATTTTAGCCTCTGAAGAAATGTGTATTCTCACGTTAGAAGCAACACTCCTCTACAGAATCCTATAAACAAAGGAAGATCATTTTCTTGGCTCATATGGATTTAATATTTCTTTCTCCAAAGCCTTTTCTCAGCATAATCTACAGATCCATCCTTTTGGGCCCATTCTAAATAGACTCAAGCATTTTCAAGTAGTTTTGAGTATTATTTGTCAGGCTATGAAACTAACACATTTACAAATGTCATTCTATTATTTGGGGAGTCAATCTGAATTTCAGTCTATTTTTTCCTTGGCAAATTTTCTTATTAAAACTCATACACTCCCAAGAGCCTTGACTGTATTTAAGTGTCACTCGAGTTTAGTCTGCTGGGATCACAAACGCGTAGAAAACAACAAAAACACTTCAGGACACACCTTCATCTAGAAATAGCGGTACCTCCAGGCAGTTTGTAAATCTATTCCTGAGAAAGAAAGGCTTCATTCTGCATTGGCTCCGCGTCCCTGGGGGAGTTGTATTACAATGCAACTCAGTGGCATAATATACAGGCAGGGCCATAATAGCTGTGCATTAATGATTAACCAGTGTCCAAATTTCTGAGCACGTTATAACAATTTGCATTCTGTTCCTAATCAAATGAGGGAAGGGTGACAAAAAAAGTGGAATTTGAAGTGTACAACTGATAACAGTAACATTTAATTTCTACAGGAGGTTACAGTTTATTCTTTTCTCCAGTAATTGCTACTTTATATGTAAATACAAAATAATATTTTAATTCCAGTATCAATAAGAATATACTACTTACAGTATTTTAAACTAATTTTTTCATGCTTTTAATTCCAGTAGAAAAATACATTTATATTATGTTACCTATTCAGATATAATAAATACAAAATATATTCTTTTTCCCCTGTAAATACAACTGCGGGTAAAAAAAAAAAGGGGGTATTTTACATAATAAAATGAGTATTTTTACCATATAAGTATAATTTAAATTTTAGAAACTGATTGTATTTTTTCTTACCAGTTTTGGTCTTACGACCT
>NW_027529545.1:616451-616971 GCF_008692635.1 Crocuta crocuta
TGCCGAGCATGGAGGCTGTTTATGATTCTCTCTCTCTCTCTCTCTCTCTCTCTCTCTCTCTCTCTCCTCTAGCTCTGCCCCTCTCCCCCACTTGCTCTCTATAAATAAATAAACAAATCCTCTACCATTAGAGAATTCAGTGAAACAAATTAAATCAGAAGAATATCCAAGATTGTGCCAATTCCTCTATAAACCTTTCTGTGCACACATAGATATACCTCATTTTATAAAGATATTTTATTATTTATTCAATTTCATATCTGGTCAAATAAGCATGATCTCTACCACAAGGGATAAACTATCACTACGAAGTAAAGTAAAACCGTGCATTCACGAAGTTTTGCTGTCAATGGTGTGTGTTCAATTCATATATGCTCTGACACAAACAAGGGCTCATATCTTTCTCCATTAGCCACTAATCTTCAGCCATAATGTACAGAAGAAAAGGGAAAAGACACCGGTGCTTATCAAAAGTGACTAGGCAGGCAGGTGCCCAAACCTGCCTCCTGGTAGAGAGAGG
>NW_027529545.1:616981-618612 GCF_008692635.1 Crocuta crocuta
TGGTAAAGAGAGGCCCATCAAATGCCCACCGCCCAGGGAGCTAACCTGAAGGCTGACAGTCTCCTCCCCGTCTACCTAGACCAGTGATTCTCAAAGGGGGTGGCGGGGTATTTTGCTCCCAGTGAACATCCGGCTTGTCAGATCTTGGGTGGGTGTCGGGGTCGCTACTGGCGTCCAGTGGGTAGAGGCCAGGGGCGCCGCTCAACACCTATGATGCACAAAAGAGCCCCACAAAGAACCATCTAGCCACAAATGTCAATAGCGCCGAGGCTGAGAAAACCCTGACCTGGAAGAATCTAGATCGGATGTCGGGGAACATGTAGGATGCAAGTCCCAAGAGCCCGCGAAGGTGTGTTTGTGTACATTCACCCCTCTGTACATAGACTGACGGCGGAACTACATCATGCCCCTATTTAACTTCTGCAAATGCGAGGGACTATGTTTGGGGGGAGGGAAAGAAAGTGTAAACAGCAGGCAATTCTTTCCCCAGTCCTAAATGCGTCTACGCCCCAAAATGAGTATGTGTGAGCTGTGGCTCTGCTGTGTCTTGAGGAAGTATCAGTTCTCCGTGTTTCTCACCGTATAAGCTGGAGGCCAATCCAACGTTGAAAGATCTATTTCACACGACACTGCTCCTTTACTGCTTATCAATATTTTAGCCAGGGCTCAACCGCAGACCCAGCAATCACAGGGAATTTTGACAATTCAGCCAGGCGCCATGATAGGCCCANAAACGTTGACATGTGCTCAGCACACGACCCAGCCGTCACACTCCCAGGCATTTGTCCCAAAGAAATGGAAATTTACGGTCGCCCCAAGCCCTGTACACCGATGCTCATAACGAATTTATTTGTAATAGCCCCAAGGCGGAACCAACTCGTGCTATTTGATTCCATTCATGTAATATTCTCGAAGTCACAAAATCATAGAGATGGAGAACAGACTAGTGGTTGCCAGGGATTAAGGATGGGGGGCAGGGGTGGGTGAAGGGTACACGGGACCTCCTTGTACATTGTTTTGCAACTTCCTAAGGATTTATAATCATTCCAAAATAGAAACATTTTTTTTAATGATTTATTTCTAAGAGAGAGAGAGAGAGACAGAGACAGAGAGACAGCGTGAGCATGGGAGGGTCACAGAGAGAGGGAGTCACAGACTGAAACAGGCTCCAGGCTCTGAGCTGGCAGTCAGCACAGAGCCCGACGCGGGGCTCGAACCCACGAACCGCGAGATCATGACCTAAGCGAAAGTCGGACGCTTAACCGACTAAGCCACCCAGGCGCCCCAATAGAAACATTTTTTTAAAAAACTCTATTTCTACACCAACAGAGGCCTGGGAAATAAGAGCATCCAAGGGCCATGTTCACAGTTACAGGGCTGGTCACGATTCGTTCTCGGCTCTCAGTCATGGCAACCCTATGCACGTCCAAAATACCTTCTTTTCCAATTCTACCTCGTGAAGTTACTGCTCTGCTTAGTATTTTTGTTTCTGCATGAAGGACATAAATACATAAACATGCGTCTAAGTTTCATTTCAGGGGCGCCTGGGTGGCTCCATCAGTTAAGTGTCCGACTTCGGCTCGGGTCATGATCTCATGGTTTGTGGGTTCGAGCCCCGCGTCGGGCGCTGT
>NW_027529545.1:619309-619637 GCF_008692635.1 Crocuta crocuta
CACGTTCGTGCTCTGTCTCTCAAAAATAAATAACAAATGTTAAAAATTTTGAAAAAGTGTCTGAGTAGAGTTTCAAATATAAGGTGTGTGATATTGTAAAATAAAGGAACCACCGTAAAGAACAAAATAGATGATGAAGAAATGCCTTCTTGGCTTACGCTATATGACAAAGACTCTTTCCTTAACCAAGCTTAAAATTTTTTTAACGTTTATTTATTTTGAGAGAGAGAAAGAGAGAGCATGAGCAGGGGAGGAACAGAGACAGAGGGAGACACAGAATCCGAAGCAGGCTCCAGGCTCTAAGTTGTCAGCACAGAGCCTTACGTGG
>NW_027529545.1:620199-628122 GCF_008692635.1 Crocuta crocuta
CCTCAATGGCATCTATCTTTTTTAAAAAATGGAAAACACTAGGTCTAGTACAATGGTGTTCAGCTATACTTTGACAGCGATAAAACTACTGTTTAGTTAAGAGAATCACTCCAGGCAATAGATTTGGTTGGAAGCACAATCTCAGAGACCCTTGGGTGAAGACCCTCGTGTTCCGCTTGCTAGCTCTGTGACCTTGGCTGGGTTCCTTAAGCTTTCTAAGCCTGCACATGGGAACACTATCACCAACTCACAGGGTTTATGTAACGACTAAATGAAGAACTATGTAGGAAAAAATGAAATACAAAGCACTTAGAGAATTGGTTACATATCAGGCATATAAGAAACGTTAGGTTACCTTCCCTTTTTCTGGAAACAAATGTAAGGTTTCAGGGAAGCCTGGGTTTTATGGACTTTTCCACTTGTTAGCTCCTGAATGAATACCCACCCACCCTCACAGAGGCGGGCATATACACACTTACACAGTGGAGTTGTGTCCTACATGGATATAATCATCTAAAGACATCCCTTTAGGCAGATGTCTCTGTGTGTGTGTGTGCGCGCGCGCGCGCACAAATGCATACAGGTTTGCATGTATATGTAACAATAATCCCTGTAAAGTGTGAGAAAACTCTAACTTGTCAGTAAAAAGTATACCTTTGTAGGGTAAGGTCTCCTGATACGCTAAAACAGTGCCACGTCTCATTGATGGGCATAATTTCATGTGTTAAAGGAAAAAATTTTTGGACACGTGTTAAAACCATAAGGAAGGCTTTATTCAGGACTGTCGTGATAGCAATAGTGGAGAGAGATCAGACTCCACTCCGACAGCTAGAAACTTACAGCATGATAGCAACTTACTAAGAGGAGACATCAGGGTAGGAAAATTCTTATTAAACCAACTTAACAGAATCTTCCCGCAGGCAGGGCAGGATGACCAGATACCAAGAATGGAGGATCCTCTCTAACCTGACTTAGCAGGATTCTTGCTAACACTGGGCTGGGCAGGCCCAGCAGGGATAGAGGCCAGGGTTGAGGCTTAGTCAAGAGGACTGAGGGAGCCTGACTAAAGTTTGGTTAAGGAAGGGGCACCCGGGTGGCTCAGTCGGTTGAGCCTCTGACTCCTGATTTGGGCTCAGGTCATAATCTCAAGATCAAGCCTGCTTGGGATTCTCTCTCCCTCTCTCTCTGACCCTCCCCTGCTTGTGCTCACACTCTCTCTTTCTCAAAATAAATACATAAACTCTAAAAAAAAAAAAAAAAAGGAGGAGGAGGAGGTAGCTCTGTGCACTGTTAGGATGCAAGCAGCGTGTGTGAAAGGCCACTCTTTATGTAAGATGAGGGAACTATACTCATGTCTGCCTATGACAACCGGAATATTTCCTGGGAGCCTGCCATCAATACCTAGAAATGGGTATCACTATCAGGGATAAACCACATACGTCGCAACTTTGGGCAGCTGGGGAGTGACAATGTTTATGTACCAATTAGGGATTTCAGAAATCCTCTAAAGAAGTTTCTCTTCAAGATGCTAGTACTTAAATTAGCATAAGGAGAAGACAGAAACTACAATACTCTGAGCTGACAGTTTCAAACAACGTTTGAAGCCCTCCTGGGATCACGGTTAGGACTTGCGCCCGGGCCAATTACTTTCCTACTGTTTCTTTAAATGATCCACAGCTAATCGGCAGTTTACCTGGTTAAAATTCGGTTGGTATGGTGGTGCTTTGAGGGGGACGCTCCCTTCTTGGGCTTTCTGCATTCAGACAGGATTTGCAGAGGAGCCAGCAACAAAGGGATTTAATTGGAAAACAAGAGCAAATGGTCCCTTTTTGAAGAGGAACCGCGAATCCATATTCTTGCAGGCTTTTGCCTGATTACATTTGTTAATAAGGAATGCCAAAACACACGCACCAAAACCCGTCCAAGGTCTTTTGGTAGCAAATTATACTTGTAAATTTGATGTAAGTTGATCACTGCAAGAACTCACACTCTTTGAAGATCTGAATTCGTAAATGTATGAAGGAATTAAATGGTTCTTTCCCCTAGTGAGATAAAGTATTAAATGGCAGGGGGAAAAAAATGTGTTTGAAATCAACGGAGGAAATAATTCATTTTGAAAATTATCCCATAAAAATGTTAAATAGGAAAAATATGTTGGCCCAGTTTCTACTGGATAAATAAGGCAGAAATATGCAATGGGCAAACTTAAGGATTGATGGGCTGGGAGATGTCCCATCAAGCTCTTTGTCCTCTGTAATTTTTTCGTTATTCAACAGGGCAGTCGGCAGTCGTAGGCACGGTAATCTATTCCATCCCCCCACGACAAAGAAAGGAAGACTAATTCCGATCAGCAGAAAACTGGCTGGCCTTTGGAGCCTCCGAGAGGGCAGTGGCTCCCCATCAAGGAGAAGTGAAATGTCTTTGAAGACTGCATCTTAGATTGTTTTGTTAATACATAAAATCCTCTCTCTTTATCATGCAGAAGACTCATTTCAAAAGGAAAATGCAAGTCAATGAGGATTAGTTGGGCTTCTCAGAGGTCAGAACTAAATACACAAAACTAGTAAGACGACGAGGCTGAAATAAACAAGAATGCGAAATTGCTCATCCGCGGGGATGATGTAACTAATACTGACATAATTTCCAAGCAGAAAAGCAAAACTAGGTCAAAGCGTGCTGGCCTAACATAATAAGCATTTTTGCTCCCAGAATTTTACCATGTAGGCTGTGTCTGCAGGCATTAATGTCTTCTGTTATCAATGTTCGGGGCTGTCACAAACAATCCATGTCTTATCACTCTTTGTTAGTTAAACCAAAACAATGTAGTTTGCATGTGAACTGTTCCATTCTGACAGCTGAAATGTTAGAGAGGGGAAATGTTAAAAATATTCAGAGAAAGTGTCTCCTCCGGGCTGAGAAGCGCCGATCGGTAAATATTCATTACTTAATAGTCTACTCTCATGCTCTTCTCCACTCAGAAATTTCTCTCGCTCAATTATTAGGACGTTTCCCCCACCCCCCACTTCTTTCATGCAGAGCCATACCGCAAGATCGGCAGCATCGATATTTCTTTAGAAATCCTCTTTAAACACTGACCAGTGGAGAAAAGCCTCAACTGAGTCACTCGGTGAGTGGCCGGTTTTTCTGTTCTCCTTTCCCCATATGCTGACTTTAAGAACTCACTTTCTTCCTCCTTCCCTGCACTGCTTCCACAAAGCAGCCTGGGTAACTTGGAGATGAAAGGACTCAGTGACTCCTCAAACCTTCTTCCGGGTCAGCATAATCCTCCTACGGTTTTACTCTCTGACAGGTTCACACTTACCTAAAATCAGAGCAAAGAATATGCAGAGAAAAGTAGCACTAAATCCAGAGAGGAGGCTATGTGACGATTTGGACTTTTCAGATAGTATGCGCTCTTGAAGGGGAAGCCGTCTTTCCTGGCGCTTGGCTCCCTAAAAACCATCAGCCCATTCGAAATGTCTTGGCATTTATTAGCAAGATGAATTAGAACGTGACCCCAAATATCCAGATGATATCTGACCAGAAGGCATGTGGTACAGTCAAAAGAGCACAAGATGGGGAGAGTCTAGAAGACTCAGGGTCTAGAAGTAAACTGGCTCATACCTTTGCCCCTCGATGGAGGGTAAAGCATTCCTCTGAGTGAAAACCTCAAACCACAAATGCTGAACTTGGAACCAGTGCTCTTTGACTGAATTCCTAATGCATCGCCTAAATAAATAGATTTCTGGGGCGCCTGGGTGGCTTAGTCGGTTAAGCGTCCGACTTTTGCTTAGGTCATGATCTCACGGTTCGTGGGTTCAGGCCTCGCGTCGGGCTCTGTGCTGACTGCCAGCTCAGAGCCTGGAGCCTGTTTCAGAGTCTGTCACTCCCTCTCTCTCTGACCCTCCCCTGCTCACGCTGTCTCTCTCTCTCTCCTAGAAATTAATAAAACATTAAATAAAAAAAATAGATTTCTGATATTTGCTGATGCCTTCCATTTATGTATTCATCTGGTCATTCACCCAGTTACCGGCAACTCAACGGGGCACTCAACAAATTCCACGTGTTCTACTGTTCCACTGTTCACGACTGAAGCCACCCTCCGCAAGCTGACATATGACAGATAACACGGTCTACTGCATGGGCCCTTTGAAAATGTATTAGTCCTGTTGTCTCCAGAAACCATTAAATGTCTCAGAAATTTCTATTCCATCCTTTCAACCATAGCTCTCAGACAGTCTGTCACACCCAGAAGCAGCGAAAACGCTTGGCCCGGCATATGTCTTGAATTTCATAGAGAAAATGTGGCCACCATATGCATGGACTAGAGCAGAAGACTTCAGTCTTCTCTCAGAGACATTCTCTCAGATGCCGAGTGACCTTGGGCATGGCACTCACCTGGCAAAATAAACCAACCACAAAGGGGCCAAAGGCCTCCAACGCCACGCTGTGCTCAACGAGAGCGACCAGCAGATTCTATCCTGCTTTTAGGCTTTGAGCCACTGGAGGACGCATTCCATTCCTTAACCATTTGTGTAGCCCCATCATGGAGAGGATAAGCTAAGCCACCTGCCATGTTCCAGGCTGTGTCCTCACCCAGAACACACCTGGATGGGAGCCACGTGAAGCAACTGCTCTTTTTTCCTCTTGGAAACTTCGCTCCCTGGAAAACGCTCTTTCCTGCTAAAATTCACCCAGCTCGCGCCTACAAGATAGTCAATGATTCTTCTTGTGTGCCAGGCACTGTGCTTGGGCCCAGGGGGTTTGAAGGTCATTAAGATGGAAGTCTTGCTCTTGAAGAACTCAGTCCCAACAGAGGCAGACAAATGACTGACTGGAGATATACACACCATGTCAAATACTTGCAAGGCGAAGAGGAAGCTCCAGATATTTCCTTTCCATTTATTCCTATCCAACAGACAGGGCTCAGCTCACGAAGAGCGTACTTACAAACAACCCAAACCCACAAGTGCCATCACCCCCCACCCCACCCCTGCTCGGCCCCCTGTGGTTCCCTGGCTGCCATTGCCAAAGACCTCAGTGAGTCTCCAGGCTCAGGCAGGATGCTAAGACGGGCACAGATGAAGAGGTCTGACCCACAGGCAGTCACACCAGCAGGTCGCAGCCGCCAAAGGCATGACCTTGCCCACAGATGTTGTCCCTGAAAGGGCAACTGTGATTTTTGCAGCTCCAGGCTCTACTGCCTGCCTTTGCTCTGCGATTCCTCCTGCGGTGTGAAGGGCTAAGAGTTAGGAGCTTTTAGCTCATCCATATTGCTTCTCCCCCAACACCTGGTCAAGACCACTGTCTAGAGGAAACAGGAGTGTGGTCTGGAGGTGGGGCGGGGCCGGGGACAAGTTGGGCAAGTATGGAAACTACACTCACTGTATATTAGGATAGGGAGTCCTACAGTAGGACCGAGAAGGCATCAGAAGGATGGAGAAAGAAAAGTGCAAACTAGTGCAGTCCTTTCCTATCTTAAATCTTGCCAAGACTGGCTTGTTACCAAAAGTATGGTGGCTCTTTCTCCCTCCATGCTCTGTGCTGTGTAACATGGAGGCATGTCCTGAANGAGAGAGAGAATCCCATGCAGGCTCCACACTCAGCTTGGAGTCGATGCGGGGCTTGAACCCATGAACCATGAGATCGTGACGTGAGCAGATACCAAGAGTTGGACGCTTAACAGACTAAGCCACCCAGGCGCCCCTTAGATTGGCTTAAGTCCTGCATCACGCAGTGCCCAATTCGGATCCTCTGCCTCCCCTTTCCCTGCCCTTCCCCTGCTCACGCTTTCTCTCTCAAAAATAAATAAACATTAAAAAAAAGATACAGGAGCACCTGGGTGGCTCAGCTGGTTAAGCCTCTGACTTCAGCTCAGGTCATGANACATTTTTTTTCCCAGTGCCTCAATCTTCTGAGCTCCCCAACACTTTCTGTAGGCCATTAGCCATCCAGATCTGTGCCAGTGGGATATTTTCCTCCAGGGGCGAGGGGAACCCTTGTGGATCCAGAAGGGTTCCTAATATTTTGGCCTTCCATGGAAAGAAATTTCCAGAACATGCGAGGTTATAAAACTAGGCAGGCCACCTTCTAGGACAAAACCCCTGAGATGAGTTTCACGTGGAATAAAAGGAGTTGATAAGGAGCCAGAAAAGAGTGATGCTGAGACAGAAGTGTCCCATATCTGAATGGAGATTAGATTCCCGTTTGACCCGGCTCTGTAGCCCTTTCTTTAATCACAGCGTATTTGATATTCTCTTCCCTGAATGAACTCATTTGCATCGTGGCTTTGGTCACAAGATTAAAGAATCCCTAACTAATTGTTCCAAGTAAGCAGAGCAATTCTCCCCGACTCCAGTCCGGGCTCCCAGCGGCGCCCACCGCCCGGCCTTCCCTCGTAAGGCACTTCAAGCCTGACCTCTGCAGGTGGAGAATGGAAACGCACAGCGTCCAATCGGACTGTGGTCTCTCTTCTTAAAATCCCATCGAGTTCTGAAAATACAAACACTCACGCTAGGTACGACAGGGATACTGGCATAATATGTTGGCCTCCCCTTTCGTTTTAGAAGTTGCTTTTTTGAAAGTGGCAACCGTTTGCCTGAAAAGCATTTAAATTACCTCTGGTCCTGGCTAACCATGAATTCCTTCTGCCAATCGAGAAAAACCCACAGGACTTAGATGAACTGGGTTCCTGGAATGATGCAGGTTTAAAAATGTCCCTGAGCTGCCCCACNAAAGCCAGGAGACATCCACATCCACACTTAGCCTTCAAACTTGCTGGAATGTCTGCGGGTAACATGTACCTACCAATTAAAGGATTTGCCCACTGCCTAAGCAATCTGCGAATGCACGTCATCACGAATGGCAAGGAAGAGGCAACTAGAATATTTCAAAACGACCAATAAGAATCTTTAATCCGCCAGAAAGTCTTATGATTCTAACATTCCCCCCCTGCAAAGGGGAGAGAGCAGACAAGAAATGAACGTGTGTTGAAGACACCAGGCCTCCAAACCATGTGCAAAAACTTAAAACATCTGTTGAAAGGGAACACTTCTCGGATACATATTTTAAATTCTGGTTAGCTATAGTATCTTTCCATCTCAGTGTTGGGACAAATGAGAACAGAAATGCCTTTTAAACTTTTATAGGCTTGACTTTCAAATGAAGGAAGCCATAAAACACACTTGGGGCATTACACGCTGGTTATGGAACGGTAAGAAAAAGGATGCTATGGGGGAGTCCTGTTTTGAGCCCTCTCGCCCTATTCCTCCTCAGAATTCCACCTAATTTGCTGCGTCTCTTTCGACGTCACCAGATCTCTGTCTTCACCTCACCATTTGTTCAAGGGGGATCAAACTGCCACCTCGTTCTCTCCTGGGGACGGGACAGAGAATAAATAGACCACGTTGGTAAAGGGCTTTCTAATCCTCAAAGGGAAGATTAATACAAAGACATTCATTATTAAACCAGATGTCCTTGGGCATTTTAATTCCAATCTGAAGAATGCAAAACAGGCCGAGCCCTTGTAATAGCGCCAGGCTCGCCTTGCGAGAATTTAGCAGCTGCTCAAAGCACTGGCCGGCGACCTTATTTCGTCCCTTCACACTCTAAGGCAACTGCAGGATGTGTTTCAGGGTCTCAGAAAGCGAGCGCAAAGTCATCGGGGGTATTAAAAACACAAAATATGTCTGGTAGGCAATTTCATCCGGAGAAAGAGTTATTTGTTCTTCTCACGTGCGGGGACAATGAGGGGTGCGCTCTTTGGGGGAAGATATTTGCACTCGCAGGAATGCCACAGGCAAACCTGTTGTTTTTGGCCAGGCTTCTACAACAGGTGGCAGGGCCTTTCCTTTTTGCCTGGGAACACGGCAAATTCTTTCTCAAGGAAGTTGGAGGCAAGCTTCCCATTTATGACCAGAGCGC
>NW_027529545.1:628177-629279 GCF_008692635.1 Crocuta crocuta
GCAGGTGACCGCCGCACCATTGTTCAGCACCGAGCAGCCCTAGGGACGGATCACTCCTCAGCGAAGAGCTTGGATTTCATTGCAGAGCTGATGACCCAGGGACCTGTGTGATAGTTAACGCTGCAAATCCGGGCCGAGGCCACCGGGCTGGGATGGCAAATTGGCCGGTGGGTACGATTCACCCTGCCCGGACGCAGCACTTTGCCCCAAGAGAGGCTCAAATAAAGTGAGGGTTAATCCACACCCAGAACTCCCCCCGCCCCCAGCCCCTCTACATTGTCGTTCTAGCTGCTGTGGAACAATGTGTTAGATTCTTGAAACGCTGGACTGCCTCGGTTCTTTGGATGAGCAATGACCCTCCCTCTCTCTCCCCTCTTCCTCCCGCCCCCGCGGCGTCCCACCTCTTTTGGAGTACTGAACAGGCCAAAACACTGTTAGACACACAGAGTTGCGGGATTCAAAAGTCCTTTGCTCACTGAATAATGAAGGAGCTATCACATGCGTGCCCTGAAAACTTCAACGCTGGCCTGAATTCCAGTTCACGCGAACGCCGCGGCGAGCCAGGCACGGGGAGGACCATGCCAAGCCGGACAGCACGCCTTTGGCATCGGGCTCGGGGAGCGCCACCGTTCCACAGCGACGGTGTGGGAGGAACAGGGGTTCTGAAAATGGAGCTCAGACACCACCAAGGAGAGGACAGGTGGCCGTGCGCGGGATCAAATGACTTCTTTGTTCCGGCTAAGGACCTTTGTCAAAAATGTTTTGCGTTCCCCGTTCTCCTTTTAAATCCTTCCCATGTGGGCTTCTCCCTCCTTCTCCCCATCCCGTCCAGTGGCTCGACGGAAAAAGAATGGGATCAGTTGTGGGTTTGCAGAACTGAAAGAACCCCAGCCTCGGCCCCACAGTCTCCAGGAAGACAAGGACAGTTCATTGAAAACACACGGCACTTGCTGGTCTAAACGTGCTTCCGTGCACTCACAGAAACTTGCCAAGCACGCTTGCTTAAGGGGGCGAGCGCCGAGGGTCTCGGCGCCCTCCCATTCACCGGGGGCTCTGCGTCTCCAGCGGAGGCTGCAGGAAACAGATGGAAAGTTTTAATCCC
>NW_027529545.1:629326-629517 GCF_008692635.1 Crocuta crocuta
AGGAGAGAGTGCCAAACTCTTCTAGAAAACGATGAGAAGAACTTTCCTGGTGGTAATACAGATGCTAACTCTCCCTACCCAGACTTATCGAGAGCTGGCAAAAGCAATTTACACTCCTCTGGTCAATTCTCTGCCCTTGCCAGCCTACCAGCATGCTTTTCCAATCTTGTCTTCCCTCGCTAGGAGTAGTG
>NW_027529545.1:629585-630833 GCF_008692635.1 Crocuta crocuta
TTAAGTAATCAAAAGCCTTTCCCAGCTCCCCGCGGCAGGCTTGTCTCCCTAGGCCAGAAGCAGCACAGTTTCAAAACTGCTGCCGCAGAAAAATAAATCTGCATTTTTTTCTGGAAGGGCCGTCGGTGCCCATTTCGGGCTGGTTCCGCCTTCTCGCCCATAAACCCAGCGAAGTGCTCAGAGCGGGAAGCCAAAATGAGATAAGCCGCCCCGTGTAATTCTTTTTCAGGATATTCGGTTATCTTCCTTCTAACCCAAAGCATAGGATAGAAGATAAAAGCTCGAGCANNGGCCAAATTATTCTCTTTGGGGAGAATAATTCCATAAATATTTTGCAATGTTTGCATCAGAGGCCAAAATAACAGGTTAGCAGATCATGAACGGGCAGTTTCAGAAGTGTCACCTACATGCCCAGTTCTATGAAAACTCAGCAGCCCAGTATGTCTGGGCCCGGAGGTCCATACCCCCACCCCAGCCCTCCACCTTGGTAGGTTAAGGGCCCGCCTAGTGACACAGGCTGGCTTTAGTCCACTTGTCCTTACTGCGGAGCCCTGCAGTTAGAGTTAACCCAAACTCAGCGGTACTGACATTTGGGGTCAGATCATTCTCCGCGGTGGGTGCCGTGCTGGGCATTGTGGGATGTTGAGCAGCGCCGGGGTCTAGGCCCCCTAGACGCCAGGAGCATTCTCGTGGTCACCACAATCCATAATATAATCAATTACCAAATGTCCTGCGGGGAGGCGGGTAAAATCACGCCTGATCGAGAACCTTAATTACCGGCTCTGAGATACTGGTTCTCAAGCTAGAGTGCACACAGAAACTTCTGGAAAGGTTGCTAAAAATGCAACTCCCAAAGCCCCTTCGCCTGTTCTAAGGGAATCTGATCAGTTGCTTTGAGGAGGAGCCTGAGAATAGCATTTTTGACCCCCCGGTCAAAGGACTGATTTGCTCTGAGATGGACTGCACCTATTCCTGCCTAGGAATGCCCTCAGCCCCAGGACATAGGGAGCGACCCGAGCTGCCACCATTAAATATCACTCGAGTTCAATCCCAAGGCGCGTCTAATTTATCACCTTCAACAGAAGCTTCTCACAACTGCATGTGCCTTCTGTGTTCGTCATCTCGAAGGTAAATATGAGCTGGAATTTCCTCTCGCCATCGCCGTGCCCTTTCAGAGTTTCATCCATCTTTCTTCTCCTTTAGCCCACCCCTCCACCATCCTACAAGGTCAGAAGTCACCACTCTCTC
>NW_027529545.1:631003-631338 GCF_008692635.1 Crocuta crocuta
CTTGGATCACACACTCTGGTCTCTCTCCTGTTAAACTAGAACTCTCTGGAGGGTGAGAATGGCGTCCTATTCATCTTCGTAACCCCAGCCACTCACAACGTACCCGCTGAGTCGTAGGTGGGCAACCAACATGCGTGGGGAGAAAACACCGTGGAGTGTGCAGCTCAGACCAGAGGGAAAGACGAGCGACCAGCCTTCTAACATGGAAACTCGGCTTCCCGGATGGATTGGGGAGACGCTATATTTTTTATGTTTTTATATGAAGGCGTCACACACTTTTGCATGCACATACTCACACGTTCTGTCAGCTATAGATTATGAAGGACTCCAGGAGG
>NW_027529545.1:631433-633645 GCF_008692635.1 Crocuta crocuta
TAACCCCTGGGAAGTATATGAAAGGGCATTTCCACTGGTAAGAGATACCAGTAATAGATGATGGTTATTTCTACCATCTTCTCGTTACGCACTAAGACAGGAATGCTAAGGGTGGTGTCAACAGCAAACACTACTTACGAGTCCCTACTGTAAGCCAAGCGTTTTGCCAGGTTCTTCACTGACGTGCGCCGTTTAATCTCCACCAAAATACCAAAAAGTAGACGTCACCGTTACCAGGCTAAGAATGAACAGACAAGATCACTGAGGCAAAGTAAATAGCCCAAGATTGTATTGTTATAAATCGCTGTACCAGGAATCGAGTGCTTGGGATTAGAATTATTGTGCCCTTCGTTGTAAAACACGCTGTCTCTGGAAGTGTTCAGAAGACACCTAAAGAAAGAAAGTGGAGGGGCACCCGGGTGGCTCAGTTGGTTAAGCAGCTGACTCCAGCTCAGGTCATGACCTCACAGCTCATGGGTTCGAGCCCCGTGTCGGGCTGTGGGCTGACAGCTCAGAGCCTGGAGCCTGCTTCAGATTCTGTGTCTCCCTCTCTGCCCCTCCCCCACTCACACTCTGTCTCTCTCTCTCTGTCTCTCAAAACCGAATAAAAAAAAATTTTTTTTTAAAAAGTGGACGGTGTGAAAAATGAAGTCTTCTTCATTTATAAATACACCCATATCATTTTTAAAACTTCCAGTGAAATAAATGGCCCCTTGGGGGCTGTCTATTGAGCGAGCATTAGATCCACTCATTGGGAACAGTGTAAACAAGTAAAGTGAAACAAGGAAAGAAACTTGCTTCACCAAAGGAGAGGATGTTCCCCGCCCCAGTATGTGATTAACAGCGCCTGCCAGTGACAGCTGAAGGGATGTTGTAATCCCGACGGAGCTGCCTTAAAAAGTAGCCTAGATAACTTAAGTCCTGCGTGGTTATGTGCGGGTCGGCTTATAACCAGACCTGCACAGCAAATGGATCAGGTGCCTGGACAGGTGGGCCGTGGAGGGGCATTAGCATGGCACCTCACAGGAGCCCTAGCACTAAGTGTGCCGCCTCTTTCTGGATTCTATTAGGGTCAAAGCATATGGGATTAGCACCTGTGTACGTAACTAACGGTTGACCATCAGTAACTTCGTATGGCTTATTGAAATACGTGTCAGGACGCGACGTTAAAAGTCAGTGAAAACCAAGCTGAAATTGCCTAAGCAGCCACCTGGAAAGTGCGCTTGGTGCAAGTGCAGTCTTTGGGGTCTACGGAAAGAGTGTATTCATTCTCCTGCAGACGGTCTAGAAACCCAGTTGCTTTATACTTAGGGCAGCAGAGGAAATTTCGAGGAATACTGTATTCAAGGTAATTCGTGAAGGTGCTTTAAGTTGGCAACAACACAGGTCCCTGCTTAGAAAAAAAGGAAAATCCCACCTGTCATTCTTACGGCATGTCACAAGAAAGCGAGTTTCTACTCACTGGGTGCAGGTGCTCATGAAGTGCGTTTCTTTCAGTTGGTTGATGGAAGCCAAGTGGTATACCAGAAGCACAGGTGTAACTTGGAGTTCACTTTTGGTGTTGATGTGGCCATTAAACTGGCTAATGGACTTCAGGTAGACCAACTGACATCTTTAAGTCCAGATTTTTCAGGGGACAGTTGGGCATAATAGGGGCCGAATGCTCGTGTCCCCGCAAAATGCGTATGGTGAAATCCTAACCCTTAATGTGATGGCATTAGGAGGTGGGGTGCTATCTTTGGAGGGTGATTCGATGATGAAGGTGGGGCCTCATGAATGAGACAAGTTCCTTATAAAAAAGATCCCAGAGAGCTCTCTCAACCCTTGGCCTTGTGAGGACACAGCAAGAAGACGGCTGTGTGAAACAGGAAGTGGGCTTTTACCTTCCACCCAATGTGCTCACACCTTGATCTAGGACTCCCAGCTTCCAGAACGAGGAATAAATACCTGTTATTTACAAGTCCCCTAGTCTGTGCCACTTTGTGATAGCATCCTGACGGACCAAAGACAGATAAAATCATAAATGAGAAAGGATTTTTTGTAACTAGTGCTTGTATGAATGTTTTGGATGACAGACTCTGGAAAGAAGGAAAGAAATCTGTGAATACAAAACCACAGAAACGGAAGGAATAGACACGCTGTGAGAAATGGTTTTGGAGAACGGAGCCTAAGGACAGACTTGCAGACAGGACAGAGCTGACTAACTGGTCAG
>NW_027529545.1:634662-635988 GCF_008692635.1 Crocuta crocuta
GCTCAGTAACCAAAACTTTAATAATTTTCTGCGTTTAGGGGTGCCTGGGTTAAACGTCCGCCTCTTGATTTCGGCTCAGGTCATGATCTCACGGTTTGATAATTTGAGCCCCACGATGGGCTCTGCGCTGACAGTGTGGAGCCTGCTTGGGTTTCTCTCTCTCCCTCCCTCGCTCTCTGCCCCTCTCCCACGCACACGCATGTGCACTCACTTTCTATATTTCAAAATAAACATTTAAAAAATAATAATTCTCTGCTTTTGGAGGTGAAACATTTTGACATTTCCTAGTTTTTGTTGATGAATTCAATATGGCTGATCCTTCATTATTTTCCTCTTAGTAGTAATCTGGTAAAGTTTTACGCATGAACTTGGCAATGGTTTTTATATACTTCTCCCACTGTCAAATAGTCTCTACACTCCCAATTAAACCTTCTGCTTCATGTCAACACAATAATACCCCACTTCCCCAAAAGTAATTCTTCAATTTCCGAGTCATCTGCTTCTTCCTACAATTTTGCGCTTAACNTAAGGCCTGTATCAGTCAGGGTTCTCCAGAGAACTAGAAACAGTAGGGCATATAACATCTATCTTGGGATTTATTTCAAGCACTTGGCCTATGTGATTGCGAGCACTGGTAAGTCTGACGTCCATAGCGCAGGCTGGCAGGAATTCATCCTACAGTCTTGAGGCAGAGTTTCTTTTTCTTCAGGGAAACCTCAGGTGTGCTCCTGAGGCCTTTGACTGATTGGATGAGGCCCACCCACATTCTCAAAGGTAGTCTCCTTTGCTTAGTGTCGACTGACTTACTTAGCGGTTAACCACATCTACAAATGCCTTCGCAGCAACCCCTAAAGTGGAGTTTGATTGAATAACTGGTTACTACAGTAACCAACGGGCTGTTGTATGTCGCTTATAACAACAAGCACACAGTAGGTGGTCAATTAGTTAATAAACATTTACTGAATCGCTGCAACTAATAANTAGATTTATCATGTGCCTCTCACCTTCAGTGCTGGAAGGGAGGAGCTCTAAAATTCTGAAATAAAATGATTTCCAACGGACAATTCTATACCAAGCCATACTATTCATCCCATGTCAGGATCGAATGCAACTATTTTCATAGAAAGACTCAAAATGTTTGCATCCCTTCTGCTCTTTCTTTGGAATCTACTCAAAGGTGTGTTTTAGCAAAAGGAGGGAATTAAACCAAGGAAGATGTGGCAACGGGACTCCAAAGCAGAGAAACTAACATGAAGAGAAGTGAAGATGATAGATGCTGAAGTCCTAGAAAACTCCAGTCTGAGCTGGAATGGGACGATGGAGACC
>NW_027529545.1:635997-636643 GCF_008692635.1 Crocuta crocuta
AAACTGATAGATCACATTTGAGGATGAACAGGTGCACGTAGGTATAAGCACAAGTTGACACTCTTATTAATTCCAGGAAAAGCCAAAGAATGCATGTAAAAGGAAACACAGTCCTAAAACACTCCTTAAATTGAGAGTGATCTCTGACACAGAGACCGTGGCAGAGACTACTGGCAGCCAATCCAATCCCCATCTTCCCTTCGTTTCTTTTTAACAGAACCTCAGTTTATTCAGTGGCAGAAATGGGCCCAGCCGAAGAACATTTCCCAGTCTCCCTGGCAGGTGTGGTTGGTGATGTGCAACTATATGCCCAATGGAATCTCCGTAGAAGCTGCTGTGGAGGGCTTCTGGGAAAGCTCTTCAAAGAGATGCGGGTTGGCCTTCGCCGTCTCCAGTTTCCCTACCGGGAATATGGATGCTATATCTGAGGGGCTGGGGCCATTCTGCAACCCGGGGCAGGGGATGGAACAAGTGATAAAGCTGGCAAACGACAAAGACAGAAGGATCTTCGATTCCTGAGGACACCTTAGAGCCTGTGAATGACCCTGAACTCCATGCTCTGTGAGAAAAATAAGTTGCCGGGATGCCTGAGTGGCTCAGTCAGTTAAGCACCTAACAATTTTTTTAAATATATATTTTTTTATTT
>NW_027529545.1:636777-639258 GCF_008692635.1 Crocuta crocuta
TGCTTTGGATCCTCTGTCCCCGCCCCTCTCTGCACCTCCCCCACTCACACACTCTGTCTCTCAAAAATAAATAAGCACTAAAAAATAAAGGAAAAGAAAAAGAAATTGCTAATTTGTTTGTGCCAATGGTTCAATGAACTGGGAGGGTGTGGGGTGGGATGAGGAGGGTGGCAGAAAAGAGGTAATTTCTTTCTGATCCTGCGCGGGATGTGAAAGATAAGGTCTAAAATTCATAAACCAAGAAATAGCAATAAGAGCATGTTACAGGAAGTACGGAAGTACATATCAGAGGAAATATTTATGAGTTGAAACTGATTGCTCCCAGAATGGAGTGGCTGTTTTTATTACAATATTTTTGTACTTTGAACATGTATTACTTTGATAAAAATTAAAAAGAATTAAAAATAAACAAAAAGGTACTCACTGATGATTAAATCCATTTCTTGTCCCTTAAACTTACTTCCTGTATCAGCGGTATGTTAGGATTATCTGGCCCATAGTTTTTTTTTTTTGTTTTAAAAAATTTTTTTGATGTTTATTTACTTTTGAGAGAGAGAGAGAGAGAGAGAGAGAGAGAGAGAGGCAGGCAGGGAGGGGCAGAAACAGAGGGAGACACAGAATGGGAAGCAGGCTCCAGGCTCTGAGCTGTCAGCACAGAACCCGAAGGAGGGGTAGAATTCATTAACCGTCAGATCACAACCTGAGCGGAAGTCGGATGCTTAACCAAGTAAGCCACCTGGGTGCCCCACAACCCGGAATTCTATACAGAATGCCTCTGTGTGGCCCGTAGTTAACCAAAGAGTCAGGGTAGAGCATTCAAGAAGTCACATGCCTGATGGCCCATTTTGAACCTCAAGGGCAATGTCGCCATGTCATGCACATATGATCTGAGTGGCATTTCCTCTTTCCCCCACCACAGATTTAATTTGCTCAGAGTTTATGACTGATTTGCCATGGGTAGCGCGAAATACATATATTAAGATAGCCCTGATCTGAACTGCTTTAGACTAACATTCTTTCAGATCTCCAGGAATCAAGATTCCACAACCCTGATGCCTTCATAATTGATTAGACTAATTTAAAAAAAACAAGTTTTCTTTTTATTCCTAATTGGCATCATTCTTGATTTAAATTCCTTTTTAAAAAGTGGGTTTAAGTATGGCGAGGAATAACTGGTTAGTGTTCTTTATATGATTATCACATTACTTCTTATTCTTTTCTCTCTCTCATTTTTCTTGCATAAGAAGCGGGTTAGCCTCTCAAACATTTAATATTTTGATGCTCAAAGGTGATTCTTTAAATTAGCCTCAGAGATGAAAAAAATTCACTTCTGTGAATCAGATCTCAGTTTTTATATGTTAGGAACAAACAAATCAGGCTGGCTCTTTGATAATCACATGGACAGAAGGTGAATAGAAATTTTAATCAAAAGAAGCTTTGAACAGGATTTGTGCTCCTTGATTGTAAAAAGACAACGCTTTATCCTTTAGATCGACACTTCTCAAATGCACAGAAAGACTGCAGGCCGGGCTGCGGTTTTTTCCTCCTGATTGGCAGAAACCCTCTCCCACTCCACACGTTATATCTATACTTGGATTTAAGATGGCGGAAAAGATAAAAGCTACTTCAGAATCATGGTTTACATGCCTCTTTCCTTTGCTAGACGCAGATGAGGGTGCTTTTCTGCTCTCTTTTCATAGCCAAGAAAATAATAGTTGCTCTTATTTCCTCATAACTAGATGGCTCGTCATGAGTTTCTCCTCTGCTGGGAACCACTTATGAAAATTCACACATACTGAGATCGGCTTTCCTGTACTATTCCCCTGATGCAAGATGCAAGATAAACATATTGAGTTGTGGCAAGGCCCAAGAAAGGTAAGCGCTGAGTATCAGTGCCTTAGCTTCCTCCATATTTACTGAAGAGCTCTTTTAAATGTCTGGGAAACTGCATTCAAGTAGAGCGCCGTTTTGTTTTTCCTTCGATTTAGTCATTTACGAAAGGAAAGGCTTATACTGCTTGTGTATTTTATAAACGGTGCTGCTGTTTACTTTGTTATTTAAAAACATTTTTAATGTTTGTTTATTTTTGAGAGAGAGAGCGCGCGCGCGCAAGAGAGCATGAACGGGGGAGGGGCAGAGAGAGAGAGGGAGACACGGAATCCGAAGCAGGCTCCAGGCTCCGAGCTGTCAGCACAGAGCCCGNCTCAGAGCCTGGAGCCTGTTTCAGTCTGTGACTCCCTCTCTCTCTGACCCTCCCCTGGTCACGCTGTCTCTCTCTCTCTCTCTCTCTCCTAGAAATAAATAAAAAAAAATATTTAAAAAAATCATTTTAATGTGAGTGGTTTAATAACATCATACAGTGAACAGGATAACCGTACTCTTGTTTGTAGCTTTCTCTGTGTTCCGTCCGACAGCCTACTGATATTTCTCCCAAACTCCATGTGTGTGTGGAAAAGATAATTTCTTTATGGTCATCTCTAG
>NW_027529545.1:639268-661164 GCF_008692635.1 Crocuta crocuta
ACCAACCAACTGGCTACACTCATCTTCAACTGGGCAAATGAATCTAACCCAATTGGAGGGATCCCAAACCAGCTGCTCTAAAAGGTCTAATGTAGTTAAACCTTAAATTAAAAAGAGGACATCCGCGGTAAAGGGATGTGCTATGGAATACGAGAGAGCCCAGCAAGGCGACCTTGTGTATATGACTCCCGCCTCGCTGACTCCACGACGCAAGCTCTTTCCAGCACGTGGTGCTGCCATCCCGGTCCCAGCTGCGGAAAGAGGCGTCACACCCCAGCACGCCGGTGCGCAACTCGCCACAACACTCCCTCACCCCCTGTGCCTCATTCAGGGGTGTTGGGGATTCACCGCTTGGATTTCTATTTGGTTCTGAAATCACCAACCCCAACGTGCCTCCCAAAGTATCTCACGCTGCACTTTCGAGATAAGTCAGGAGTTTACTATTATCTTTGAAAACACACTGAAGCGCTTTTATGATTTCTATTTACCTTTAACGGGTAGGGAAGGAACCATGCATATGCCTACTGATGGGGTGTGCCTCCTGGAAAAAGATGGCGCCGTTGTGCTACGCAGGGCAGGGTATGAATTTTAGGGCTAGTTCTCTAGGGCTGTAAGTGAGGTTTTCCTTCTTCATTCAGAATTTCTCAGAGGCTTTCCCACTGGAATATGGTTCTGTGATTCAGGTCCACAGTCAGGAATGCGGCCCGTGGAGGGTTTTTCCTTGCTGAAAACTAATTAGCGCATCGGTGCTTTAGCCATTGGTCTCATTAGCAACATACAGAGATCTGTAGATCCCTCTGAATTGGTTTTCCTCACTCCCAGGGCACCCGAAGACCTCAAGTGTAAAGACAAGGACTTCCTACAAGAAAAAGAGGCTGAGGGCTCTCATGCCTCAACCTCGCGCCAACAAAGATGCGACGGCCTCCCTTCTATATGCCTGTATGGTCGGTCATTCATTCAGCAAGTATTTATTGAGCGCTTACTACATGCCAGGCATTGCTTTAGGTGCTGGAGAGGCAGGCAGACAGGTACAAACAGGCTGAGGGCTGCCCTCCTCAGCCCACCTCCTAGTAGGAGACCGACGAACAAATCAACAGATAGATACAAAGCGTGTCTGATGGCCACAGAGGTTCCGGTAAGGGGGAAGGGGGTGCCGGGGTAGGGAAGTCGGTATTTTATAGGGTGACATCTCAGCAGAGCTCTAAGGAAGTGAGGAAGCAAGACTTTAGGCTGTGGCGACAGACGGGGCAGAGTTATCCAGGCAGAGGGAAGGGTAATTGCCGACGCTGTGAGGCCAGGGCAAACCCGACACAGGGAGCCTGTGGCGCTTGAAGCGGAGGGAGCAAGGGTGGCAGTGGTGGGAGCCGGCGTCAGGAACATGCGTGCGTGCGTGTGTTGGGGGGCGGGGGCCGCAGGTCGCATAGAGTCTAGTGGATCACCGGAAGAGCTCCGGGTTTTCGTCAGAGCACGATGGGGGAGACTCTGCGGCTTTGGCACCGAGGAGTGACAACAGCCAATCGACATCTCAGAGTTCGGTGTGACTGCTGGGCCCTATTAGGCAGAAGGAAGGTTGCCGAGGAAGCCTTTTGGGTCCACCGGGTCCACCAGGTCAGAGATGGTGGTGGACAGGGGTGAGCTTGGAGGTGGCGATGGCCAGGCTTGGGTAGGCGCTGGGTGTGTTGTGGCTGCAGAGCCGATGGGACGGCTGGCGGAGCGCACGTGTTAAGGAGTGGACACTAGGGTGACTTCCAAATTCTCTTCTGGAACAGCTGGGAAAATGGAGTCACCGTTGGCTGACATGCAGAGCACTGCAAGGGGAAGCTGTCCAGAGGAGGGAGCCTTTCCCCGCTCCACTCTCCTGTGGGAGGGGGAGGCCCTGTAAAACCGTCCCGATGGAAAGGTGGTCCTGGAACGTGTGAACCAAGCCAAAAAGTTTCTACTACACATGGAAGAAAAAAACAACAACAACAAAAAACATCACCCGTAAATACTTGATTCGTTATTCCCAACCCATGCAGTAGGAGCGCCGATTCCAGAAAGAGCCTCAGTCCAAGTATCCACTTTGTTCTTTAATAACTGTGTGAATACGGCCCATCTGCTGCTTCTCCCTCAACATTACTGTGATTTGAATAAAGCGATTTATTTAAAAACAATATTATTTACCGTTCACGGAGGGCGTCCTAAATGCCTGCCACTTGTGAGCACGTTAAATTCTCCTTTACCTCTGTGAAAATAGGTCCTAATATTATCCCCGTTTCCCAGGAGTGAAGACTGAGGCACAGGGAGGCAAAGTGACTTGCTGAGATCATAAAGCCAGGAGGCCGCAGATCCTGGTGTACACATTCAGGCCGACTGGCCCCTGAAAACCTGCTCTTAACCACAGAACTACGAGAGCGCAGCACGGTGTAAATGCTCCAAAACTGTAGCTTGTATTGTGGTGAGGTCACTACCAAAACCACAGAAATGCCCGATGGTCACTAGTAAAACGCTACTTACAATCATGGCGTGACTTAGTTTCCATATGTGCCTCACTTTCTCTGGCTCTAGGTTGGGTACACAGCCTGTGTGCATGGTGCAAACTCTTCTGAGAAAATCAGAATAGAGCATCCATCGTTCGAAAGTTCCCTTTAGAAACTGATGCCTGGTGGGCTCAGTCGGGAGAGCCTGTGACTCTTGATCTCGGGGTTGTGAGTGTGGGCCCCGGGTTGGGAGTGGAGCCCACTTCAAATAAGAAACACAACACAAAACAAAACCGCCCAGGGCACAGGAGTCCTGAAGGGTCAGAAAACTCATCAGAAGTGTGCACATGTGGGCTTCTCGCTGTCATTAGTGGCATTTAAGTCTGACACTTACGTGTGTTCCAGATACGGAACAGGAAACAATTGCTCAGATACGCTGGCGAGTGTATTTATCGGCATATATCACGGGCGGTGATATCCAGTCGCTGTCACTTTGTCCCCCCTCCCCCATCTGAATCGCGAAAGTCTCGCCTCTGTCCCAATGTGCTTGCAGGTGGGACTGTCCTGAGCCTCTGCACCCTACTTCTTCCAATTACAGTCACATCCTCTGGCCTAATGAGTTTCTAAGTTTCCATTTTATTTAGGGCAAATTTCCAGATGTGTTTTAAAATTAATCAGTGCTGGTGATAAAAGATAACACGGCCCCTGAAGCTTCTGGCAGATACATTCCCTCCCCGAAAGTACTACTGTCACACTCGTGTACCTAAAAAAATTTTAAATGGACTATGCCACACCTATTCATTCTTGCTGTGTGTCTCGGACAAGTCACTTCAACTCTCTGAGCTTCAGTGTCCTTTTTCGCTCACTGAAAGCATCAGTTGACTTGGCTGCCCTTTGAAATCGCCTGGAAGAGATTGAAAAGATATTGTTGACTGGGTCCCACTCCAGAGACTCTGATTTAATTGCTCTGGCCTGGGCCTGGGTGGAGAGATTTTCTTTCAACCCCCGCTCCCGGGGGAATTAGAAGGAGCAGCCCACGGTTGAGAACCACAGGTCGGTCTAGATCAGTGATTCTCAAAGTTTAGCCTGCGTCAGAATTCCCTGGAAGGCTTGTGAAAACACAATTCCCCAGCCTGCCCCGGAGTCCCTGATTGGGCAGGTTGGAAGTGGGCCTGGAAATTTGCATTTCAGACTAGTTCCCGGGGGGGGGCTGAGTTGCAGGTTTGGAAACCTCTTCTCTATATCAGGGGTCTGCAAACTCTGGCCCTCAGGCCAAATCCTGTCCTCCATCTGTTAGTGCCTGGTCAGCAGAGATCGATGTTCAACACTTTCCAATGGTTGAAACAAAGTATCTCCCTTTGGGGGAGATGCTGCCCCCACAGGGGAGAAGAGGGATTTTTTTGTTCATTTATTTATTGTGGGGGTGGGTGCAGAGAGAGGGGGAGAGAGAGAATCTCAAGCAGGCCCCATGCAGGGCTCAAACTCACGAACCGTGAGATCATGACCTGAGCCCAAATCAAGAATCGAGTGCTCCACCGACTGAGCCACCCAGGGGCCCCGAGAAGAGTGATTCTTATCATTGAAGACGGGGTGTGAACACCAAGATGTTTGCATACACAGGCCATACCAATATAGCCCTTATCTTCCATCACGTTCCTTCCCATATCTCCTGGTCACCTCCCCACACTTTATCATTCCTTGAAGCCGGATCCCGCTTTTCTTTGTGCAAAGGGCAGATAAGCCTTGGAGTCTCCAGACTTCTTTGAATTTTGCTCCATTTCTGTGAAGTCTTGTGCACATACCATTAAAAAATTGTGGGCCTTTCATCCTGTTAATCTGACTTTTGTTAGTTTCATTGACGGGCCCCAGTGACTAAACCCAAGAGAGTGGAGGAAACGTTTTCCCTTCCTGACACTCCTCACTCAAGAGATGGGAGAAGTCGAGGTCTGCAGCCTCCTCAGTTCGAAGGTCCCCTTTAGCTTCTCTACATTTGTCAACAGAACGTATCAGAAGGTCGACTCCGAGTCTCTCCCCGCAGCACTGCCGTGTAACATGACCACAGGAAAGGCCATTCTGTCAGAGAGGGTCTCTTGGGGACAGCATGACTTAGGTCACCTCGCAGTAGAAGCACTGGACTTTTACATGGTCCTGTATCCTTTCTGGAAATGAGTACCCATGAAATGATCACCAAAGGTCCCTCTACAGCACAAACCTCAGGACATACCCACCATGTAGCTAAATGAAGGATCTGAGAAAATGGCAGGCATGCCATGGGCAAGGATGAAGAGGAGGGCTGCTGTCTATTCTTAACTATCTGAAACCCAAAACGTTAATTTCGTGGCTTTTTGTTTTTTGAGAGGCGGGGGAGGGGCAGAGAGAGAGAGAGTGGGGGACACAGAATCCGAAGCAGGATCCAGGCTCTGAGCGGTCAGCATAGAGCCCGACGCGGGGCTCGAGCTCACGAACCACGAGATCATGACCTGAGCCGAAGTCAGATACTCAACTGACTGAGCCCCCCAAGCGCCCCAATTTCATGGCATTTTCATGAATGCCTGATACATAAGAATTCTCTGGTGATAAAGAAGGCATGCAAACACATTCTACTGGAAATCAGCACGTAAGTTGTAAAACTTTCTTAAAAGCCCCTTCTCCTCCTGAATCATGCCCCTAATTAAATTCAAACCCGAGTCATATCATCCACGGTTAACTAACAGGGTTTTATTTCTCCCCGTTTCTTTGAGAAGATGTGTATCCTTTCAGGTAACTATTCCCTTGACAGAAAGGTTGCCATGGATACATTCTTTTTTTTTTAATTGAATGCTGGTATTTTAAAGCCTGTGCAATTTAGTGAGGTGTACCTGGCCCGAGGGTTATACTCATTTAAGTGCTTGTTTTAACGCTAACAATTTTATCTTAACACAGTTGCTCCATGCATTTGACATGTGGCGTTCGGGAGCGGTTGGAAATGGCGTGGGAGTTTCCGAAGAAAAAGCAAGAGAGACAAATATCACCCGGCCCACCTAACTGCACTTGAATCAGTGGATGCCTCACTCGCCTGGAATCTGTCTGTTCTCGGCATGTTTAATAATGAGTCATGCAATGCGTTTGCAAGGCTCCCAGGGCCCAGGGCCACGTGACGATCCTCTGTGTCTAAGTCCCTCGTCTTTGTTCAGACAGGCTGCTAATGCATCCCACAAAGCTGACCTAATGCTACTACAGTGGCTCTATTTTTCTTCGACGGCTCCGCTAGAACGTGATATTTAGGAAGTCGATTGTCAGGCATGCAAATCGGGAGAAAAATATGCCATATTAAATCATGATGGCTTAATAAGGTATTACTCATGGGCAAATGACTTCTGGTTCTCTCCTTAGTCGGGGCGAGTTGAAAAGCAGAACCGGCCGCAGAGAAGGAATGTTGCATTTTCGGAATTCCACCTTCCTCACAGCATTGAGCGAAATACACTCCGATGTCGGATTATGGCTGCCATCATTCTACAGGAACACATAAGCCACCCTATAGCCTCCTTTAGCCGTGAGTTTATTAGGCAGGGATCACCGCCTTTATGATCACACTTAGGTGAGATCATCATTCCAAATGTCATTCCCCAAACATTCCACATGCTTCTAATGATGGTTCCACTCGATGAATACAATGGCATCAAACACTTAGGAATGCTTCATGTATCTCAAGAATTTCTTTTCAGAGCAAAAGAAATCTTGAAAGATTCTTCCTTTACTATGGACAGAAATTAATAAAACGGGTATCCATTTTCCCTCAAGTTCAATGGATTTATTTTCAGTCATCTGTAGAAAAGGAAGCACCTTTAAGAAGACATATTTAAAGTATACCTTCTTCAGCCAGACAAGGAATCTTGCACACCGAAAGGTCCGGAATTCAAGAATTGCAGTGTTGAGATACATCGATGACTCTGCCTGCCGCACAACTATTCATTTGGTAACTTATTCTCCTGGAAGCACACTAATTAGGGTGACATGTAACAATAACACAAAACCAGTTGTTTTCCATGGGTTGATCACAGTCAGCCACGAGCATGCCCCTGCTCGAAAAGACGGAAAACAATTTCACATGAAGAAACTAGTTTCGTTCTTCGATCAACAATTTAAATCAGCGCTTAGGGGGTCACAGATTAAATGCACAATGTGTTACAGCACCCAAACCACTGTTAATCCTTCTTACTTAAGGACAGATACTCCTTTATTTAATTTGTGGTTTGTTTTGTGCGATAAAGAGAAAGACTTAAAGAAAGGAGAAAGGCGAAGATTTAAAAAACAAACACGGAGAGAACAGCATGAAAGCAAGTATAAAATGCGGGTAAAATGTGGATGACTAGAAACCATGTGGAAGGAAGTATTGTGGAAGAAAGGTTTTCAAAACAATCTTCAGGAATCTCCTTTGAAAGTACAGTGACAGAGAGAAAAATGAAAAATTAGCAAAATGCCAGTAGGAAAGTCTTGCCCAATCCTCGTTTACTTAAGAGGAATCGACCAAGATTAAGTGTTTAAAAATAGAGAGGAGGGCAAAACAGTAATGTGTAGTTTTTGTCTTCCTTCAGAGCCTCCTCTGGCTATAATTAATCATTTATTCCAACAGCAGGCCACCAGGGAACCGCATTGAGCCAAGACAATTCAAAGCAATGGAAGCCGGATCAGGCCGTGCAGGTCTCCCTGTTGGGGTTTGGACCCGAGCGAAAGGAAGAGAATGGTCTCGGAGCAGCCTCTGGTGGCGAAATGTCAAAAGCTCAAGACGTCAGAGGCCACCTTACTGGTGTTCTTAAGACTTTGTGCAAAAGGAAGTTACTATTTAAACAACTTTAAGCCAGTAGCCCAGAAGTGACTTGGTTGGAAAGGAGGTTAATTCATTAATCTCAAAGACTGTCTCAGAGAGTGTGGAGTTTTGATGCTGACGAACTGGGCTATTCAGACAGCGGGTACCGTGGTCCTTATAGGTGGACGTAAAACAGTGTTAAATACAAAATTATCTCCAACTTTCTGGGTATCTCAAATAAATGATGGGCCAGTGGTGACTGACACCTGAAATTAAGGAAAAAAATGCTTTTAATGTTTATTTATTTTTGAGAGAAAGAGAAAGGGGGGGGTGGAGGGGCAGAGAGAGAGAGGGAGACAGAATTCAAAGCAGGCTCCAGGCTCTGAGCTGTCAGCACAGAGCCTGACGTGGGGATCGAAACCACGAGCTGCGAGATCATGACCTGAGCCGAAGTCGGACACTTAACTGACTGAGCCATCCAGGTGCCCCTGAAATTAATTTTCATTTTTAACCAATGGCCATTCTAAAGCAATCTAAATATTTTCAATTCTTACAAAGCTCTGTGTAGGAGTGTGGGGTGTGTGTATGTGTCTGCATGCGCTCTGTCCATGAGAAACAATGAAATCTGGCCATGTGTAGCAACATGGATGGACCTTGAGGGTGTTATGCTGAGNCAAAGGGTGGTCGATGCACTGTGCAGGAGCCCCAGTTCAAGTCAGTCTCAGTCTGGCCACGGGGTCCCGTTGTGAATTCTCTGCACTTGATGAGTTCCTTTTCAGCGTTTGTCAGGTAACCTAATTAGTAGCTCAGCTATTCTTAGCTCCAGAACAGGGTCCAAAGTTCCCATGACAGTCACAGAGCACAGTTTTCAAGTGTGACACAAAAACGTTACTCCCTTCCAAACTCGGAAAGTGAAAGACGCACAGATGACAAGTGGAAATAGTCGATCTCCAAAGCCCCGTTTCCCCGCAAACCTCTCTTGCTGCCCTGATTCCAACGACACTCGCTATCTGCCTCACTGGTTGAATTAGTGATCCTGTTCTATCTTGCATTAGCTTCTCTGTGTTATTACCCTTCTCGAAGCCACACATCTCTTTTGGACTTCTTCCCAAATGTCGCGGGTACCGCTCCCCGACAGCCCGCTCTCATGCCTTTGGGCCATGGCCAAGTGTGATGGTGAGATGGTACAAGGTGACCGAAAGCCCCAGTGAGCAGGGAGTCAGGAGGGCTGGCTCCCATGCTCTCCGCCACCAGCAACTTTGTGGTCTGGGGCACTCTGCTCAGCTATTCAAGGGTCTCAAAATCCTCCGGGAGGCAGGGAGGGGCTGGACGTGACTCTAGCAAACCGCTAGAGGTTCTGGAACACCATATTGCACGCCTCTCAGGCGCCACGTCAAGCCTCACGTTGCTGTCTCTTCCTCCCACTGCCGCCGTGGGACCATTTCTGCATGGGTTTCAGCCAGCTTCCCTCGGCTGCGACCGACAGTGTCTTGCCTCTGCGTGTGCCACGCATCTCTCAGTTCCCGCTTTGGGGCTTTCCCGACTCCCGCTTTGGGGCACGCGACTCCTATAGCTCTCCTGGGGGCGCAGCCCAGAGGCTCAGGGGTTGACTCTCACGGGGTCACCCAAGACCGATGGGGTCCAGGAGCCTCCTGTCCCAAAAGTAAGTCCTGAGACGCATTGGGTAAGCTCCTCAGAACACTCCCTGGGATGAGCGAGCCTTCGTTGTCCATGTGGGAGCAGCCAACTCGACGATGCCTTTGGCCTGGCTTTCCCACCGTCTCGGTCACTTCCCAGTCCTGCACTGCCGCTCCCCGAGGCCGACTTCCTGCAAGGAGGCCGTCCTCGGGATCTGCTCTGGGGAGGACGCAGGCTAAGAGAAGTGCCTATTCTGCATCAGACATTTACATCCTCTCCCACCCTCAGCTTTGATGGTTGTGCAATTGCTTGCTGGCAGAGTTCACTTCTGCCCAGTGGTCCTTGTAATAAGAACAGGCTGGGAAGAGGCTGAGTGGCCAGGATAACTGAAAATTACTTCCAGCTTTTTGCCTGACTTCAAGAGGCCACTGGGCACGCAGTTCTGGTACAGTCCCAGGCTGGATCTGGACATCTCACATGGCGACCTACTATAAGTGGGAGGGGATGATAACAGTAATTTAAACAGAAATGGGCTAATGAGAAAGACCCAGAAACCGCTCTTCCTTCTTTCCACTCCCTGATGTTAGGGAAAACGTTCAGGGAAGGACGTTTTCACCTGAATTTCTGCTCAAATCAGGAGAAGTTTTAAAGGGCAGGAGAAAATTTTCTGAAAAACACGTTTTTGCACGTTGCTAAAAACGAGAGAAGTGTGTCAACTCTCCCTGTAGCACAGAGCCAAGGGGCATCAACAGTTGTTGGGGGTGGGTATTCTTTGTCCATTAAGTTTGGGAAACATGTTAAGGACTGTCTCTTTTTTTATTTATTTATTTATTTAGGTTTGAGATAGAGACAGAGCACGAGTTGGGGAGGGGCAGAGAGAGAGGGAGACATAGAATCCGAAGCAGGCTACGGGCTCCGAGCTGTCAGCACAGAGCCCGATGTGGGGCTCGAACTCATGAGCCATGAGATCATGACCTGAGCTGAAGCCCACTCCTTAACCAACTGAGCCATCCAGGTGTCCCAAGCACTCTCTCTGTTTTTTTTTTTTTAAAGGGTAAGTTTTCTCTGAGACTTTATTTTATTAAAAATTTTTCTCTTATGTACGTTTATTTATTTTGAGAGAGAGAGAAAGAAAGTGAGGGAGGGGCAGAGAGAGAGGGAGAGAGAGAATCCCAAGCAGGCTTACGCTGTTAGCACAGAGCCTGCTTGGGGGCTCGAACTCCCGAACGGTGAGATCAACACTGAGCCAAAACCAAGAGTCGGGTGGTTATTAACCAACGAAGCCACCCAGGTGCCCCTGAGCCTTTAAAAGGTTAATATAGCTTGTGACTCTTTGAGAGGGAGACTCCAAAAGCACCGTTTCCCAAATTTATTTTTCCGCAGAGCCGTGTTCTGCCTGCCTTCGGGAGAACAAGGGGCGGAATAGGCTTAGACAAATGAAAGGAAGTCTGTCTCTTCTGCACAATTTGAACAATGTCTTCGCTGAGGATGTAATAGGCAAGGACGTGGGGCTGCTTCCCTGACTGTGATGCTGGCAGGACGCCGTCGGACAAGGTAAACAGATGACCTAACCTCCGCCAGGTGATTTTCGCTGGGGCTNTTTATTTGTTTTTTTAATTTCATTTTGCTATTTTTTAAAATATCTATTTACTTTTAAGAGAGAGAGAGAGAGAGAGCAGGGGAGGAGCAGAGAGAGGGGGACAGAGGATCCAAAGCAGGCTCGGCGCTGACCGCAGAGAGCCCGACGCAGGGCTCAAACTCACGAATTGTGAGACCATGACCTGAGCCGGAGTTGGACACTCAACTGACTGAAGCACCCAGGAGCCCCTGCTCTTTATTTTTTTTTAAAAGTTTTATTTATTTATTTTTAAGTAATCTCTACACCCAACGTGGGGCTCGAACTTAAAACCCTGTGATCAAGGGTCACACGCTGTTCTGACTGCATCAGCTGGGCGCCCCAGGAGCCCTTATTCATTAGCAGCGAAAATAACCTCAGCCTGGCCTGCGTTTAGATGACAGAGGAGGCCGAGACAGAGGCGAAGACCTAGGTCTTCCAGTTCTGACTTGGGATTTTCTCCACCACCTCATCTATATTTTGATGCTTTTATTCGCTTGTGTCACTTACCATCCCATCCGAGAAAAGAAGAATCCCTTGGTGCTTTGCCTTGCTCTTTTGGACTTTTCCCAATACTCCTCCCACAGAATGAAATGCATGAGGTTGGAAAGGGTCAAAGTCACCTCTAGAAAACTGTTAGGAGTGCCGCGTGTCTTTTAATGCTAACTTCAAGTGGAGAATTAGACGCTAGAAGGGCTGATGTAAAATCAGTGCTAAAACCTTTTGTCAAACCCCTGAACCTGAACGGTAACAAATGAGAACTTGGAAATGGAAGAATGAAAGGCATATACTCACTCACGGCACCAAGAACAGATAGGTGATAATTTGGGGGTGGTCATGAACTTAGGGATACAGCTGATCCCATGTGTCCGAAGCATGTAGCGAGTCTGCTCAGAACAGTTCCGACCCTTTGTGTGGGTGACCATGGAAAATGCAGTCATTGACCTTAAGTGTGGGCCCGAGTGAAATCATCGAGCACCCGGATGGTCTGATAAGTCCGTAAAAGAGAAGCAAAGCTACCACAAATCACTCAGCCCATGTTTCATTCTTCATTTTGGGGATTTCCTCCAGTTGTCAAAATCGAATTTTCCTTTCATTGGGTGCCTGTCATCTTTGTGAAAAAGTATTAAACAGAATTCCTCACTAATCTCCAGCTACAGGCTCTAACTGTCCTCATCCTGGTTGTTTTTAGCTTCACCTCTGGCAGAAGGTGCCATAAACTCAGTTTTTAAAGATTTCATTCATGCACACATGAGCGGCAACAAGATTTCTCGGAGGCTCTCCCTCTATCTGTGTATTTTAGCATATGTTTTTGTAGCTATGCTATTGGGTTTTTAAAAAAATGTTTTATTTATTTTTGAGAGACACAGAGACAGAGAACAAGTGAGGGAGACGCAGAGAGAGGGGGAGACACAGAATCTGAGGCAGGTCCCAGGCTCTGAGCTCTCAGCACCGGGCCTGACGCCGAACTCGAACTCGTGAACCGCGAGATCGTGCCCCGAGCTGAAGCCAGACGCCTAACTGACTGAGCCACACAGCTGCCCCTGTAGCTATGCTATTGTTATAGTGCCTCAGGGACTATGTAACTTTGCAGAAGCTTCTGCTTCAGCTTCTTCCCCTACCTGTAAGTTATGGTAAGAATTAAATGCAAATCGATCGTTAACACTGTACAAATGTGAAGTCCGCTATTCTTGTACACAGGACACTGTGCTCCACACTGGAGACGGAGGCTTGATCTGATGCTCCTTTCCCTTGAAAAGTGAGTTTAAATTCATTGGGTGAGGGGCGCCTGGGTGGCTTAGTCAGTTAAGCGTCCGACTTTCGCTTAGANTCAATAGAGTATTGTCTATTAAATACTGATATGACGAGATGTAGACTAAACTGACCAGCAGAAGATCACTTTTAGTCCTACCTCTACCCTTATGTAGCTTTTTGAGGCTCAGTTTATCCACCTGTAAAGTGAGGGTTGAATTAAATAATTTCCAAAGTCCTTTGATTCAAACTCTTGCTCTAGTGTTTCTCAATTTTTTAAAGTTTATTTATTTATTTTCAGAGAGAGAAAGAGAGGGAGAGCCTGCACATGTGACTGAGTGAGGGGCAGAGAAAGAGAGGGAGAGAGAGAATCCCAAATGGGCTCCGTGCTGTCGGCGTAGAGCCCGCTGCAGGGCTCGATCTCATGAACTGTGAGATTCTGACCGGAGCCGAAATCAAGAGCCCGCTCAACCAACCTCTTGTGTTTCTCATTTTCCGGCTCATTTCTTATACTTATTCAGAGGTGAGATTGTATCTGGCAGACACTGCTAGTTGACTGCCCTGGTAGCCATTACCCCTTCATCTTTGCTAACAGCACTCTCCTCCAAGTTTTAGCAGGTCTAGGGCAGGGAGGTATGCTCTCGCGGGAGTCTAAAGGAGTGAACTGGGATTATTTAAGTCACTTATCTCTAACTTGATTTTCCCTCAAGAGTCTGATATCCAAGTGGGTGTTCTTGAACACATTGAGGGACAGGAAACTCATTCCCTTCTGCCTACCATCTTCTGGGGCCTCAGAGTTCTCCCCTGGGTCCTCCGTGTCTGGCCAGCAGCCAAGGGAGCAGAGAGCAGATGAAAGATCTCAAAGGAGGCTTTAAGGGTCAGTACTAGAAGTAACATACATCAATCCCACCCACATTGTATTGGCCTGATATAGGCACAATGGCTACACCCCACTGAGCTCAGAGAGACTGTAGGGCACTAGCTGTGTCTGTTATGGAAAGCTATCCTTCCATTGAGCTAAAGTGTTTCTCGCAATAACTTCTACCTAAAGGACCCAGCTTAACTTTAGATCGCATTGACGTAAGTTTAATTCTGCTTTCACACGCTAGCTCTACAGATATTCGAAGACAGTCATTATGCCTCTTGGTTCATTTGCTTCTGGGCTCTTCATCCAATTAGCTAACGTGTCTTCATATGATCTGTTTTTGATGTCCCTTCATGAGCTTTTGTTTTCCTTAGCTCCAACTGCTCTATAGTTTGAATGGAAACTAAATGAGATATTGCAATAGTGAGCCTATCATGAGATATTGTGAATTGAGTACTACAAAGTAACACTACAGTTAGGTTTAGCAGAACTCATGATAAGCTTACTTCCTCTAATTGGTTTTGCCCATGGCAGCTAAACTACATTTCTTCCTTTTTGCCCTTAGTTTAGTGATGGAAGGCTGGATATGCTATTCGTTTCATGTCGTTAGATTTGAATACTGTGTCGAGACAAATTGGAACACCTTTGCTCCTGTCTGTCCCATCTCTAGCCTCTTAAACACATGTGACCATCCCTAAAAGCAAATGGGCATTTAAGAGCCAGCCATAAACACAGCCAGATGCTCAGAGCAACATCCAGTTCATCAGGAAATGCTATCCATCCCACCTTTAAAACACACCCAGAGGGGCTCCTGGCTGGTTCAGTCAGAAGAGCATGCAACTCTTGACCTTAGCATCATGAGTTCGAGTCCCACATTGGGTGTGGAGATTATTTAAATAAAATAAACTAAAAACAAACAAACAAACAACCAGAGGGGTACCTGGGTGGCTCAGTCAGATAAGCATCCGACTTCAGCTCAGGTCATGATCTCATGGTCCATGAGTTCGAGCCCCACATCGGGCTCTGTGACGAATGCTCAGGGCCTGGAGCCTGCTTCAGATTCTGTGTCTCCCTCTCTCTCTGTCCCTTCCCCGCTCACACTCTGTCTCTCCCTCTCTTTCAAAAGTAAAGTCAAAACAAAAAAATTAAAAACAACAACAACAACCAGAATTTGATGCTCTCTCATTATGTCCTACTGCTCTGCTCCAAGCATCACCATCTTTTCATTGCACTCGGGCTGTAGCTGCCTAACTGGCATGGCTGCTTCTACCAGGCATCATCCTCTACCCCCTCCCCAGCCTATTTTAAAAGCTGTGATCCCTTACAGGAGTGCTGATGCATAGGGGCACATGGACCCCAAAGTTCATAGCAGCACTCTCAACAATAGCCAGAACATGGAAAGAGCCTAAGTGTCCATCCACGGACGAATGGATCAAGAAGACGTGGTTTATCTCTACAATGGAATACTACATGGCAATGAGAAAGAGCGGAATCTGGCCATGTGTAGCAACATGGATGGACCTTGAGGGTGTTATGCTGAGCAAAGTAAGTCAGGCAGAGAAGGGCAAATACCATATGTTTGCACGTATAGGAGGATTAGGAGGAACTTAACGGAGGACCGTGGGGGAGAAAAAGGGGAAAATGGCGGGGAGAGGGGGGGAGGCAAGCCAGGAGAGACTCTTGAATGTTGAGAACAAACTGAGGACTGATGGGTATGGGGGGACGGGAAGGGGGGTGATGGGCATGAAGGAGGGCACTTTTAAACTCCTCTGCTCAAAACTCTTCAATGGCTCCCATCTCACACCCAGTAGAAGCCAAAGTCCATGCAAGATCTCCTCTTCCAGTCTCCCCGGACTCATACTGCTGGACATTGCACCCCTCCAAGTCTATGACGGACACCACATGCTTCCATCTCAGGACCTTTGCACTTGCTGTTCTCTCTGCCTGAGGTTGTCCCCCCACCCCCTTCCCAAGGATAACAGCATGATTTGCACCCTCACCTCCTTCAGGTCTCGGCTCAACTGTTATCTTGTCTGAAAGGCTTTCCTGGACACTGTAGGACAGACGACCTCCTCACTCCTCTCTCTTTGTGGAGCCCCCTGACGTCCTGCTCCATTTGTCTTCATAGCACCTCCCACTACGTGACATATTGGATACTTCCCGCTTGACTGTGTGCCTCCTTACATTAGAGAAGAAGCCAAATGAGGGTAAGCACTTGTCTAGCTGGCTCTGTAGCCTCAGCATCCAGACTAGAGCTAGACATGTTGCCGATGCTCAATGATGATCTGTGGAGGGAGGCATGAGCGCTTTACTGCCCCCCACTTCCTGCTTTGGCCCTGGCCTGCCAGTCCCCCTGGCTTCATACAGTCTTTCCATAGGGATGTCACGCCCTGCCGGCCCGTGAGTTTGTATATCAGAGTATTCGCTGTTCTCCTAGCTTTATATAATACCCTTTGAATGTGTAAATTAAGTTAATTTAGGCGCAATCAATTCAGTAATTCCCATGTCTTGTCTTTTATTCCTGCCACCTGACTTAGAAATCAACCCCCGTGCAAAAACCAAAGTCCTCTCTAAAACAATATTGTCGGCACTAGGTACTGTTAATGCAAAAACCATCACAGCACATTTCTCAGAAAATATTTGCTCTCAACAATTGGAGATGAAGTCTATGCCTGCATTAAACTTTCTTATACATCACTGAACAAAAAGGTAGAGGGGCATCTGGGTGGCTCAGTGGGTTAAGTGTCCAACTCTTGATCTCGGCTTAGGTCATGATCTCATAGTTCATGAGATCAGGTCCTATGTCGAGCTCTGTGCTGACATCGTGGAGCCTGCTTGGGATTCTCTCTCTCCCTCTTTGCCCCTCTACCCTTCTCAAAAGAAATAAACTTAAATTCTTTTTAAAATAAAGGTAGAAATAGGGGTGCCTGCCTGGCTCAGTTGGTGGGGCATGTGACTTTTGATCCCCGGGTTGCGAGTTCAAGTTCCATGTTGTGTGCAGAGATTACTTAAATATAAAATCTTAAAAAAATTTTTTTAAAGATAGAAATAAAAACTTACATTTCTTTTTTTTTTTTTTTTAAAGTAGGCTCCATACCTAACATGGGGCTTGAACTCACAAAGCCGAGATCAAGAGTCACATGCTCTAGGGGCACCTAGATGGCTCAGTCAGTTAAGTGTCCAACTTCACTTGGTTGCTGATCTCATGGTTCCTGAGTTTGAGCCCCGTGTCGGGCTCTGTGCTGACAGCTCAGAGCCTGGACCCTGCTTCGGATTCTGTGTCTCTCACTCTCTCTGCCCCTCCCCCACTTGTGCTCTCTCTCTCTTTCTCTCTCTCTCTCTCTCTCTCTCAAAATAAACATAAAAAAAAAGAGTCACATGCTCTACTGACTGAGCCAGCCAGGCACTCTTACATTCCTTCCTTCCTTCCTTCCTCTCTCTCTTTCTCCCTTTCTTTCTAAAAGAAAGCAGTGTGTTTCTAATGAAAAAGCCAAGAATTGAAATATGTAAAAGGAAACTGTCAGAAACATTCCCCCAAACTTGAAAACAACAAAATGTAATCATTTGGTTGATGGAGGTTAAAAAAAAAAAAGAAATAATATTTATGAGCTTTTGCCAAAATATTTGGTCATTGTTGAAAAAGAAAATACTTCCCAGCCATACTTTTTAAGGTTTTGCTTCATAGGAATGCAAAAGAAAATTTCCAAAAAATTTTATGTTGTGTAACTTGTTCTTACCGAGCACTCATTCTACTTGAATAACAGAAAATTGTAGCAATATTTTAATACGATGGTTCTTTAGCTTCAATTAACTAAACTCCTTACTGAAGTGTCAAAAAGATCTATGCATTATTTCTACGGTCATTCAGACAAGGAATAGCTATGGAGACCATGTTTTATATACAAGGTTTGAGAAGAGAAAAAGTATTCTCAGCAGAGATAGTTCTGGGCAAGATAAATTTTTGCTGGGCCCACTGAATCTTTAGGGCAACTAGATATAGACATTATTATAGTTACAGTTATATGTAGATATAAATACAGCAGCAACCGTAAGGAACTTGGTTTTATTCTATACAATAAATTTATTTATGTACTTCCTCTATCTTGAAAATATAATTGAAGTAGAGAAAACATGTTTGGGGGTGCCTGGGTGGTGCTGGGAACCTTTCCACTAACATGTGAGATGGTCCAGGCTGGCCATCTGGAATGTCAGACAACATGTAGAGCATAGATCATTGAGACCATGTAGAAGCATCCTAGCTATGCTTTCTGGACCCACCAGTCCCCAGATGACGTGTCAGCTGACTGCAAACACGAGGGACCCCAGGTAAGACCACCAGAAGACTCACTCAGCTGAGTACAGCTTACTCGCTGACTCGTAGAATCATGAGCTAATGGTTGTTGTTTTAAGCCGTTAGGTTTTAGGGAGGCTTGTTATGTGCCATTGGATAACTGACACACTCTCCTCACACACACGCCTGACACAAACTTTCCATTTTTCTTGTCTTAAAAATAAAATAGCTTTTTGGTCATTTACAACCAAAAGAAGTCCTGACTAAAACGTCAGTCAGGGCCTCCTGTGCTCACGTCACTGTTAATTGAGTCTGTGACTTGAAGCGTCTTCCAACCCCTATGGTCCCATTATCCACCTATGCTCTGTCCTCACAAGCCATCTCGTCCCTTCTCTCCATGCCCGACATCTGCAGGGTGGATCCCTTCCCGTGGCCTTTGCCAAGGGTCTATCCCTGCCACTTCCTGTTAGCTCTTCTCTGTGCCTACTGCTCGAGGACATGGCTCTCCATCTGTTACTGATCACTGGACCCACCGCCACCCGTCTGCACGTCTCTGTGCAGACTTTCTCCTACAAATACAAGAGCTATCCACCTGTCAAATGCTGACAGCCAGCTCCTTCCCTGGACGGATTTCCCCACTAGGCCCAGATTCCCGCACTCTTATTCTTCCGCTTTATCTGCTGTCTGTGATAAAGCCGGGCCTGGGAATTTAGGTGCATCTCTAGTTCTCATACCCATGGTAGATGTGGATGGTTCATGAGGAACTGATGTCCCTTCCTGCTGGCAGAATACTGACAAGGTTATCACAGGGACGTGTGGAGTGTGTGTGCCGCCCCTGAGGTTGGTAGACAGTGAAGCTGGTCCCCACGTGTATGAAGCAGAGAGGCCAAGGTTCTACTCCTATTCCCTTAAGCCTTCCCGTTTCCCTGCCTGGCAGCCTGATATCCAACTGGCAGCCTCTACATGTTTGGGGCACTGGAGCCCACTTTTGCTCGCTCTCACAGGCCACGGGTGCTGGCGAATTAAAGCCTCCCACCTACGACCCTGTGCAGTCCTCATCCAGTGACTGGCCAGAGCCGATGTATAAATACCCCAACTCCCTCCTCACTCGGTATCACAGGGATACCTCGGAGGAGTATGTTTTACACCGGCCCCAGAGTTCCCCAATAGGATCAGGCTCCAGGTACCCAGAGTGATAAGTTACTCGGTAACACATTCTTTATTATTCTCCTTGCCACCCCTGTCTCTCCCCTCCAAATAAATTACTTGCACTTGAAATTTTGTTCCAAGATCTATATCCAGGAGAAGGTAAACAAGGACAATAACCCACCTATCAGATGCCTTGAAGGATAGGAACCGGCTCCGTGAAGGTGATGGCAATTGTGTAGGGGGCAAGAGCGTGACGATGTGATAACGAACGGAACCAGTCACTTGGGTGGTAAAGAGGATAACAGTTGCCAAAGGGCACTGTCTGCCCTCTGTCCAAGAGTCAGGGTGATTTTCCTGATAGCAGAGTATCTGACCCAAGGATGAATATAAGGGGCATGTTTGGTTATAACTCCATTCATCTATAACATGGGTGCTTTAATAGAGAGCTATTTAAACATTACTGTGAAGATTTTTATGAGAGAAAGATACTCTGATATCGTTCTTTGTCTAATAGCAAAGTACAACTTAAAAAGATAACCCGGGCATTCCAATAACCATGTTCAAATATTTATGAAATACTGGCTTGAACTGTAGACTAAAGCACAGAGTTGAAATTGGTTAGTTCTACTGCCAAATCCCTTCAGACTTCATTGACTTTGTTCGAATTAGTACAAAAGCAGAGATTAGATCCAAAACTTGTATGAGGATCCTGTGTGGTCCAGAAAATTTTGAGTCTTCACTCGTACATCCGAATTAACTCTTGAACGCGTTTGCTCTTCGGCTTTTAGGACAGTGAGCAGTCAAGGTGTCGGGGACTGACTGGGGAAAGTCCTCTACATGAATCCGTGACCTATTCTTCTGGCAAAGCATGGTGAAGCTCCCAGTCGTTCTGGATAATGAACTTGCTAAGGACAGAAAGTGATTTCGGCATCTGGACAGAAAGTGATTTCGGCATCTGGGAGGCGATGCTGACCATGCGAAGAGGGCTCCCTTTGCTTGTATCCAGAATTGCAGGCATTGCCTTGTCAAAGATTTGGAGATTCTTCAAGCATGGAAGGGAGGAGAAGGAATCAAGTCTCTCTACTTAATAGGAAATATATTAGAACTGCTTCAGAATTAGCCTTGGCTCAGCTTAATAAAATTGTTCAGCAATGGCCCACCCAATCCATAGCTTTCAAATGGTCGCCCTTCCACTATAAAAAAAGCCTTGACATTTAGAGAACTTACAAGATGAAGATTCTTTTTTTTATTTTTTAAAATGTTTTATTCATTTCTGAGAGAGAGACACAGAGAGAGAGAGAGAGAGAGCGAGCAGGGGAGGGTCAGAGAGAGAGAGGGAGATACAGAATCTGAAACAGGCTCCAGGCTCTGAGCTGTCAGCACAGAGCCTGACGTGGGGTTCGAATCCACGAACCATGAGATCATGACCCGAGCGGAAGTCGACGCTTAACTGACTGAACCACCCAGGCGCCCCCAAAACGAAGATTCTTATTTCTCCTTCCCGGGTTCACAAAACGAATCAAACCTGCTCAGCCTTTTGAGTCGGCTCTTAGAGGATCCCTACACCCACAATGGCATTGCTGCCTAAAACGCCTGTGACAGAGAAGCCAGAGGTTTCTGCGATGAAACTCACCAGCCGGGCTATGCTCGAGAAATCACTGTAGAGGATGGCAGAGTCACCAAGAAACATCAATTAGAGCCACCCTCTCTGGTGTCACCGAAGTTTCTCCGGTGGGATTTTACGTGGAAGGCCTCATTCCTCGAGACTTCCCCCCATTTCTGGTTAAATGAATTTGCCTTCACTGGCCTGAGATAAGAGAATTATAATTGCTTCTCCACCCCCTCATCCCTTCCACTCGGCACCCACGCACAATCTTTGCATTTCCCAAATGCCTTAAAATATTGCTGAAATGTGCAACATTACTTTCTTTATGGCATGAACATGTGCATGAAATCTGACACTCAGAGCTGAGCTCACCTTTTATTACCCACTGTCTCTTCCTCTCCCTTTTAGCCTGAACAAGAGCATGGCCAAACTTCCAGTCTTAGAGAATGAATCAATGTAGCCATGTAGCGAACAAAGCATCTCCTGATTCAAATTAGACCAATGTCAAATGCTGATGTGTGTAAATAATTAATCGTGTTTTCGCTGGGGAGTCCAGTTTGATCTTTCATTGCCTGGCGATCCCTGGGGTCTGGGGCGCCCCGAGAAGCAGGCACATTTAGGATTTTTTATTACCAGCTCATAACTAATTTATAGATTACTACGGAGTCAGGTGCACAGATTGAGCGTCTCATCTATCACGACAAGCAGCTCCAGGGTTAAGAGATGGCTACTTCCCAGAAACCAACCAAGGGGAATAAAGATGAGGACCAGGGACGGAGCACTATGTCAGAGTAGGCGCATCGTGCAGAAGAAGCACAAATGTCTCCAGGTGAGGAATTTCCTCCTCACTGAGCCAACAAACGATAAAGTTCTCTAGTTAGGTCCTCAAGGTAAAACCCACGGTATGGTGCACAGCCAAAATACGTGCAACCCATCACTGAAATTCTTTATCCAGTTTTCCTCTGGATTTGCCTTCTTCGGTGAAAATTTTATCAGGACAACTGCGTTAGATTCAAACTTGTACAAAGTACTATTGCTAAGAAAAAAAAAAGGGGGGGGCTTTCTTAGGAACATTTTATCATGCCAGGAAATGGCCTTGAAAGAAAAGGAAAATACTGGAGCTTGATTACAGCTTTGATCACATACGTGCTATGTCTCTTGGACAACCGCACTGAGTGTGGAGTTCGTTTCCTCATGATTTCCTAAAGCGTGTTCTATTATACGCACATGTTGATGTGATAGAAAGAAGTGAAAAGTGCAAACACTAAAAGGGCCACTTATCACGTACCTTCAAAGAAATCAACAACGGCTTCGGGATGTACGTTACATTCCTGCGTTTTACACGGTTTCCTGGAGAGTGGCACTAGTTTTCTGTGAGTGTGCCCAAGAATTCCATTTCCATCACAGCCATGGNGTCGCGTCCACAACTTCGGCACAAAGCTCATTCCCACGGCGCAAAGACAAGATGGGCTGCGGAAATAAAACCCAGACCCAGTGGGATCTGAAACAAGTACCAGTGGCATAAAGAAATCTCTGAACATATTCATAAGGAGTGTTTCTTTATGGCACTTTTCTATGTGTCNGCTGTGCCACATTCTGAAACTGTTGCCATGGCAAAGTGTCCTGTTTTATTGACTGTGAAGCACATTGTTGTGTTTAAGTCATGTAAATGATCAGGACACAAAGGAGAGAGCCCACAGCAGCCCCCCCTCCTGCCCCCCCCCAATCACAGCAG
>NW_027529545.1:661385-662864 GCF_008692635.1 Crocuta crocuta
CCCCAATCACGACAGCACTGGGGTCTTTCCCCCTTGACACATGCCATTTACACAGCATGGGAAGGCATTTCTCTCAGAAAGCCTCACTCCCTGGGTGCTGTGGGCTGGTCTTTGGATATGTGGAGATCACCACATCTTTCAGAATCGATTCCGCAGGGGGAAAAGAATACACAATGATGAAGCCCCTGCTTGTGTTTTAGGGCCGGGATAATTCGATGCAAATTTTGCATTTTCTACCTAAAGACCCTTTTTTGTTTCCAGGCTGCTGGGCTCGTCCAATCCTTCAACTTTCTATCCGTTTCTGTCACTGTGAGGCATGGCTGGGGACTTTCTCTTTTCTTTCCCACTTATATCTCAAATATGTGTTTTTAATTAAGTATTTTACGACAGTAGCAATTCACACCGATTAGATGTAATTACAGAAACAAAATATGCAGAATACATTTTAATAACGCCTGCCACCTCTGAGGAAACAATGAGTATTTAATTTAATGATCGCGGCGCTGTTTAAAAGCAACGCAGAGTTAAAAAAAAAAATAGTCATATACTTGGAAACGGAGCTTATTAGTATCTTCGGGTACAAATGTAAGTGAGAATGCACTATTATCTGGGTTTCAATACTTGTAATTAAAACAAAACGCCCAACACTTAGGGCAACATTCGTTTACACGTGGAGTCAAATGACAGCCTTTACTAATAAAAGCTTGATTCAGTGGAAATAGCTTCACTTGAGACACTTGGGGTTCGAAAAGCTGGGGTAATTTGCAGCCCATTTTCTAAGAGAAAGTTCACCATATGAAGATCACTTTTTTGTAGCACAGTGTCGATGCCGCGTTGCAGGGTTTGACACCAAGAAGCTTACGCAGGAAGTTATCACTGGGGGAAAGCTACGTGAAGGGTACCCGGGAGCTTCCTGTGCTAGTTTTGCAGCCTCTTATGTGTCTTACCCTATTTCAAAACACAAAGCATCAGAGCAAAAATCTATTTCGTATGTGGAATGAAAATGGATTCTTCCAACTTGTACGTGTAGAGGAATGTGTCTTTGCCTTAGCAAAGCTTCGATGATTACAACGCCGGAGCCACAGGCCACATTCTTCCCAGCACCTTGTGTCCGCGTCTGCAGTCCGAGGGGTTTGGGTCATAAGTTAACTTTCTCAATGCAAACTCTATGTGCCCCACATTTTCAACTTGTTCAGAAAAGCATTCTGTAAACAATGATACAGGAGAGATCTATTTCCTTTTACTGCCTCAGATGTCCTTCGGGTTGTTATGAAAACACGATTTACAGGGGCACCTGGCTGGCTCAATTGGAGGGTGACTCTTGATCTTGGGGTCGTGAGTTCAAGGAAGCCCCACACTGGGTGTAGAGATGACTTAAAAGTAAGTAAGTAAATAAACAAATAAACTTAAAAAACAAACTTGAAGACAGTATTCACAATTCCCACAAACCTGGTCACATCATTTCATTTCCATTTCTTT
>NW_027529545.1:662995-665877 GCF_008692635.1 Crocuta crocuta
CAGTGGTTAAAATCATAATTTAGCATTCCTCCTCTTCATGACTGAAGTACAGAGATTAAAACAAGGAATATAAACAAGGGGGCCTGGGTGGCTCCGTTGGTTAAGCATCTGGCTCTTGGTTTTGGCTCAGGTCATGATCTCACGATTTGTGGGTTTGAGACCTGCATCGGGCTCTAGTGTGGAGCCCGCTTGGGATTCTCTCTCTGTCCGTGTTTCTCTGTCCCTCCCCTGCTCTCTCTCTTTCTCAAAAAACATAAAACAAATGGGGTGCCTGGGTGGCTCAGTCGGTTAAGTGTCCGACTTTGGCTCNACACTGCCTTCTGTTTCCTGGCCTGTTTTCCTTTCTTCTGTAATAGCTTTATTGACAGACAATTCTATCATATAATTCTCTCATTTACAAGCAGCTGCTGTACAAGTCAGCATTTTTTTTTTTTGTATATTCACAGAGTTGTGCAACGACCACTCATTGTAANACTCCCTAATCCTATTACCCTTTGCTCCCAGCCCCGACAGCCACTCATCTCTCTTCTGTTTCTAAGGATTTACCTAATCCAGACATTTCATACAAATGGAATCATACAGGACGTGATCCTGTGTGACTATGGCATGTATGAGTCCCTCATTCCTTTTCATGGCTGAATAGTATTCCACTGTATGGATGTACTACATTTTATTTATCCATTCAGCAGTTGATCAACATTTGGGTTGTTTCTACTTGTTGGCTCTAAAAGATGCAGATGCTTTTATTCATTGCTTTCAATGTTTATTTATTTTTGAGAGAGAGAGCAAGAGAGAGAGAGAGCAAGAGAGCGAGAGAGCGGGGAGGGGCAGAGAGTAAGGGAAACACAGAATTCGAAGTAGGCTCCAGGCTCTGAGCTGTCACACAGAGCCTGACGTGGGCTTGAACCCACAAACTGCGATCATGACCTGAGCTGAAGTCAGACGCTCAACCAACTGAGCCCCCCAGGCGCCCGACCACTTGTTGGCTCCTATGAAGGACATATATTTTCATTTCTCTTGGGTAGATCTTTAAGAGTGGAATTGCNTTTTTAAGGAACTGCCAGACTGTTTTCAAAGTGGCTGCACCATTTCACATCCCACCAAAAACTCCTTTTCTTGATCCGAGCTGACAAAGTCACTCTGATGGCTCTTGTCGTTTACCGTAATTAGTAAACTTCACAGTCCCTTGTCTTACACACTTCTGGGTCTGGCCAGTGGAAAGGTGGGAGAGTATATATGCTTCACCATGAGTTCAGAAAAGTGATTAGGAATTCAAATGAAAAACAAGGAGGGGAGTGCTTGGCTGGCTCAGCCGGTAGAGCATGTGACTCTTGATCTCAGGGTCATGAGTTCAAGCCCCATGATGGGCATGAAGCCTACTTTAAAGAAAAAAGGAAAACAAGGAAATTAAGGAAGTGGTTATCAATTCCACATCTGGAGTGTGAACTACCTTTTGGTAAGGAAATTTTAAATTTTCAGTTGCAACAAATGCACACAACTACACACACAATTCAGCTGGTCAACAATAAAAAAAAAACAAACCAAATCAACCAACTAGTCAAACAGAAACTCCCAAAGTAGACATTTGCTCTACCATCAGTAACCCCTGAAGAAGCAGGGGATATTTGACCTCTGTTTTTTTTTTTTTATAGCTTTTTAATTTTCAACAGCAAGAGATATTCTTGGCTATGAAGGTATCTGTGCAAAAGCCCTCACACCTGCTTCTTGCCCACAAGGCACACAGCTATCTAAAAAAATCTCCCAAGATGTATGAATAAACCTTTCATAATCTCAAGGATTCTTATGTTTCTAGACAGGGATTAATACGGACCCTGGCTTTCAAGGCAAGCTGGGACACCTTCTGGAATTTAAAACACGTGCTCAGCCCCTGACGAATGCAGTAACAGTCGATGTGAGCTAGATTGGTTCTTTTTTGCACAAAACTAGCAACGCTCTGGCTAGCCTTTTGTGCGTGGCCAGAAGGGTGCATGTTAGGATGCTAGGTGAGGGATGTATACGGTTCCTGGCCTGGCAATGCTAGCTAGGCAGTCGGGGCTGAGGCGGCCATTTCTCCTTCTTCACCTTGATTCTTGCAATATCCATCAGTAGGTGCTTTTGACTCCTTTTTCTCTGTGACCTATGTGGCCTGATTTCAGCTAAGCCCATACAAAGCTAGAAGGGTCTCCCCTGTGTCACTTCTGACCACGATAACCACACAGAGTTTGGGCTGGGGAACAACTTCAAGCAGGGATGGCCAGCCAGTGTTGAGTGAAAACGGAAGAGATGAAGAGGAAGAAGCAATGAGTAAAGAGAATAAAAAAGAGAGAGAGAGAGAGAGAGAGAGAGAGTGAGTGAAATAGGGAGAGAGTCTCTCATGAGCCACAGGTCAAAAGTGGGTAAGGGTGGGCAGAGGACAGAGAGACAAGAGAGATGAATCCTTGGGCTGAAGGTGTTAGCAAAGGATACTCTCCTGGGACCACCTCAGTGCCCACTGAGGGCTTCATGTCCTTGGCTTGTGCAGTCATTCACTGATCATGCCCAAACTGAGTTTGCAAATGACCTCAAACCTCAGCAGGAGTTACCAGTGGTTTCTAGATTCTCACATTGCCATTGAAACACGAAATAACCTTGACAAACTGAAATATTACTAAGCAAAAAGAATTTTAAAAATGTTTACTTATTTATTTTTCAGAGAAAGAGGCGGGGGGGGAGAGAGAGAGAGAGAGAGAGAGAGTGAGAGAACCCCAAGCAGGCTCTCCACACTGTCAGAGCAGAGCTGGATGCTGGGCTTGAACTCATGAACCATGAAATCATGACCTGAGCTGAAATCAAGAGTCGGACGCTCAACCGACTGAGCTACCAAGGTACCCCAAAACTCAAAG
>NW_027529545.1:665914-666140 GCF_008692635.1 Crocuta crocuta
GAATATGAATACACACTAAAGTATTAGAAACGGCTCCTGAGGAAATCTGGCCATCCAAACTCTTTCGAAGCTTCTCTGTCTAGTTCTGAGCTCCACGATTAAAGAGGGCTGTGGGGAGGCGGGAAGGAGTTCACAGAAAACCCACAAAGAAGATCAAAGAGTTGAAGAAAGGGACCTGAGAGGAGAGTTGGGGAGATGGAAAAACACAACCTGAAGTGGAGAAGGT
>NW_027529545.1:666338-666676 GCF_008692635.1 Crocuta crocuta
GTTCCGGAGATAACTTCATTACGGTCCTCAGGTACATGAGGAACCTTTCATGGATGAGGTGGCCGCCTGTGCTCCATCTTCACTACGGATGGACAGAGGGGCAAGAGGCTTAAATATGCAACATATTAACAATACTCAGTTAAGTATAAGGAATTTCTTGATTTGAGAGATGGTAGACAATGAAATGGGCTCCTGCCCGTGGATGGGAATAAGGGATGTCCTTCTCTGGTGTCTTAGGAAATAGGTACGATTCTTATATGTTTGGGATGGCTTACAGACCTTGCCACCTGGAGTTGAGGGAAAGATGGGTGCGTGGCTATATTCTGACATTTCACAAC
>NW_027529545.1:666868-669872 GCF_008692635.1 Crocuta crocuta
TCCAAATCTCTCACATTTCTAGTCACATTTCAAGACACAAAATGTCTCGCCTGGCAGACCACTTTGAGACATAGCCATTTTATCTGCGAAAAAGCGCACTGGAAACTATCTTTTGAAGAGAGGGAGTTTCTTGAAGGAAAAAAGTCAGCTAAACAAGACTCACAGGGGTGGGGGTGGGGCAAGGCACCTCGGAGTGCATGCTGGGATTAGGGCTAATTAAGATGTTGACTGAATCTATGCTAATCATGTCCCACCAGACTCTGCTGGATTAGTATGTAAATTGGTAAACTCTGTTCTGAAATTGCCCTACCAGCTGAGGTCTAATTACTGACTAGACATAACAAATAATAATGGGATTTGTATTTTAGGATGTTTAATTATGGAAATACACGTCTGGAAAAAATACCAGTTGTAGCGCACAGAAAGCAAATTCATAATGTTTTACTGAAGGTTTATGAAATTTTACACCTCTAATAAGAGCACCATGAACTGGGCTGGGTAGGGGGAGTCCTTTCAGAGACCTAGCATTGGGGGAAGGGGGACCAGAATCCCAAGGATTAATTCGCGGCTGGAGTAATTTCCCCAAAGCTTCTCAAAGACTAATTGTTTCATTGCTGATACACAGCATCTTGTGAGGTTTTAGTTCTATCACCAAAAGCACTGGAACTCATCCATGTAGAATAACCCAGATGCTATGGATTTAGCGTCGCTACTCTCTTGTAGCATTCAGATGGAATTAAAAGCAAGAGGCCAACGATCTTTGTAGGAAATTAGGCCCCTAAACTGGTTTCTCTTCGCCAAAATTATCTTATGACATTGAAATCATTACATTTGTATCTCAGAAAATGGTTAGTCCAATTCTGAAGCGACAGAGTATATTTCAGGATTTTAGAGAAACGCAGCTTGAGCTCTAGAATTCACGGAATGGGTATCTTGGGACAGAAACTTCTTTGCAACCATTTATTGCATCATTCCGTGACCCTTTCCAAAAAGTCACTAACATAGGGAGAGTTGGAAACAGAATCTTAGACAGGGTGGTAATAGCTGCCTGTATTTGCCCACCATATTGGTATATCTCACATAAATGTAAAGGCATATGGGTAATCATTAAACCTTTATTAGGTTTCACATCATAAAATAAATTATTCATGTTATTCTAATATATACTGATATCTTTACAGCCCTTCTGCCCACATTTAGCTCAACAAATCTCATTTGCATATCATTTTTATTTTAATTTAGGACAGTTTTGTTATGAAAATATACGGCTTAAATGCCCATTATGTCCCAATTACGTGCCAATTTCCCACGCTTTCCTTGGGTCTATACAGTGCATTACAAATGAGAGAGACTTCCCATAATTAACAAAGATGGAGGATTTCTTTGTACGTCTGAGAAGTTTTCGAATGTTTGCTCTTGCTGTTATGAGGCAAGAGGAGAGGTATTCCAGAACATAATTCAGTAAGAAAGCTTGTTTACAGTAGCTTCAAGCCTCTATATATTTGAAATCACACATGTATATGAAAATTAAATTTGTGGATCACCGTACTGCCATACTTTGAATTAGCGGAAATATAGCGTTAACTTCCGGCCACGCAGAACTATAGGGGAGAGTCATACACCAGTACTGCGACCCAAGGCTATGTGAACTTGGCAATGGAAACTCATTGAATAGGATAATTTTTACTTGAGACCTCGGGTTATTTGTCTTTGCAGATCTTATTGGCATATTGATAACTGTATTTATTTAGGTTTCCACTCTGGGTTTTCGCCTCTGTTTTCATTAGTGGCGGAAAAAATCTGAACAAATTTTCCCTTTCCATAGGACACTGAGCTCTCACCTTTAAGCATTGCTATTAAGCTCGCATGATGACATCTTCCTGTAGGCAATATATCACCGAAAATGTTATTTTAAATGCTATTTCCCAATGCCCAAAGGCACCTGTCAGCAATTATATATTATTTACTATTAAAACTAATCATGACCTACTCTAAGCGTTGAACCCTGGGTCAGAAACTCGGGGATAATTCTAGCTCTGTCCCCTTCTTGCCATGAGTTTTGGGAGAAGTCAGCGTGGGGTTAGAATGGGGGGAAGGTTCACTGAAAGTGTTTCGCCAACACATATGCAAGCAGAGTGTAAGCCTGAACAGATGTCATCTTGAATGTAAATCTCCTAGCTATTGGCTAGCAAGCTATCGGATAAATCTCACATTTTCTGGAATTCTCACTTTGAGGCAAATTATACAATTGCAGAGAGTTATCTTTTCAACAAATGGGCTTTGAAATCCTCTCTCATTAATGCAAGCTGCAGATGACTTTTTAGAAGTTTATTTATTTATTTTTGAGAGACAGAGAGATTGAGCGAAGGGCGGAGAGAGAGGGAGAAAGAGCGAATCCCAAGCGGGCTCCTCACGGTCAGCGCAGAGCCTGACATGGGTCTCGAACTCACGAACCATGGGATCACGACCTGAGCTGAAGGTGAGAGTCGGATGGTCAACCGACTGAGCCACCCGGGCATCCCAAAGCTGCAGATGACCTTGATAAATAGGAACATTGGTTCCAAAATGTGCCTACCTTTGGTCATGGGGATGTGAGCAAACTCTCCTAGTTTGCTGTTCAAACGGAGAAATATCATCTCCAGTGGCTCTGGGCATCCGTCTTAGCTAAGTGGGCTGAGTGGCATGTGAGCAAGTCTTTCTGGCTAAAGGGCAGAGGCCAGGAGTTCAAGTCTGGTTATGCGATTCTCTGAGCGTCTCCTTCTATTATCAAGAGGAATCTTTCTACCAAGTATCGCAAGGAGCAAATGAAATCAAATGTATGCCCAACGCATAGTGGGTACCAGTGAACTATTTGTTAAATAAATGATGGGTAGAAAAGGTTAACCAGAATTAAATCTTTCTATCACATAAATTAAGAAGCAAATTTAAGGGGCAAGTTTTCATATCTTCTGAGTGATCTAGCTCGAAAAGAAAAGAAGTACCACATTTCTATCTATAATATCTT
>NW_027529545.1:669915-674561 GCF_008692635.1 Crocuta crocuta
AGAGCTCATAGGCACAGGTCCTGTAATTTCTTCTTATTATTTCTGCAAAGATTATAGAATAGTTTAAAGAAGATAAAAAGAGAATGTTAAAACGAAGTGTACATATATCTTTCTTGGTAAGGATGACTTTTCTTTTCAAGATGAACTACAACTGAGCGATACTGAAATCCTCATGCACACAGCACAGCTCCGCCCAACGGCCCAGTCAACCATAATGGTCATGAAGATAAATCATATCAAAAATCAGAACCTTAAAAAAATGTAAACATCATTTTAGGATTCCTAAGGCATTGAAAAACTTTATTTCGGGGCGCCTGGGTGGCTCAGTCGGTTAAGCATCTGACCTCGGCTCAGGTCATGATCTTGAGGTGAGTTCGAGCCCTGCATCAGGCTCTGTGCTGACAGCTCAGTCTAGAGCCTGCTTCTGTGTCTCCCACCTCCCCTCCCCTGCTCATGCTCTGTCTCCCTCTGTCTCTCAATAATAAATAAACGTCAAAAAATAAAAATTTTATTTCAAGGTGGTTCTGCCTGGTACATTGAACCCATGTCCTCGAAACACAGGTAGCAGAGTGTGAAACTAGACGCTGGGGTTGAAATTTCACTCTGTTGATCATGATGTTGTGACCTCAGGCAGGTTCCTTAACTTAACCCGTCTCTGCTTCAAGTCCTCCATCTATAAGGCAAAGGGAGTTTTACAGCATTGTCGTTGGGTTAAGTGGGAAGATGTAGAGAAAGTACATAGCACATTGAGTCAGCTGATGAACGCTTGTAATGTCCCTGCATGCGATCATCCTGGCCTTCTCGCTGCTTTGCCCTCTCCCACTCCTTTTAGAAAAGGACTACACCCTCACTTTGGATTTATCCAGAGGGTCTTGGAACTATTTCATTTCTGATCCTCTATTCTTTATGGCTGCAATATGGGTTTCTCAGTGCAGATATAAATTTTTAGAGAGCAGGGGAATAAGATATTTCTTTCATTTTGCTGTTATGCTCAGTCCAGTGCTCCACACGAATGTTTTATTTCATCATGAATAACACGCTGCTGATGGCCAGGAGTCTATAGGAATTTGCCCCAGAAAAATTCACAGTTCATCTTGAAATGTACAGATAGCTCCCATACTAAATATCCCATAAGATTAAAATGAGCTGTTAAGCGAGGCAGTAGAGTGTTAAGAATGAAATCCATGGATCCTGCGGCCAGACTACTTGGCTTCAAATCCTTTCCTTCCCCTTGCAAATTGCCTGAGTAAATGCTCTTTGCCTCAGTTTCGTCATCTGAACAACGGGATGATAATGCTACTTAATATCTACCTAAGAGGGTTGGTATGAAGATGAAATGCAACGTGCTTAGAACGAGATCCGGCACTCTGAGACTATGATGTACTGCTCATTCCCCGTCTTCCCAGATGGAATCTGAACTACATGAGCAAAGGGGTGTTTCCGGCCACCACTGNTAATATCTCTGGCTCTTCCCTCCATCCTTCCTCTCAGAGACCCTGCCACAAGGCGTGTGCTCAACTCTCCTCCCCTACATTCCGGTTGGTGTCCTAGTTGGGCCTCCATTTCTAGAAGGTTTTTTCCGAAAGCTTTGTAACATGAGAACCTGATTATTTCTCCTCTCCACCTGAAATCCTCCTGTGGCTCCCAATTACCTACCAGAGCATGGAATATGTAACCATCACATAGTTATAAAGAAATGTTACAGGGGCGCCTGGGTGGCTCAGTCGGTTAAGTCTCGACTCTTGATGTCAGCGCAGGCCATGATCTTATGGTGCAGGAGTTGGAGCCCCACGTTGGGCTCTGTGCTGACAGCTCAGAGCCTGGAGCCCGCTTCAGATTCTGTGTCTCCCTATCTCTCTGCCCCTCCCCTGCTCGTGCTTGCTCGATCTCTCTCTCTCTTTCAAAATAAATAAACTAAAAAAAGTGTTTTTAAAAAGAAATATTTTAAAAGGTGTGGTAGTCAGAATAATGGCCTCCCACAGATGGCTGTGTTCTAATGCTCCAAACTCGTGAACGTGTTAGGTTACGTGGCCAACGGGACTTTGCAGCTGTTATTAAGGATGTTGGGTGAGGAAGATTCCCTTGGATTAGCTTGGTGGGTCCAATGTGATCCCAAGGGTCCCTATAAGGGAAAGAAGGAGGCAGGGGAGTCAGCCTCAGAGAAGGAGACGGGGCCGATGGGATCGACGTGAGACTGACGTGGAGGCCATGAGCCAAGGAATGTGGGCGGCCTCTAGGAGCTGGAAAAGAGAGGAACAGATGCTCCCCTGAAGCCTCCAGAAAGAACGCAGCCCTGCTAACATCTCAGTTTTAAACCCATTTTGGGCTTCAGACCGATAGGGCTGCAAGAAAATAAATTTCTGTTGTTTTAAGACACTACATTTGTGGTAATCTGTTAGAGCAGTGATGGAAAACCAATCTCCAGGCAATTGGACAGCTAGTGCTGACTAAATAAATGTGCTGAGGTCAATCAATGACTGTGCTATGAAGGGGCCAGACTCGTACATCAATACATGTACAGGTCTTTTTTATTAATGACACGCCATTGTTTCCTTTCTCTCAACTAGTAGCTTTAGGAGGGCGGGGGGTGGGGGATGAATTTGCCAGGCCTCTACCACCCCATCCTTTCTTCTGCTCCCTGTTGGAGGCAGGACGTGAGGCGAGTGGGGATGGAAACCCACATCTCTATACACATAGAGGAGGAGATACAATTACATCCCATCTTGCTAGCGGAATCGAGCCCCGGTTCCGATGAGAATCACACCGGGTGTGGCCCCAAACCAAACCCAGTTTACTTTTCATTCCCCTTAACCAAACAGATCAAAGCATGGAGATAAACTGTAGGGAATTATCGATTGATAAGGGATCTGGGAAGAAAGACGGGGGTGTTAAGAGGGCAATACAGACGTGGCTAAAAGGTGCTTCTGTGGAACAGGGGACAGATGGGGGTTGGCCACGCTAGCCGTTGCATGGTCTGATTTCAGTCTTTACTTTTCTGGGTTTCATTGTCCTCATCTTTAAAATGGGCATAACGATACCGAATTTGCAGCACTGTTGAGAAGATTAAATCATAACATGCTTGTGATGAGAGCAAGGCAGTGTCTGCTCCGTGGCAGCTTTAAGAGACACTCATTTCTTTCCCATGATGCCCCTTTCCCATCGACAGCACCAGAAGTCATGTACATTATTGCGACATATCGTTTAACAAAGCAAACGCACATGACCAAAACCATCCGACAGGAAAAAACAAACAAACAAACTCTAATATATCGAAGCAAAACAAGAGAAGGGACAGCAATTTATAAGCTGTAAAGATTTTCAAATTGCTCCATATTTTCCAAACTTGTACAAAGGCCAAATCAATTCATGAGAAATCTTCCTTTTGAATTATTTAAATGCCCAGCGATGAGACTAACACCCAGCAGGTCTGGTGCAATGTGAGAGGATTATGGATGAGCCCAACTGCCAGGTTCTAAGTAGCCAGTAATATACTTTAATGTATCAATAATTCAGAAGAATGAGCATTTTCTGTTATTGCCGAAACCACACTGGCAATTGAACCGCCAAAGTATTTGAAAAGATCAACCTGGAAAGAAAATCAATTCTAATAAACTCGATGCTCTCAGGCTCGGATATTATGAAAGTAAATAGTCTTCGAGACCGGAATGAGCATGCAGAAGAGAATGGTAAATAACATTGATCAGAGCTTGAAAACCTCCGAGGTGCCCTCGGAGTCCACAGCTAAATTGATTAGCTGCTATTTCACACTCAGGACCCCCAAATGAACAGCCTACCTTCCGTAAGCAAGTCCCAGAGGCAAAGACAAAACTGTTTGGTTGAATTTGCATTTTCAGTTGAAGAAGGATAAACGGAGATTGAAAGGGAATCGGCTTTCCTATTTTTTTGGGTAAAGCATCCGGCAGGCAAATAATGAGCTCATTTTAAAGAAAGAGCATATATGGTTTTCAAGTGTCCATGTTCACATGCACGCAAAGGAGCTATGTAAATAGGCACATACCTTGTAACAGTTGATTGTTATGCATGAAACAGACGTCACCAATTTTCGATTTTGGAATATTCTAATACTAAGGTCATCGAAGACTGCAGAATTAAGGAGAAAAAGCGCTCTGGGCCTAATTTCAACTAAAGTTAAAATTGCAGACCTGGGTAACCGGTTGGGGTTGAGTCATTTTACTCGATCATTGTTTTCATGACGCACAGATTCAACTGGATTGATAGTACGTGTGGTACTTGGTACACGTTAGCTTTAGAAACTAAACGCGCGTCATCAGAACTTTGCACAGAGCATGGCTTTTAGTTTTACTTTCATGAGGAGGAACACGAGTGCAGAGAGCCAGCTACATGAGGCGGCGTCCAGACTTTCTTGGGCGGGGGGGAACAACAGCAGCAGAATGACCACCCACTCCTTGCCGGGTGGGGGGAAGGGCTGGCAGAGTTCGCAGGAATTCGGTTCTCAGCTCTTAAGGACGGGCTTCTGGACTTGTCCCTTACACAGACAACAGCTGTCTGTTCCTTATATCTTCTCCATACATACTCCGACTCAGGACTTTGGTGGTTAGCTTGCAGGATAATTTGCTTCAAACTGAATTAATACATTTCTAAACTATTCATGTTTAAGATTCACA
>NW_027529545.1:674673-674827 GCF_008692635.1 Crocuta crocuta
AACAAAAGTGTTTGTGTGTGTATATATATGTGTATGTTTGTGTACATATACATGTATATATTATAAAATATCCACACAAATATATATGTATATAAAATAGCCACACAAATACCAAAATCAATTCTAAAAGCAACGAAATGGAATATTATGGACT
>NW_027529545.1:674883-675206 GCF_008692635.1 Crocuta crocuta
CAGCTTCCTCATTTCTGCTTTCCAATGAGAACGCCGGCTGAGTGACAAACAGAGAATATGTACTTCTACCTGACTAACTCAAAATCCCATCCTCCTCATTTTACTGGGACCCCTCTCCCCTTATCTCACGCTGTCTGGAACTTCCTTTGNAGTTTCCACGTGTGCATATGCTTTGTCTAAGTCAGCTGCTCTGAAGTGGTGCTAATCAAGTTTGGGAAAAGTAAAATGACGCTATGGCTACCAGCCCTTTGTGCGGGGGAAACAGTGCCTTCCTCACTCGGTGGGCAGAGACAATGCGGAATGTCTCCAGAATCGCCCACCAA
>NW_027529545.1:675503-678802 GCF_008692635.1 Crocuta crocuta
GTAGCAGCACAGGACAGGAGGAAAAAACAAGAAAACACATGCGCCTTACCAGTTTCTCCTACGATAGAAGAAGGAGAACCCCACGCCCCCCAGCAGCTCCGGGCCAGGGGCCTGGGTTTCTCGGAGTCCCTTCGGCGAGGGCGCCAGGAGAGCTGAAGTCCTCCTCCTTCCCTCTGTGTGGTTTCTCCCCAGCAATCTCTCCCAGGGTCTCCCTCACAAAGCACTCTCCTCTTTGCTAATCCGCTGGCGCACACACACCGAATGACTCGTGCAGAACCGCCTCTCCTGGGGAGCAGGAGGGAGGGGGCGGCAGCAGGGTGTTGCTGGCATTGATCCCCCGCGAGGCGAATCCTCAGAGAGGCATCCGGCCCTCTGCGCTCCTCCGCGACAGGACACGCGGTCCCAAGCCCCGGTGTCTCCCAGGGATGGGACAGGTGGCCCAGCCCACAACTTCACCTCCTGATCCCCCCTCCGGAGCAGAAGGAACAGAATCGTTTCAAACAAGTGGTGCAGGAAGCAGCCAGAAGGTTTGTTTTGTGTTTCGTGTGCCCCCCCGAGCGGCAGAGAGACTGGAGCGTGCAGAAGAGGCAGATTATTAAATATGACGACGTGGGTCTGCACGCTGGCTCAGAGGTCCTGACAATGACAGTTTTTGCAAGAGTCCGTTTTTGGAAAAAAAGAGGCAAATGAAAGAAAAGCGCCTCTCTGAGTGGTCAGGCATGGCCCTTTTTAAGATGCACAGTTTACCTGGGCTCCCCAGAGGACAGGCTCCACCCCTGTATTTTACAGCAATAGTCACACCTTCCCCATACAAACCCACCCCCCTCGCCGAGGACAAATATATATATTTTGGATATGCCATAATCAATGTGGAATGCCTCCCTTTCCCTTCAAGATGTTAAAAAAGAAGACTTACCTTTCGATTCTACCATTTAAAACCCCAGAACAAATAAATCAAGGAGGAGACGAGCAGATGGCCCGATTCTACATTTTGCAACGAGGGCTGTTTGCCTCGGAGTCATTATTTCTAAGGGCGCGCTGCTGTGCTGGTGTCTCTGGTCGGCAGCGTGCCACTGGGGCCTTGGAAACAAAATGAATCGGCTTCACACCACCAGCTCTCCCTCGTCCTAACACTTCAGAATGCCCCAACCGGGCCGGCCGCCCCTTTCCGTAGTGACCCTGCATAGAATCAGAGGTGACGGTTTGATGGATGAGTTTCCCAAGAGACAATGCAATGTGTGACATCACGATTCTGTGTGCACCCCCTGCCCCCGGCCGTCATCCGGCCTTGCCTCTCTCCAAAGAAAACTGCCTCTGCTTGGTGACAATGCCACGTCTCCATGGCAAGCACGGACCCGGGGTGCATGGCAAATGCGGTAACTTCTCTGTCCTTACTAACTTCAGTTTTCTGATTCCGCTTTGCTGGGGTAGCAGACATAGGACAAGATACCAACACAAGCGCAGAACTCCACAAAATTCTAAGAGTTTAGCACCTGGGAGCAAAAGAGTAAAACCTACAAAAGGGACATTTTGCCTGTTTTTTTTTTAATATTGATATTAAACCCTCGCACAAGGATACTACCATCTTTCTGTTACACGCAATTTGAGAGATTGCACATTAAAATCACATGCGAGCAATCGCAACGATATTCAAAGCGTCTGTACGGGGGCACCTGGGTGGCTCAGTCGGTTAAGCGCCCGACCTTGACTCAGGTCACGATCTCGTGGGTTCGTGAGTTCGAGCCTGGCCTACTTGGGATCCTCTCTCTCTACCTCTCTCTCTCTGCCCCTTCCCCCGGCACTCTCTCCCTCTCTCTCTCAAAACAAATAAATAAATTTTAAAAAAGGTGTCTTGTATAAAGACTTTCAGATTTAACTGGAACTCATTTAATATCACATTTTCCTCCTCATTATCTACTAATACATAGCTTTTGAATTAACCTTGGCCACTTTTCCCTATTGTGTGTCCCTCGTTATTCCCTGTACTAGTATGCACCACCCGTGTTAACATTTAAAATAATACTTGGGAAATCCATTCGAACTTCGAATACAAACTTACTTGCAAATAAAAGCTCTAATATCTTTAAGATTTCCATCATCACCTTTGTCCTTTTCACCCATTTACATTTTAGATGTTGAGCACAAGGAGAGGAAAGAACCCAAAAGATATCTATATCCACATCCACATCTATTTTTTTAAGATCTTATTTATAAGTAATCTCTACACTCAATGTGAGGCTCAAACCCACAACCCCGAAATCAAGAGTCATACACTCTACTTACTAAGGCAGCCGGGCACCCCTGTATCTACATCTTACATGTATATCTACACATAATGTCTCTGTCTGTCTATCTATCATCTATCTATCTATCTATCTATATCATTTATATCTATATATGTATCACCAATATCCATATCTATCTATCTAGTGATGAATGACTGGTAAATCTGTCTACATAAAAATAAAAAAACCTTTTGCATGGCAAAGATCAGCATAAGCCAAGTCCAAAGAAATGATGAGGGGCGCCTTGGCGGCTCAGTCGGTTAAGTGTCTGACTCTTGGTTTCGGCTCAGGCCACAATCTCACGGTCCGTGAGTTCAAGCCCTGTGTTGGGCTCTGTGCTGACAATGTGGAGCCTGCTTGGGATTTTCTGTCTCTTTCTCTCTCTCTGCCCCTCCTCTCTTTGCTCTCTCTCTCTAAATAAATAAACATTAAAAAAAAGAAGTGATGACGGGGCACCTGGGTGGCTTAGTCGGTTAAGCGTCTGACTTTCGCTTAGGTCATGATCTNAAAAGCCTACTACCCAAAAGAAAAATGGGCAATGGTTAGGAAACGCAGGAGATGTAGAATTGATCCTGAAATATATGGAGAGGTGTTCTTTCTCATTCGTGGTAAAAAAAAAAAAGCAAATTAAAGCTATACCAAGATATTGTTTCTTGCCTGACAGAGTAGATGAAAATCCAAAGACTCGGCCCCACACACCGTTGGTGAGGCTCTGGGAAAACGTCTACTCTCACAGGTTGTTGGTGGAAGTACAAAATACTGCCACAAATATGGAGGGAATTTGGCAACAAGTAGTAAGTTGACAGATGCATGTACCCTTCCGCCCAGCAATGCCATTTCTAGGCATCTGTTCTACAGACTCGTAAGCCTAAAATGTCACACATTCGAGCAAAATCACAGAAACTACACAAATGCCCAGCAGTAGACTGATGCAGCTAAGGCAGATCTAAATAGCAAAGCACTACGCAACGGCAGAAAGGGATGGCCCATCTCTGACCCCCCCCCCCTCTGGAT
>NW_027529545.1:678892-683261 GCF_008692635.1 Crocuta crocuta
CCAGGTAATCGAAACAAAGTGCAGAGGAAGGCATGCACGGAGAGTGATGAGGAAAGTGCAGCGGGAGGACTAGAAGTCTATATATGCACGCGCCTGTGTTTGCCAAAAAAAGGAAGTCTGGAATGGTGACCGGAAGTCTAACAAAAATAGTTTCTTACAGAGAGAGGGAGTGAATGGGGCAGAAAGGAAAGAAGTGGACGTGAGACTCCTCTGTGCCTACTCATTTTTTCATGTCAGGGGTTGGCCAACGTCCAAAAGGATCCTCTGCTTATTTTTGTAAATAAAGTTTTATGAGAACACACCCATGCCCATTCGTTGCATACTGTCCATGGCTGCTTTTGAGCTACGATGGCCCAGCTGAATCCCTGTGCTGAGTTGTGAACCGCACGGCCTACAGAGCGAAAAATGTTTACTACCTAGTCTTTTACAGAAAAAAGTTGCTGCCCTCTACTCTGCGTGATGAGTTTTAGAATAACGTAAGAGATAGTTGCAAGAAGGTGCGGTAGATGTCCCTACATTTACAGTAGAAACTGTAAAAGATGGTAAGTTGAGGTCTGAGTACTTGTGTTCAAGTCCTAGTTGTCTCTGACCATTTAACTTCCCTGGATTTGCTTTCATCATCTACAAAGCGATGACTCCTTGGCTTTGTTATGAAGCTCAAATGAAACAAGGAAAACAAATATGGAAGCACCTTGTAAACCCTAAACTACTATACCACCTAAGATATTATTATTAGTATTATTATATTGGAAGGCGACAGGTACACACATACATAATTAGTGAGGACAATTAATAATAGAATAGCCATGATGCTATACATTTGCAGAACTTAACATTAAAACGTTGCCTTTAGGGGCGCCTGGGGGGCTCAGTCGGTTGAGCGTCCGACTTCGGCTCAGGTCATGATCTCACCACTCGTGGGTTCGAGACTTGCATCGGGCTCTACTGGCAGCTCAGAGCCTGGAAGCTGCTTCAGATTCTGTGTCTCCCTCTCTCTCTGCCCCTCCTCCCTCCCTCTCTCTCTCTCTCTCTCTCAAAAATAAATAAACATTAAAAAAAATTTTAACGCAAAAAAAACATTGTCTTTAAACTTTTCTCCACTTAACATTTTAAAGTTAAAATTATATCAGCTCTGGTCACACGGTAACTCTCAGCGCTTGTCTCTTCTCTCCAACCCATCAAGCCATGGTGGCCGGTCAGCTGACAATGTTGACTCAGAGGTAAAACCCGACCCAAGACCAGGTCTTCGCACTGCAGCATTATTTAATCTTCAGAAAAGCCTGGAAATTTCTAGACTTGAAGATGTCTTTCAGTTCTGCAATTAAAATTCATCTAATAAAGCTTATCTTACTAGGAAGGGTGGTGTATCAAGTGACTAAATGTATCTGGAATCCATCTGGGAATTAGATGTGACAAATACATATTCAGGCTCGAGTAGGAGACTCCGACCCTCAAAAATCGTGTTTGCATAATCACTTTTTCTTCTTAATTTAGATATTTGAATGTATTACCTTTAACTCAAAAGCCAGGATTTCTTTTTGACAGAAATATCAGGTTTTTCCCTATACTCACTGATTTTCCTTTTCAGTTATCAAATTTCTAGTGATTGATTTTGCCAAAGTATTTTATGATTTTAATTAAAAAATTTTTTTAATCTTTATTTATTTTTGACACACAGAGAGAGAGAGAGACAGCATGAGCAGGGGAGGGGCAGAGAGAGAGGGGCAGACACAGAATCCGAAGCAGGCTCCAGGCTCTGAGGTGTCAGCACAGAACCTGACACGGGGCTCGAACTCACGAACCAGGAGATCATGAGCTGAGCTGAAGTCAGACGCTTAACTGACTGAGCCACCCAGGCGCCCCCAAAGTATTTTAAATTTAACTACTTCTAATCCATACAAATCTGGGAGCCTGTAAACTGCATTAAAGTGAATTGCCCCAGACTTGCATCAAAATCCCTTAAAATATGCATACCATTTGACCTGTACTTCTACTTTTAGGAAATAATATTGAGGAAATAATGCTATGCATACCATCCTGTAGGCACGTGTGTACACACACACACGCACACACACATGCAACGACAACAACATCAAAACACTAGTAACGCCTAAAACATCCAAAGTAAGGAAATCCATCACCCAAGGTGCACTGCGGTCCTTCAAAGGAATATTGCTATTCCTGGTATCCACTGCTGTGTAACAAAGTACCTGGACATTTACTGACTTATAAAACAAGCCGCATGCCTCTTTCTCACAAATCTGTGACTTTGGAAGGGCTCAGTGGGGACAGCTGCCTCTGTTCTAGTTGGCATCGGTTGCTGTGGCTTGGAGGCTACAGTCATCTGAAGACTCACTTATCACACGGTTGGCAGTTGATGCTGGCTGTTGCCAGAGNAGCTGTCAGCACAGAGCCCGATGCGGGGCTTGAACCCACAAGCTGTGAGATCATGACCTGAGCCGAAGTCAGATGCTTAACAAACTGAGCCACCAAGGCGCCCCCAAACCATCAACTATTATGATCTCTCTTGGAAGTCATATGGTGTCCTTCTGGTGGGTTGAGGCAGTCATAAAACTTCACCCAGGTTCAGGGTAAGGGGACATAGATTCTACCTCTTGGTGGAGTATGACAAGGTTCAGAAAGTGACGGGGGTTGGGGAGAGGAATAAAAAGGATGCCGTCACTATTTTGGAAAGTATAATCTTTCTTAACTATGTGGGCATTAAAAGGATAGAGCAGATCTACATTTATTGACACGAAAGGACATCCAAATGACAGTGAATGCTGAGTTGACAGAATAGCAAATATGATGCCACCCAATAGAAATACCAATGGAACATAACAGACACTCAATAAACCTTTGTTGAATAAATCTTTGTACAGAAGTGGATTTTGCTTTGTGTTCATGTCTATATTGAAAACAGTCTAAGAGATGCTACCAAACGTGACCATTGGTTGTATTTCCACGATCGGATTATAGTTCAACTTTTTAAAGATAGTGAGTGTATACTACTCTTATATTGAATGCTCAAAGAAAATTAAAAGGCATTTCAAAATGAACATCAGAGGACAATAATCTGAGCTGATTGTNTTTTTTAGATAACTGAAGGCTGATTAGAATGCTCCTTGGCAAAGCACTTTTCCCTTTTCCTGCTTGTTAGAAGATTTAGCTATGTGTAAGCATTTAATTGATATAAAGTATTGAAAGTATTTGAGGGATATAAAAATAAGAACTTTCTTTTTCATTTATAACAACAAAAGAGCACCAGCAACATAAGACCTATCTTATTTTATTTTTTAAAGTTTATTTATTTTGAGAGAGCGAGCGAGCACACGAGCAGGGGAGGGGCAGAGAGAGAGGGAGGCAGAGAATCCAAATAGGTTATGCACTGTGAGCGCAGAGCCCAATGCGGGGCTCAAACTCACGAGCTGAGAGATCATAACAGGAGCCCAAGTTGAAGGCTCAACCGACTAAGCCACCCAGGTACCCCAGTTTCCTTAAAAAAGATTTTAATGTACTTTATTTATTTATTTATTTTGAGAGAGAGCGAGAGCACATGCAAGTGGGGGAGAGGCAGAGAGAGAGGGAGAGAGAGAGAATCCCAAGCAGGCTCTGCACCATCAGCACAGATGTAGACTTGGGGCTCGATCCCACAAACCGCAAGATCATGACCTGAGCAGAAACCAAGAGTCGGATGCTCAACTGAGTGAGCCAACCAGGCTCCCCAAAAGAGAATACAGGTTTTTTTTTAATGGTTTATTTATTTCTAGGAGAGAGAGAGAGACAGCGTGAGCAGGGGAGGGTCAGAGAGAGAGGGAGTCACAGACTCTGAAACAGGCTCCAGGCTCCGAGCTGGCAGTCAGCACAGAGCCCGACGCGGGGCCCGAACCCACGAACCGCGAGATCATGACCTAAGTGAAAGTCGGATGCTTAACCAACTAAGCCACTCAGGCGCCCCAAAGAGAATACAGTTTTAATCAAACTCATCCATCAACTGGTTTAACAGTAATTAGCTTCTAGTACACTTTGTCATGTTTGTATTCAGCTATAGTCATTTCCTTTTACTTGACCTCCACTGAAATCTCTAATACTCTATGCTAGAGCTCTTACTTCAACCCTTGANACACATGGATGAACTCAGCCCTGATTCTCTAGAATCAAGAAGAGTTCCGCTGTATACTTTTAATGAGAAATTAAAAGAATAAACACAGTTCTTGTTTCCGGAAGCTGGGGTCTCTGGTCCTCCTCTTTGGCACTGGGTCATTATTCACCCGTATCAGACACATACGCGTGCATACGCACGTACCGTACACTTTATTCCCCCAGAGCTGATCATTCAATTGCAAATTTAATGTCTCAGAAGCAGATG
>NW_027529545.1:683271-684224 GCF_008692635.1 Crocuta crocuta
AAAATTTAGATATTATGATAACTAACTGGAATTTAAGTAAAAACTTAAAACATAAAGAAAAGAAAATTTGGATATTAAAAAACTAAGAAGTCACCTATAATTCAAAAACAAAGTGTTAACCACTGTTAACAGTTTGATATCCACATTGATAGATAGGTAGGTAGACAGACAGATGGAGGGATAGAGAGGGATAACATTNATTTTTTAATGTTTATTTTGAGAGAGAGAGAGAGAGAGAGAGCGCAAGTATGAGTGGGGGATGGGAAGAGAGAGAGGAAGAGAGAGAATCCCAAGTGGACTCCATGCTGTCAGCCCTGAGCCGGAGCCGGGGCTCAATCTCAGGAACTGTGAGATCATGGCCGGANCCTCCCTCTCTCTCTGACCCTCCCCTGCTCACGCTGTCTCTCTCTCTCTCTCTCTCTCCTAGAAATAAATAAAAACATTAAAAAAAAATAAAATAAAAGTGCCATTATTTTTCATCTGTAACAACTCTATCGAGAGATGATTTACAGATCATAAAATGTATCCACTTTGAATGACTTTCAGTACATTTGCCAAGTTCTGCAGCCATTACCGAAAGTCACTTTTAGAACATTCTCATCATCCAAACAAGACCTCTGCCTGTTGGCCGTTTCTGCCTGCTCCTCTCCTCGGGCCCGGGCCACTCTTCCTGTTTCTATAGATCTGTCTTTTCTGGACAGTTGATACCAATGGAATCACACGATGAACTGTTTTTGAATGTCATCCATGTCGTAACATGGATCATTACTCCATTGGTTTTTATCGCTAAACGGTATGTGTAGCTGTTGATCAAACCTAGCGTAAAAACACTCTGGTGTAACCATTTCTTTGGGTCTTCATTTCTTTACGGAGTCTCTTGCGTCACGTAAAATGTATATTAAATATGTGCTATTCTCCTGTTAATCTGTTTTTTGTTATAGTGGCCCCAGCAG
>NW_027529545.1:684343-692358 GCF_008692635.1 Crocuta crocuta
AGGCCCCAGCCGCTAACAAACATAGAAAGGTAGAAGGAAAATATATTTGTCTTCTCTTCCAAGAGTATTTGTATTTGGTTGATTCATTCCACAAATGCGTATCGAATGTCTACTGTGTGCCAGTGCACTGTCCGAGAGGATGGGTTCATACTGGCATGTAGGAAATGAACGTGCCCCTGCTTTCCAGGGGTCATAGTCTCTTTGGGGGGGGGACCCTCAACTTGAGGGAATAATACAGTGAACGAGAACTACGGAATGGGAGGTACACGTGGCATTCGGGCACGGCATAGCGAAACCTAACTTCCACGGTTTTGTGAGCATCTGCTTGGAACTCCAGACTCGGTCAAAAGATTATCTTAAGCTGAAGCCATGTGAAGTTCAACAGAGGTGGAAGGAAGTCTTTCTCCGAGCTTTCCTTATCTGACTAAAAGCAGAAACTTCTGGGCAATGAGGACTGCCATCAANTCTGCATAAGCACGCATTATCTCTCATTTATTCTAAGAGCCCATTTGGCTTGCCTAATAGCCCTTCCATAGAAGTCTTTTCTCCCCACTCTGTTTCCCCTAAGTTAGGTATGAGCCCCAAATTCTTTTTTTTAATGTTTTATTTATTTCTGAGAAAGAGAGAGAGAGCGAGCGAGCAGGGGAGGGTCAGAGAGAGAGGGAGACACAGAATCCGAAACAGACTTCAGGCTCTGAGCTGGTTGTCAGCACAGAGCCTGATGCGGGGCTCGAACCCGTTAACCATGAGATCAGGACCTGAGCCGAAGTCGGACACTTAACCGTCTGAGCCACACAGGTGCCCCAAGCCCCAAGTTCTAACCACCCCTTTGAGTTACTCATCACCAAGCCCTCATGTGTGTAAGGGCTTTGCACACGCCTACAGACTGCCTGTCCGCTTGCTAGTCTGTCAGTCAGTTTAAATGTGCAGCTCCTCCAATCCCTAAACCTCAGAGGGTAGAGGAAAGCCTTTACCTTCCCAACAGTTTGTTTTTTTTTTTTTTTTTTTTTTAGAAGAATCCATTTCTGTGAAGAATAAATAGGAATTAGCCAAGTAGNGTTGAAGAAAATATATTATCACGATCAATTTTTAAAGGTTTTATGTATTTTGAGAGAGAGAGAGAGAGAGAGACAGGGACAGAGAGAGAGGAGGGAGGGGGAGGGGCAGAGAGAGAGGAGAGAGAGAGAGAATCCCAAGCAGGAGTCACACTGCAGGTTAGAGCCGGATGTGGGGCTCGAACTCATGAACTGTGAGATCATGACCTGAGCCGGAGTTGGATGCTTAACCGACTGAGCCACCCAAGTGCCCCTATTACAATCAATTTTTAAAAATTCATTCATTCATTAGTAATTTTGCTAACTGAAAAGAGCCAATTATGTATGTGTCTGGCATTACATTTGTCTTGGGTGGTGCTGCTCTTGATCAGGGAGGGCCTGGCAAGCTCGGGTAGGATTTGTTTGTAAGACAGTGTTGTATCCCAAAATCACACTGACTAACTACCAGGGCTCGCTAGCAACAATTTCAGCCAAGTACAACGCGGCTCAAAACTGCTTTGCCTGGGGCAGACAGAAGGCTGGGCTTTGTCNAAAATAATAAAACATTAAAAACTTAAAAAAAATAAAAAGCAGTTTCTTTGAGAAGTCATTACTAGATCAATTCTTAGCCGGTTGCTACACCTCCATCTATTTCAAGACACAGGGGGCAGGGATATGCACCAGCCCCCCCTCTTTCCATTACTGCTTATCTTATTTACAAAAGAATTGGGAGGTTGGAGACTTGTCTACCTCAGAAACCTACCAGGTGGTTTTGCTTTTCAGTTACAAAAATCTGCTACTTCCTCCAAGAAATAGAAACAATGGATTAACAGGCCTCCTTACATGGGGAGAAAATGCTTACTTTCTTCTATAAAGGGATACCACTGTCAGCCCTTAATGGCTCTTCACTGATCCATCCACAGGTCAACATTCAAAGGACTGGATCCCAGACTGCCGCAGGGGACATTCCCTAAATTCAAACAAAACCAAAAGAAACCCAGAGAGAAACCCAAAGAAACTTGGAGCAAGGGAATCGCGGGGGATGGGAATTCTCTCTCATCGGCGGCAGCTTTCAAAATCAGGAGACCGGGGGAGACGATTTATACAGGACCGCTTGTGTCCACTCCTCCCTGATGACTTTCTTTTTTTCCCCGTAAAAAAAAATCCACCTGGAGTCTAATAAAAAAGAAAAGCTCAAATATCGTTACTGAGGATTCAGTGTTACTTGTTTAAAAACCCGTAAGACTCTTATGAATTGATTGAAGGTTTCGGTCTCCTTCTAAATATCTGGCCTAGCGTCTGCGGGTGTCCCGTGGCGGTGGTTTGTTTTTGGAACCGGGGTTGGGAGGCAGGGGGTGGGTGCACACTGACATGTGGTGCGCGGTGATGGAAAGCAGGTTTTCAGCATCGTGGCACTAATGACCTTTGGGGCCGGATCAGGCTCCGCTGTGGGGGCCTGTCCTGCACATTATAAAATGGTTAGCGGGATCCTTGGGCTCTATTCATCAGATGCTAGTAGCCATGGCCACACCTGAGTCTAGACTTTGCCTTCCCCCTCCTCTTGAGAACCACGGACGTCGTCCCTTCCAACCCAGCGTCCGTAGGGACACAGACTTCAAAGCATCGGTGTGGGTTTCCCCAGCTGTTTCTTACTCGACGTGCTGTGGCGCGGACCTGTGATGTGCATCTTCCGAAAATTTTTCTAACAAGTTGGACAGTGATGGAGAGAACCCAGTTTCCATGGAGGAGCCATGACCGTCTCAGGCAGGCTGAGATCCCAGCCTTAGATTGGAGGGCCATTTACGGGGGAGGCTCTGGTCACACGCTGGCATTCTGATGGGGTGAGACCTGCCCCCATCCTGTGCTGTCATCCAAAACACGCAGAGAAATGCAAGAGTCGCGTAACACTGATTCCTGTTCACCCTTGAGTGAGATAAAATGTAAACAATGGTCCATCTGCGTTTTTCAAAGCCAGATCTCATTTAAATGTACAGCTTATGTCTTGACAGGTGTACCGTTTGGGGCAGAGCGGACACTTTCAACTGTAGGCTGCACTGAATTGACCCCCGAGTGTGCCATTTTGAATGTTGAACTACAGGGGATTCAGAGAGGGTATTGGGGTGCCATTCACTATCGACAGAATCAGCATCCTCAGGGGCCCCACTTCCCACTTCTACCATCATATACCCATTAAAGGGGATCAGAAGATGTCCCCCAAATATGCCTCTGTGGCAAAAGATTGTTTTGAGCTGACGGCAACTGAGAAGCTGCCGACACAGAAAAAGCTCTCTAGCCTCCTCTATCTGCCTTAAGGCAGGCCATAAATTTCCCTTTGTGAAGGAGTCCCCATCTCTACCTTCTCTTATCAGAAGGAGGAGACAACTCTTATCACTGGAGACGGCACGGACTGAAATCGCCATAAAGAAGCCTCACTGAAACAGTCCTCATCCTCCATTCGTTTCCCCCCTATATTTGCCTTCTCACAGTTCACTGTCCCTGGACGCCTGAAACCCTTTTCCATGGTCTTGTCGCTTCTCCAAGAATTAATAGCCTTTTGTTAAAATACTGTACGAGCCATGGCCTCTTTGGGGTTTTCATTTCTGTGAGGTCCCGCCATAGGCAAATTGATTCAGCCTTTTTCTTCTGCGAACCTCGCTCTTGTCTGTTTATTTTGCAGGGTCTCAGTCACAGGACCTAAGAGGGTAGAGCGGCTGACTCCACGTTGGCACCCGGAAGAGGCCTCCCATGTGGACATACAACAGACCAACTCGGCGGCTCATGCTACAATTGTGCAAATAGGCAGGGCTGCTAGCCTCGGTCTAGAAAAAAACACACTTGAGCCACACTTTTGCTCCACGGGCTGGCCTCACCACTTTGAACCATCACTAAATCACTACATCTCCGGACACCCGTCTGCAGAGAGCTGCCCTTTTGAGAAGCGGCTCCGTTGTGAACGGAAGGCTGACGCTTGGAGCTTTGCCCCGCGACTTCAGCTCGGAGGCTCACACTGGACCTGTCATTTGTTTTCTGCAGCCCTGTTTTGATAGGTGTGGCTGGTCTCTCCCCAGAGTGGTTACCTTCCTCCCGGAGAATTATGTTGTGCTTTTTGGCAGTAACACACTCAGTCTCTGTGAGGCAAAATCGCTTTCTGGACATCACAGAGCCTTTAAGTCGGATGGCCACCAATATACTCTTGGAATATGTTTAAGAACTGCCAGGATCGTTTCACTCAATGTCCCGCAGTTTAGAGAGAGACACGTGTCCGTAGATTAGGTAAAGTGGCTAGCTTGGTACTTCGGTCAAGTTTTACTGAAATGCAGTTGAAAGGTACATGTATCCTACGATGTAGCAAAAACTGTTATAATTTTCCTTAGACTTAACATATTTTATATTTCAGGGACTGTGGAAAATATGAGCATAGGAAAAGGGGTAAAGCGAAATTTCGAAGGAGTTCTTTACATTTAGGAAAGTGGGATTTCAAATAACAGAGTAAGGAGGCCGCTGTGAGCTCTCTTAAGGAAAGAATGGGATGTGCCTTGGATGGAGAGAATTAAAGGAGAATCAATAATTTTGACTACACGATTAGAAAAAAAAAACAACCCAGGTCAAGGTTACCCTGTGGTAACATGAAGTCTACACATGTAACGGTAACCTCTTCTTCTACCATCAATGAGGGAAAAAAATGAATTTGCCTTATATCTTTAATGCCACCTGCAAATAAACTTCTTTGAAATTACGAAGACAAAGAAAGCATTCCTTTAGACAACTAAAGAATGATTTGCAAGCCTGATCGCAAACCATTGAGAATGCAGTGCTGGAANCAGCACCTCACAGGCAAGAAGAAAAGCAAATACTCACTCTAAAGCAGCCGCTGTTGACGCGAGCAAAGGTTAGAGCAGCAAAGCTATTTTCTAACAAAGTGTGAATCCCATTAGTGCCGAAGTTTTATCCTTCCTCAGTCCTTCCGTCTCAGCCAGAACAGAGTTAGGGTTTTACTTGCTTGTGCATCTCAAGCCCGGTAAATGGGACCCATGGAGACGTGCAAAAAATGGCGAAGCCATTCAAAAGGCGTTTTCGTCTTCGGGTAAGACTTGGACATACACACAATAGGCAGTGGCCAAAGTCTGCCCAAACCCCCCGTTAGCATGCTTAGGTGGACAAAATCGGGAGCTGGCCTCCCCCAGTTTCCCAGCTTCCTCTGCAGCCCCCATGGTCTCTTCCCAAGTACACAATAATACCATTTCATGATTGGTACATCAGAAATGAAGCCCTTGGAAAAGTTTCTTTGGGGAGTTCAGAATTTAAACTGCTGCATTTAAAGAAGAAGAAGGGGTAAGTGGAGGAGATGCGGCAGCAGCTGAAAGAGCGAAACATCTGGAAGTTATCAATGACTTACTTATTTGTGTGCCCAATACCCAAGTGATGTACTAACTTTAACACTGTAGCCCAGTGGACGCTGATTGTTTATTACAGCAGTTCATCTGCAAGGATCTGTAATCCAAATCCACGCATTTTTTTTTTCTTCCTGCGTCAAGATCTGTCCAGTATGTCTCCTAGGCTGGATTGTGTCATTGAGCAGAACCCAATAAAATCACAAAATGAAGTTACCTATTCCCATAAAGAAAAATCCAATGAAAGAAAAGTTCATACCCTTGCAGAGATTTTCAACATGGTTGCAATCAAGTCATTTTCCAATTGTATAAGTAAATAACATTGACCACATGAAATATTCTGCCAGAAGTACATAGTTGCTATGACTTTTTTTTTAAAGGTGTAAAGCTAAGTGTTCAAATTTGCAGTTATTGAACTTGGGTTTCGGCACTGAACGTGTGCGGTGAAGGCGTAGGATAATTATACCTCTACGTGTTTAACACAAAGGGCATTTCTATCTCGGGGAAAATCTTTCTGATTCCCAACTGCACAAAGCTGTACCAACTTGCCAAGAATGAGGAAATAAAAAAAATCCACTGGAAATAACATTTGGTTGCTCGCATTAGCATCGAAGACGACTGTGGTTTAGAAATTTCCCCTTTTTTAATTACAGCAAGTAAACTACTTTGCTAACTCTCTCCGGGCAGCTCAATTTTCATCTTAGCTGACGGCCTGAAAATGAAGCTGTCAAGAGTCCTAAGTTGAAATTGTTTTTCTGAAAAGGATGTTTATTGTGGTATGTCTTCAAAAATTGTGGAGAATCGGTTCAGAAAAGTACACCTTCTTCAAACTGAGCTCAATGCATAGTTTTATTATTTAAAGTGAAGAAGATCAATATGAAAAGTTCTTTGAAATGATTTAAATCACATTCATGTCAAGAACTATTTTAGTTATCCAGCTTATTTGTCTTTCAGTGTACACTGTTTTCAGAATCCGTGACTAGGTTGAAGAAATACCACCATGGTTTTCTGAAGGCAAATTCAAGTTTGCAACAATACGAATTTTCTCCCAACATTCATCTAGCCACCAGGAAAGTTTGTTGAGAGTTGTCAAAAATTCTATCGGACAGTTTACTCTTCTAGTGTTTTTTGTTTTAAAGTAAACTCTACCCCCAACATGGGGCTCGAACTCATGACCCCAAGATCAAGGGTCACGTGCTCTACCAACTGAGCCAGCCAGGTGCCCCTAATGGGCAGTTCAGTCTTTTCTGCAATTAATGAATGTTAGGGACTGAATGATTTTGTCTCCTCCAAATTCATATATTGAAGCCCTGACCCCTAACATGACTGTACTTGGAGAGAGGACCTTCATGGAAGTAATTAAGGTAAAATGAGGTCGTAAGGTGGGGTCTGACCCAACAGGGTTAGTGTCCTTATAAGAAGAGACACCAGAAAGTGCTTGCACTCTCGATTGCTTGCTCGCTCGCTCGCTCTCTACCTATCCATCCATCCATCCATCCATCCATCCATCCATCCATCCATCCATCTATCCATGAACTGAAGAAAGGCCTTATGAGGCCACAAGGAGAAGGTATAAATCTATACGTCAGGAGAGTCATCACTAGAAACCAAATCTGCCGGCAACTCGATCTTGGACTTCCCTGCTTCTAGGACTGCGAGAAAGGAAATTTCTGCTGTTTAGGTCACCCAGTCTGTGGTATTTTATTATGACAGCCGAAGATGACTAATACAACAAACACCACAAAACTTGGTAGTACAAATATATTTCAGCTTGAGACTTAATCACTACAGCAGCACAAAGTACACTGGGATTCCATAAGAAAAAGTAACCAAAAATCACATCAGCACCTTTAGCCTTTAAATATTACAACTATTTCTTGCTGCAGTGGTACAGTTTGCAATATCCACACAATTAAATGTGATACTTAGCTACCACCATATATGGCCTAAGTTACAAGAAAACATAAGGATATGATAATAAATTCATTATATCTAGAGTCAGTTTTTTCAGCCACCAAAGGCAATGTTTAATACCTCCTTTTTGTAACACAAAATCAAGGTGATGGACAATTCACAAAATAATAGTCGATGTGGCCTCCGAGTTTTAGAGGCGCTTTGAATACTCTCTTCCAATACAGTTTTCTCATTTTAAAAATAAGAAAGACCAGGAACACCTGGTTGGCTCAGTCGGGGGAACATGTGACTTTCAATCTTGGGGGTCGTGGGTTCGAGCTCCATGTTGGGTGTGGAGATTAAGTAAACTTAAAAAAAAAAAAAATAAGAAAGACCAAAGAGTGGAAACAACCTAAATGTCCATCAACTTGTGAATAGATAAATAAAATGTGGTCTATCTATGCAATGGAAGATTATTCAGAAATAAGAAGGAACGAACTACGGAAATACACAACATGATGAACAGTGAAACTATTATTCTAAGTGACAGAAGCCGGCTACACAGGATCATGCGTTGTAGGATTGCATTGATAGTAAATGTCCACAAAAGGCAAATTTACAGAAACAGAAAGTAGATTAGCGGTTGCCAGGGGCTGAGGGCAGGAACAGGGAGTGGCCACCAGTGGGCAAATGGGTT
>NW_027529545.1:692379-700787 GCF_008692635.1 Crocuta crocuta
CAAATGGCAGAATTATGGGTGATGGAGATGTTCTAAAATTGGATTGTGAAGAGGGTTGCACAATTCTGTATATTTCCTAAACTTATTGAATTGCCCACCTAAAATGAGTGGACCTTGTGGTATTTAAACTAGATCTCAAATGAAAACCCAGGCCAAACTTTGGTTAGGTTCGGTAGCATCATGAAGTCAAAACTTCAGAAGACTCAGATCTTCATTCAGTCTTGTCAAAACTTTAGACAGACTTGGACCTAATCTACTAACATGCGTTCTTTATCTTTCCACTTTTCAACGGGAAACTGAGTAAAGGGGAAACGATACAGTAGTCTTCACTGAGGCACTCTGGCCTATATAAAATCATTTTTGTTTTCTAAATGACGGTAAACATTTTCTTTTCCATATGGCAAAATTGGGACGAGAGTGTTCTGTTAGAATAGAGAGAGATGGAATAGATGGAGACAGATTACCATTTTCACAAATAACGTACTGTACATTCTTTTAAAATTCCAAAACTCTGAATAATTTGTGGAGTGCTTAGTGTTTTCAAATATCTATTATCCCTAGCATGAAAACCGATGCCACTTGTATTTGTTTTTCTTGATTTTAATTTAAAAAACTTTAAAAAAATGTTAGGTTTTTTTTTTTTTTTGAGAGNGTGTGCAGGAGAGAAGCAGAAAGAGAGAGAGAGAGACAGAGATACAAAGGGGCTCTGTGCTGACAGCAGTGAGCCTGATGCAGGGCTTGAACTCATAAACTGTGCGATCATGGCTTGAGCTGAAGTCTGACACTTAACTGACTGAGCCACTCGAGCAACCCCCAGTTTAATTTTTTTAAAGTTTATTTACTTATTTTGAGAGAGACAGACAGCACAAGCAGAGGAGAGGCATTCAGAGAGGGAGAGAGAGAATCCCAGGCAGGCTCCATGATATCAGCGTGGAGCCCGATATGGGGCTCCAACTCATGCACCGTGACATCATGACTTGAGCAAAACCAAAAGTCAGATGCTTAATTGACCGAGCCACCCAGGTGACCCAATTTGTTCTCATTTTAAAGAAGACGATATCAATTCAGGTAGGAGACATAACCTGCCCAAAGTAATAAATTCAGCAAGTGGTACTTGCAAACGTCTTCCCCCAGACACCCGCCCCCTCTCCCTCTTTCCTTCAGATCTTCCCGATTGTGTCCTTTCTGTGAGGGCTTCCCTGGCCTCCTTCTTTAAAATTGCAGCCTCCCCCTTCCTTCTAAACTTTTTCATCGCACTGACCACCTTCTAATCGCTACAGAGTATATACATTTAGCTTTCGGCTGCTGAATCAATGAATGGTTCTACAAGGACTCTGATGCCTGTGTCCGTGACTTCTCACCTATTTTTCCAAAAGATACTATGCCATTTCAAAGTCCACTTGTTAATTACATTCCACTTTCTACCATTCACCAGTTTCAACCGTTAAATGTAAGTGTCCTACAAAGAAGTTCACTGAAGACAACATTGCCTCCAGAATGTTAACTTGGCAGAGAATAACATAAAAATAATTGTTACAGCTTGATATGATATTAAATATTATAGATGCATGGGTACTATCAAATCTGGATATCCCCTTTTCTGAAAGTTCGAAATGTGATACGCTTATTCTAACTAAAATAAGGAATCCTCTATATATGTGACTATATATCAGGAACCACCACCATTGGAAAGAGGTGTGCTTGTTTAGCGATAACTACATCTCTATTTCAGGCACAATGATCAGGCTCCCTCTGTAGAGACCTCTGAAGGGTAGAAATAGTTGCCCCGCAAGTTTGGCCAAATGCGACAGCTTCGGAAGTATGTTTCCTTGAGATGATTCCCATTAAGAAGGTCATGAGACCAAGAAAACTTGCCATCATAGAAGACAGTTTAGACTCAGGTAAGCTTTGCCCATAATGATTTCTTCTTTCCGTTTGGTGCATTCAAAACAGTTCCTTTTTCAGGGAGCTTGGTTGGCTCCGTCCATGCAACCTGTGACTCTTGAACTTGGGGTGGTACGTTCCAGGCCCACGTGGGGTATAGAGATTACTTAAAAATACAATCAATGGGGTGCCTGAGTGGCTCACTTTGTTAGATGTCTGACTCTTAATATAGGCTCAGGTCATGATCCCAGGGTCGTGGCATTGAGCCCCGTGTCAGTTCCNTTTCTCTCTCTCTCTCTCTCTCTCCCCTTCCGCCCCTCCCCTGCTTGCACTCCTTCTCTCTCAAAAAATAAAGTCTTAAGAACATCTTAAAATTTTTAAAATTTTCTTTTATAATCAATACATAAGGACTAAATGACAGTTTTATTTCATCTGTAAGGTCTGATGAATGAGAATGAGATTTATCCCAATATAAATCACTAAAACAAATCTATTGCCAAAACACCCCTTNTGAAAATAAACATTTCTTCAATGAGAGTCCAGGGACTAACTACCACTTTGCTACCTGGTGTGGTGGCTGTTAGCAAAGCATCCAAGGAAATGGCCACAATGGCTTCCCAATGTACTGCCATCACCAGTAGCCCTGCCTCCCTGCCTTTATGAGCCTCCAGACAGACCCTTGTAATCATTGTGATTTGGTTTTGTGAAGCCCACAAAACTCCATCAGGCTGACGTAGCATGTGAATATCAATAAAAGCTACAGCAGAGCCCAAATGCCATCATACCAACAAATATTGCTAAAAAAAGGAGATGAGAAATATTAAACTTGAAGACTGAGAGAAAGAAAGGAAGAAAGAAAGATTATAATCACCTAGCCTCCTTTCCTTGACGATTTTTTATTTTGACTCTCAAAACATTGTTAAATTTAATTTGCTAAATCTTGTTAAGCATTAGATGGATGCTGGATAAGCTTTACCAGGAAATTTGAGGCTTTATTAAATCCCTTTGTTACTATGAAGTCAATGTGCATTTCATAGCACTCGGGAGGGGGGAACCTTTTTGCATCTTAAAAATTGAGACAGCTATGAAAACTGGATCTAGGCAAGTCAACTTGACTTCTCCCAGGTAGGATGGCAGAAGGTTTGTTCAGAGGCATCCATAGTACCCTTGCTAGGAGCCCTGGGTCAGGTCTTACCGCAAAAGAAACAGACTACTGTACATGATTACAAGAAACTCAGAATCCAGTAGATAAAACAAGGCGGGCACAAAGTTACAGATGAATATAGGCATTTCTCTTTTCTAGTAAATCTAATATTTGCAACTTTGATTTTCAAGCAATAGTACAATATGGGACCAACGATTTTATAATCTTCTGAATGTGTTGGCCAGAGTACATTATATGTTAGATTAAAAACTCTGGCAAGTGGGATATTGCCACCTAGCTCAATGAACGTGGTCAATACCACATAAAAGGAGCTTTGCAAAGCTGAAAGAGATCACCTTCACATCCTCTGATTTTATGAAAGGCAGTGAAGTTTTGGGAGTTTTGTCAAGAAGCCAGTGTGTTGTGATGGAGCGAGCCTGGGCTTTGCGTCCTCGTGATTCCTACGTTGTGTGTGACCTTCGGCAGGTCGTCCGACATCTCTAAAGCCCGGTTTCCTCTTCTGTGACATGGAAACATAAAGCCTTACTCCACAGAGATTGTCGAGAGCATAAATGAGATGGTGTGCCTCCTTTCCCTCGTACATGATCAAAACACAGGAAGCCATGGTCCCTTTATTCTTAGTACCAACCAATGTTAATAATTATTGAGGGCATCTTGGCCACTGCGCTGAGCATTCTATGTTCTTCATCTCATTTGACCTTTACAACTGCTCCATGAAGGTGATACTATAATTCTTCCCACTTTGCAGATGAGGAGACAGGGACCTAGAAAGGGGGTGGAACTTGCTCAAGAGCACATTCCTATGGAGCAGGAGAGCTAAGATTTTCCTCCAAACTCTGCCAAGTATGGCTGTGCCAGCGGACTGCTAAGTGGGAGGGGCTCAGAGCATTTCTTCCCTGGGCAAATATTACGAAGTGCTCAGTATGTTTCGCGCACGGTGCAGGTTACTGAAGATGCGATGGCAGGTAACACGGACATGGCCCTAGCCCTCCTGGACCCCATGACCTAACCAGGCTTTCCCAACTTCGGTGCTGGACAGTTTCTTGCTATGGAGGGCCATCCGGTGTGCTGTAGGATGTTAAGTAGTATCCCTGGCCTCCGCACACTAGATGCCAGTAGCATGGCACCCTTCCCCCCCATCTCAAGCTGTGACAACTTAAAATGTCTCCAGACATTGTCAAATGTCTTCTGGGGAGGAAACTACCCTGAATAAGAACACTGCTCTTGTGAATGCAATATCAAGAGTCTTATGTTGAAGGGGCGCCCGGGCTCAGTTGGCCGAGCGTCTGACTTCGGCTCAGGTCATGATTTCGTCATTCATGAGTTCGAGCCCCACGAGCTGAGGGATCATGACCTGAGTTGAAGTCGAGGGCTAAATACACTTCTATAATTGGGTGGAGGAGGAAAGCATTGACTTTCGGGAGCCAAGAATCAAGGGTTGCTGGGTGTGGGATTTCAGTATTATCACAGTATTTTCAGGTGGCTGGTGGATTAGTCCTGGTAGCGTCACTGTTGCAATCCAGAAAATATATAACAGTCCCACATAGACGATCCTGGGTATTCCAGATTTCTGGGGTGCTTCTCTCTACATCGGGACTCAGGGATCCAGGCTTTAACAACCATATAGCTCTGCTTCCTTTTAGATGTTTGGAATTTTCACCTTCACCACTGAAAAGGGGGAAGGGAAAATATACAGATTGCAGTGGGGGTTTTTTACAGACCATGACCAGAATCCTGCTATTCCACTGATAAGCACTCAGTTACACGACTACTGCTAGCTATAAGGAAGGCTCGAAATGAAATCCAGCTACGTGTCCAGGAGGAAAAAGAGAATTGTTTGAACATGTAGCTGTACTTTGCCAATATGGCCAACGTCATTTTCATTGCCCAGTTGCCATACGTGGTCTAATTTTCTGGTTTATAAAATGAGGGTATTATATATTTTATAAAGATTCTGTGAAGACCAATGAGAGATTTGTGAGCTACATTCTTCCTGAAGACTTTGTGCTATGGATGTATCTGATATCTGGAGGATAATACACTGTGCTAATTTATAGCCTCATTATGAATAGACACATTCTTAATCCCTGGCAGGCATCCTGATGTGGTCAATCCGTTATCATTCATTAAGAAAAGGCAAATGTGCTATGCAGTACAAGTTCATGTCCCCCAGCGATGGTGTAATATTTTCTTTTGCTCTCAATGTGTGAATTATTAAAAATAAGCTCGCTACAATGTCATCATTTTTGATTATATCAAAAATGAAGGCAGAGACAAGACTGCTTCCAATCTGTGAAGTTATTTAGCATTTAATATTCCCTTTGGGAAATCAATATGGTTTGGGGGAGATTATTTATATACCACCAGTCAAGTGTGGTTTAAATAAATGCACTGTGTTGCTAGAGTTATGTGAATGAAACTTTCAATGTCAAGACCTTACTATTGAATAAAGAGATATAATCATAAATCAGCTAACGGGAAAATGGTTACTAGAAATTATCTGGTCATTTTACTGATATAGATGAATACCTTAGGTTCTGTTTTCTAGTATTTATTCAAATCATAAATACGAATGCCTGGGCATTCTATGTCAAGAATTTAACATTTATTTCAAGATGTGTATTCTGTGAAATTAATTTTATTTCAGGGGGTGAAATGTGGGATGGTGGTTCAGACATGTATAAATAATTCATGTTTTTAAAAACCAGTTAGGTTAAAACAAAAAAAAAGAAGTAATTAAATCATAGCAAAGTCATTCCTACTCTTAAGTAGTCAGGGTGTATTCTTCATAATTCAGGATCCAAGTCAGTTCCTTCCGAGCTTGATGGAGGTTTGGAGCACAGGAGGAAGGTTAGCAGGTCAGAAAGAAAGAAAAAGGGAAATGAACAGAAAAGGTCTAGGGTGTCTGAGCTAACCCATAGATCGGTTAATTTCTCCTTAGGTCACTTGACTCCTATTAGAGAGAAAAATCGAAGTTCCTCGGAGAAATGAGAAGAAAGTGCAACTAAAGAGACCAACTTGTCCGAAGCCACCCTGAGGGTATTTTGGGAATGAGAACCTGCAAGCCTCACTTTGAACAGAGGACCACCACCGGCCGCCCTTTGCTGCACTTAGCTATTTCCCAGACAACAGTTATGCCCTGCGTTCAATAAACAGAATGTGGAATCAGAGGGACAAATCCACGTGTCATTGTGAAATTTACAAGGGATCCCACACTTTACCCCAACATTCACAAGAACATGTATTAACTAGTGACTTTTCCCTGGAGCGAGTGAAAAAACCGTTTTCGGTTGAATAAAAATTATTTTCACATATTTAGGCTGATCACGATGAAACTGTCGAGGTGCCTGGGTGGCTCGGTCGGTTAAGCGTCTGACTTCAGCTCAGGTCATGATCTCACGGTTCATGGGTTCGAGTCCCACATCAGGCTCTGTGCTGACAGCCAGCTCAGAGACTGGAGCTTGTCTTCAGATTCTGTATCTCCCTCTCTCTCTGACCCTTTCCTGCTCATGCTGTCTCTCTCTCTCAAAAATAAATAAAACATTTAAAAAAACTGTCAATATCTGACCATTCTGATGGGCAAAATGGCAATTTTTTAAGGTTAACCTTAAGGTTTAGTTTTCTAGGAACCTAGCCTTTGTACAAAGTAAGACATGTCCTGCTGACAAACCCCGCAACAAATCGGATGGGGAAATGATGGAATGGAATAAATCAAAGCATATTTTGAGGTAACACAAAATCTCTACAACTCTTTCAACACTCTTAAATGTGAGTACTCGAAAAATATTTCACCTAGGGGTGCCTGGGTGGCTCAGTCAGTTGAGTGTCTGACTTTGGCTCAGGTCATGATCTCAAGGTTCGTGGGTTCGAGCCCTGTGTCAGGCTCTGTGCTGACATCTAGCTCAGAGCCTGGAGCCTGCTTCTGATTCTGTGTCTCCTGCTCTCTATGCCCCTCCCCTGTTCACGCTCTGTCTCTGTCTCTCTCTTAAAAATAAATAGTTTTTTTCAAAAGAATGTTTCACCTAAAAACGGACATGGTCCAATGATTGAGCGATTAAGATCAGCCATTGGCTTCACGGAAGAAAAAGAAGTTGTTGGCTGATGGTATCTTGCCTCTTCCACTGTTAGAAGTATCGCGTGCGCAATGAACGGGCTGGTCAGTATTGTAGAGTTAGTTCTGGGTCTTTAATATCTGGGAAAGACAGAACAGCAGGCTGCAGGCAGGTTAGGCGAGTTTTGCCCTTTCTGGCTCATTTGTCTAAGAAATACTTTGGTGACTTGACAAGTTTCTGAAAGTGGAGGAACATTATTTGAGCGAAAGCAGCCAGAGGCAGTTAGCAAATTCTGACCACCATCCCAGTTGTCATCCACCGAAATTCAAACGCGAGTCCAAATTTATACAAGTGGATTCACTTACACGGTACAGAATTCACATGCTACTTATTAACCATCACTGAGTCCTTTCTTCTGAGCCCTGTACATTCCTGGATGGCATGATATTTTGGAAGCTGTAATGCTCTTGTGATAGGTTATAAGAGCCAGGTAAAATGTTCTTGTTTTGTTCTAACGTAGTACACTCATCTTTAGCTGCGATGGCGAGTTTGATTCTAAAGACAAACTTCAGGAAAGGAAGTGAAAAAGTCAGAAAGTCTGGTGGAAAGTTGGGGGAGGGAGTGTGTGTGGGATGTGGGGAGTGAGGAAGACAGCGAATTCTTCCTTTTTTTTTTTTTTTTAAAAAAAAGTGATTATTCACTTCTAAATGAGACAGCTCAATTTAACTGCCCCGAATTTATGGGTCTAACCATTGGGGAAGATTATGTGTCCGGAATCCTCTGGAGAAAGAAGCTACCTGGCAGTCCAACATTCACGGGCAATTGTTATTACAGGTGTGGGAACTCGTTGCTGGTAGTGAGAGAATTCCTAGGGCAGGAAATTCAGGTGGGGCTCGCTGATGAGGTGGTTGGGAGACAGCCAAAGCTATATGCCAGTGAAGGGATTAGGAAGCTACTGGAGCTAGGAGTTTCTGCTCTGTACTTTAGAAGAATGCAGCAGTCTATTATTTGTGTCTTTGTAGAAATGTATGACCAGTTTTATGTGTCCATAGACTTTATTCTGCCCAGAAGCTGCACTAAGCTAAGAAGCAGCCAACGTTTAACTCTTTCTGGAGTGATGAGATTATATATTGCATTGTAATAGTTCATAAGTTACATAAATTTCATAATCATGTAATTAAGAAGTTATAGACATTAATAAGTGGGTTAGTTATGGGACCAACAATGTCTTTGCAGCGAAAGCCTGTGTGTAGTGAAATGCCGTATCTCAAAATGCAGGAGTCCCTTAGAATAACTCGTGAGGAAAG
>NW_027529545.1:700917-704614 GCF_008692635.1 Crocuta crocuta
GTGAGGAAAGGCTCTTACTATATAAACCGGTTTGTGATCAGGATAAGTGGATGAGGTGGATACCTCATGATTGAGTTATTATTATTATTTACTTAAAAGTAAGCTCTGTGCCCAATATGGGGCTCGAACTCACAACCCTGAGATCAAGAGTCACATGTTGTACCGACTGAGCCACCAAGGTGCCTCGTGATTGAATCATTTTTAAAAGACTTTTTCTTTTGGGGCGCCTGGGTAGCTCAGTCGGTTGAGTGTCCAACTTTGGCTCAGGTCATGATGTCACAGTTCGTGGGTTCGAGCCCCGCGTCAGGCTCTGTGCTGACAGCTCAGAGCCTGGAGCCTGCTTCGGATTCTGTGTCTCCCTCTCTCTCTGCCCCGCCCCCATTCATGCTCTGTCTCTCTCTGTCTCTCTCTCTCAAAAATAAAGAAACATTAAAAAATTAAAAAAAATACTTTTTCTTTTTAAAAAAATGACTCAAGTAATTCACGGTCATTGGTGAACTATTAGAAAATCCGGGGAAGTAATTGAAACAAGTTATGAGCTAGCCTACCTTCCAGAGTCAGCCGCTGGTAGCAATGGCTGTGCAAATTTTTCCCATGTTAATATAATAAATAATATGTATGTAAAATGGGATTATTCTATACACATCACACGATAATCTGCCCTTTTAATATTTTCACTGCTATATAATATTCCATTGTATGGATGTACCATACATTATTTCGGTGAAGCCACCTTTGTTGGTCCTTTAGATGATTTACCATGTTTTGGCACAAGTGTAGATTATTATCAAAATCCTTTTTTATACTCCTGTTAGCAGGTTTGCCCAAGTATTTCCTCAGGATAAATTCCTAGAAGTAGGATTGATTGGTAATAGGACATAATTTGGGGGGGGAGGTTTTGATACAGATGATGAAGTACTTTCCTTAAAACTCGTCTTTATTTGCAATCCCACCAGCCATATGAGAGTTATTAGCTTGTTTCAAGAGTTTCCAGCCAGGCCATTCCCTACTGTGGCGGAGAAGAGGGCACATTTCTCAACTTCCTTCCTTCCTTCCTCCCTCCCTCCCTCTGACAAACATTGATCCATAAGCTACTGTGTTCAGGCAGTAGACACAAAGTCTCTGATCACATCAGCCAGCATGTGTGGAAGTACAATGATTTTGTACATTCTTTGCTTTTGTCCGCTTATGTAATCCACGTAAATATCATGGAAAATTCCTACATGTCGACTCCCAATCTCCCTCTCCCAGATGCTTTTCACATCTGGAAGTAACACGAATTCTTGTGTCAGACCATGCTCCTTGATTTTGCTCTGGAAATACTGTCATCATAACTGTGAGAGACAGAAGCCAGCCATGTCTCATCTCCAGGCTGACTGTTGAATTCATTACGTAGCTCTTCCTATTTTTCCTCCTCAGTGACGGTACGAAGGTGCCTCCTCTACACCCCCCCACCCCTTCACCCCTCCACCCCTTCATCCCAGGTCCAAAGAAGTGGAGAGACAAGAGCGCGTGGCTTATTTCAGTACCCTTCCTCCCTTACGTCAGACTCTCTATTGCATTAACCAGCTATTTTCATGATGCTCTTAGAAGCCAGGAGGAAAAACAGTCTTCTTGTCAAGGAAAGTGACAGTTATTTANTTTCTTTTCTTTTCTTTTCTTTTCTTTTCAGATAGAGCACAAGTGGGGGAAGAGGGGCAGGAGGAGAAAGAGAATCTTTAAGCAGGCTCCACGCTCAGTGCAGAGCCCGATATAGGGCTCGATCCCAGGACCCTGGGATCATGACCTGAGCTGAAATCAAGAGTTTGATGCTCAACCGACTGAGCCACCCAGGTGCCCCATGTACAGTTGACTCTTGAACAACACAGGTTTTAACTGCATGGATTCTCTTATACATGGACTTTTTTTTTTTTTTGATAAATACAGTACAGTGCTGTAAATGTATTTTCCTTATGATTCTCTTAATAACATTTCTTTCTTCTATGAACATACAAAATATGTATTAATTGACTGTTTATGTTATTGATAAGGCTTCAAGTCAACATTAGGCTATTAGTGGTTAAGCTTTAGGGGAGTAAGAAGTTATATACAGATTTTCAGCTGAGTGGGGCATTGGTGCCCCTAAATCTCATGTCATTCAAGAGTCAACTGTATTTCAATTGTGGTTTTCTTCTCTTTTCATGTATTCCCTTTTTGGACAGAAAGAGAAGGAACCAAAGTTAGGATCGAGTTCATGAGGCAAAGGGTCAAGGTGCAATAGACAGCGTAAGAAAGGTTTGCACTAGCCAAATGTTGAAAGTGAAGTTCAAACCAAAAACCATAAAATACCTAGGAATAAATCTAACCAAAGAGGTGAAAAATGTATACACTGAAAACTATAGAAAGCTTATGAAAGAAATTGAAGAAGACACAAAAAATGGAAAAATATTCCATGCTCCTGGATAGGAAGAACAAATATTGTTAAAATGTCAATACTACCCAAAGCGATCTACCTATTCAATGCAATCCCTATCAAAATAACATCAGCATTCTTCTCAGAGCTAGAATGAACAATCCTAAAATTTGTATGGAGTCAGAAAAGACCCCGAATAGCCAAAGCAATCTTGAAAAAGGAAACCGAAGCTGGAGGCATCACAATCCCGGACTTCAAGCTGTATTACACAGCTGTCATCATCAAGACAGTAAGGTACTGGCACAAGAACAGACACTCAGATCAATGGAACAGAATAGAGAACCCAGAAATGGACCCACAAATGTATGGCCAACTAATCTCTGACAAAGCAGGAAAGACTATCCAATGGAATAAAGAGTCTCTTCAGCAAATGGCGCTGGGAAAACTGGACAGTGACATGCAGAAAAATGAACCTGGACCATTTTCTTACACCATACACAAAAATAAACTCAAAATGGATGGAAGACCTAAAGTAAGACAGGAAGCCATCAAAATCCTCAAGGAGAAAGCAGGCAAAAACCTCTTTGACCTCAGCGGCAGCAACTTCTTACTCAACACACCTCCGGAGGCAGGGGAAACAAAAGTAAAAATGAACCATTGGGACCTCATCAAAATAAAAAGATGCTGCACAGCAAAGGAAACAATCAGCAAAACTAAAAGGCAACCGATGGAATGGGAGAAGATATGTGCAAAGGACATATCAGATAAATGGTTAGTATCCAAAATCTGTAAAGAACTTATCAAACTCAACACCCCAAAACCAAATAATCCAGTGAAGAAATAGACAAAAGACATGAATAGACACTTCTCTAGAGAAACAGATGGCCAACCAACACATGAAAAAATGCTCAACATCACTCATGATCAGGGAAATACAAATCAAAACCACAATGAGATACCACCTCATACCTGTCAGAATGGCTAACATTAACAACTCAGGCAACAACAGATATCGGTGAGGATGCGGAGAAAGAGCATCTCTTTTGCACGGCTGGTGGGAATGCAAACTGGTGCAGCCACTCTGGAAAACAGTATGGAGGTTCCTCAGAAAAATTAAAAATAGAACTGTCTTATGACCCAGTAATTGCACTACTAGGCATTTATCCAAGGGATACAGATATGCTCTTTTGAAGGGGCACATGAACCCCAATGTTTATAGCAGCGCTATTGACAATAGCCAAAGTATGGAAAGAGCCCAAATGTCCATTGATGGATGAATGGATAAAGAAGATGTGGTATATATAT
>NW_027529545.1:704691-706774 GCF_008692635.1 Crocuta crocuta
GAGGGGTGAGGGGTTGGGGGGGGCGTGGGCTAAATGGGTGAGGGGCACAAAGGAATCTACCCCAGAAATCATTGTTGCATTAATGCTAACTAACTTGGATGTAAACTAAAAATAAATAATAAATAAAGTTCAGGGGAGTTATGGTAGCACATCGTTACAAATGTATTTTGTAATTCTTTCCTACGTTTCCAGCGATCTTCTCAATGATTTAATGTAGTGGTTCTCAACCAAGGGCACATTTGACAATGTTTGGAATATTTTTGGTTGTCACAACTGAGGTGGGAGTCTTGCATCTAGTGAGCAGAGGAAGGAATGTGGCTAAACATCCTATAATTCCTGACAGCCTCCCACACCAAAGAATTACTGGCCCTAAATGCCAGTGGTGCCAAGGTTGAGAAACCCTGCTTTAATGTACTTTTAAATCCAGTTTGTTGGATTCAAAGTTGACATTTGAATAATCATTTCAAGCATATCAGCTGTGACAACGTGAGATCTTAACAAGTTTCAACTCTAGCCTAGGTTATGGGTAGAAGTCTTCATCTCTGCATCCGGAACTTCTATACGGGGTAGTGTCTCAGCAACATTTGAGTTCCTCTCAAGGATAGTAGTTGAGGAAAGAAGTGAAGAGGCTCAATGAGAAATGTACCTCTTCTCTTCAAGGAACCACTGGATACACGTTTGGGTTCTAGAAGAAGTCATGAAAGCTTTGACTGCTTTTCTTTGTAAGCTCTCTCTAATGATCAGATGAGGGGTAGGGAGGCTTCCTACTGAAGTTAGTTCTTCAGACCAGCCAACATCTTCCACAAAACCAGGAAAGAAGAAGACACTGCTATCTGATGAGCCTGTAGCTCAGTGGGTTCTCCAAGCGTGGTCCCCAGATCAGGAGCATCAGCATTACCGGGCAACTTGCTACAAATGCAAATTCTGGGGGATGCCTGGGTGGCTCAGTTGGTTAAGCGTCCGATTTCGGCTCAGGTCAAGATCTCACAGTTCGTGAGTTCGAGCCCTGCATCGGACTCTGTGCCGACAGCTCAGAGCCTGGAGCCTGCTTCGGATTCTGCATCTCCTTCTCTCTCTGCCCTTCCCCCACTCATGCTCTGTCTCTCTCTGTCTCTCAAAAGTGACTAAATGTAAAAAAAAAAAAGTAAATAAACACATAAGAATTTTTAAAAAAGGCAAATTCTGAAGCCTCACCCCAAACCTGACTGAATCAGAAATTCTGACCATGGGCTCATTGGGCTTTATGAAGTCTTCTCGGCGATGTTATGCCCAAGTTCAAAACCATTGCTGGGGAGGGGGTGGAGGGGATGGGAAAAATGGGTGAAGGGGAATGAGAGATACAGGCTTCCAGTTATGGAATGAATAAGTCATGGGGATACAGTCAATGATACTGTATTAGCATTGTATGGTGACAGACAGTACGGACACTTGTGGTGAATACAGCACAGTGTGTAGAGGTGTTCACCTGAAACTCATGTAACATTGTATGCCAACTACACTAAAACAACACAAACAAGCCATTGCTTTAGCTACAAAATGGTGGAGGGATAGAGAGGGAGAGAGAATTTCTTATGGAAGTTTTCTGTTTGTGTAACTCAAGAACAAATCAAGATATTCTCTTAACACAACCATTTGCACTAAAGATATAAAATATGGATTGGGATTTTCATTTAGCATCTCATTTCCTGTGCAGCTCGTGATCTCTTGGAGATGTAGACTTAAAGCCCTAGTTGAGAGGGTTCAAAGGTCTTTAGAAGCCTTGACATTTAGTAAGTTTCGGGCCAGGGGCGGTGGGCGCCTCTCCCTCTGTTCCCTGGGCATGCTCAGTCACGTCATGTTAATTCCTCCTATCTCCCATGCATTCATCTCCATTGCAAGCTTTGAGAAACATGTCATCATTCATGTTGGCATTTTCATGCCCTGTGACAATGAGATCCAGAACGCGGAGGAAAGAAAACACCATGTTTCCAGTTACTACTACAGCGCTGCCCTGGTTTAATCATGTATTCTTCCCAGGGCACCACTATACTTGTACTTGGAATTGTAGCCACTGGCAGTGTTCCCTCTCACACAGTCCATAGCA
>NW_027529545.1:706970-710170 GCF_008692635.1 Crocuta crocuta
GTGTGTGTGTGTGAGAGAGAGAGATAGAGAGAGGACAGAGAGACAGAGACAGAGAGAGACAGAGAGACAATGTAGGAAAGGGCAGAGAGAGAGGGAGACACAGAATCTGAATAGGCTCCAGGCTCTGAGCTGGCTGTCAGCACAGAGCCCAATGCGGGACTCGAACCCATGAACCGTGAGATCCTGACCTGAGCCGAAGCCGGACGCTTAACTGACTGAGCCACCCAGGCGCCCCTGAAAAGACTACTCTTAAAAGAAAGTGAAAATACAGTTGACGGCTGAGGGAGAGCCTCCTTATGTGCCAGTCCTTGGGCACCCAGAACCAAGCAGGAACATTCATCAGCAGGCAGCGGGAAGAAGCATGTGTTTCTGGAGCATAGCTTAAAGCAAAGCCCCAGTTAAAGTTGAATGGGAGAGGGCCCGGAAGACCCTCAATCCCAACGGGGCTTTAAGTTCTGTGGCCGTTGAGCCAGAAATCTATACAGCTCATAGGGCCTTCGTGTCCAAGTCAGGAACACCTCTGCTAAAGGAAGTACGACAGGCTCATCCTTGTGCAGAACCCACACACCCTCTTTAAAATCTGTGAGCCACCTATTTTTGTTAATCACATCTGGAACTCTCTACCATGGTTTTGTTTCCATTGTATTAGTGCTATTGCTTATTTAACCGTAGCTCATGCTTCCAGATAGCCATGGATAAAAGTAAGTCACATGTAACACGCCAATAGCCTCGTTTATAATACTCCAAACATAATGAAAAGGGAATGGAAATGAGGCCATGTCCGGTAGGGCTTGAAAAGATTTTACGTCCAAGGATCCTGCCAAGTTGTTAACATAAGGGAACAATATCATCAGACAAAAGGAAAAAAAATAATTACCAAAGCAATTAGTGATAACATAGAGAATGCCAAGCTTTGTTTAAATAAAACAAAATTCTATCATTAAAATATGACGATTTTAAAAAAGTGTTTATTGTTCTAATCAAGACATAATATTCTTTTTCGTATACCGTACATATTGCCATTTTTAAAGGGATAATGTAATTGGAATGCATTAGGAAGTGGTCTTTTCTCAAAGACGAAGTCAGGTGTTAAGAGGTTTTCTTGGGTGAAACAGGGCATTTTTCCACACGTGTGTGTGCACCCGAAGGAAAGGGCTGCTCTCTGCAGTGTGAATTCAGGAGCAATTCATCCCACCCCACACCCACAGGGCTGGGTAGTAACAGCTGTAACAGGTTTGTATGTTTCAAACTCAGACAAATTCATATAAAGTATAATTTTGTGAGTTTCGGGCTTATCAGATCTAAAGAGGCAGCTAATGCTCCAGCAGCATCAATCAGCAAATATTTTCCATGGTCGTTTCGCGCCCAAAACCCAGGATCAGATTTCCCTTCACCCAAAGTTCAATTTGGAACGCAAGGACTGTGGGGGCAAAAGACTTCCTCAAAGTGCTAGCAAAACCAACAACTGTTTTCTTGGGCAAAGGAGATTAAACCCGAAAGCATCTCTCTCTGAAAATTAAGGCCAAATCAACAGTTTTGCACTCAAAATAGAATACTTTCTTTGAGAGAGCACAAGCTTGCTATTTGGGGGATTCTGCACAGAAGTATTTCCAAATTGCCACCCACACAGGTCTTTGGCCATCTCCTTATATGACTGAGTAAATGTGTGGTTAGAAAAAACCTTTTGATGTTATCCTGTGCCAAGCATAATTTTAAAAATAAGCGAATTGCTGCGTAAAAATCACATCCTACGTGACACTTCTCGGTCCGGAGTTGGGAGACAGGGGGTGTAAATTTCTCAAAACCTCCTTCTAGTTCTAATGTTTTCTTTTGCCATGTCAAAGGATCCACCTCACTGGCTTAACCCACCGAAGTACATGTTGATATTATGAATACAAAGCAAATAATAGAAACGCATGTGAATTTGGATTCTCAGTCCCTTTAAGTATGGATGATGTGATCTGGATATTTAGCAATGCTGACCGCTTAGTTATTCTTAATCAACTGGAGATGATAAATCTTTAAATAGGACACAAATGACCATTCCGATAGGGGAAAACGAAAATCTAAGACAAACAGGAACTAGGGATTAAGTCCATTGCTTTCCCCTACCAAACCGGCCAGGAAAGCAATAAAAATACCTTCCTGTTCTTTAAGTCTCAGGGTTAATGAATATTAGCCTTCAAGAGGAAAGCTGGCTTCTTTATGATCACGCTAGTTTTAATCCATTACTTATTTATTGATTTAAGCAGAAAAAGAACTTCCGAGGGGACTGGAGATCCAGCTCAGGAAGGAGGCAGGAACGAAGGGACGCAAGCAGGTCAGAAACCCAGCCCGGATCTTGCCTTAGATTTCAGCTTCCCAGGGAGAAACCCCATAGCAAGTTCTGACGCCGACTGGCCCGTCAGAAATGCAGAAGCTATTGCCTCTGGAAATCATCACTGTCTTCTTCCTGCTGCTTCCCCCGACTCTCTTATCAGAGAGATTGTGTCCAGGTCGAGGAACTAAAGAACCTCTTTGAGGGGTTTGCTGAAGTTAGGGGGCCTTAGGAACGGAAGGAGGTGTAAGGGTGCCCTCTGCTGGGCAACATCAGTAATGCTGCCCACTAAGTTTGCCGGGGGTGAAGCCAAATTTCATTTCATTTTATTCTTTTTCTTTCTTTTCTCCTCCCTCCCCCTTTTTTGGCTCAAGGGTGTTTCTGGAACAAAAAGTCCTGAGAAGTACTCTATGCGAAAAAGTAGTTGCAAAACCCCAAACCACATGAAATTAGCTTGATTCTGAGTTGACAGTGGAATTTGAAACCAGCTGTATTTCATCCTAAAATGTTAGCGCCATAAACCCTTCATCAAACCTGGAGACAATTATTTTCTCACTATCTGGACAAGACCACATTTTTAGATGCTGGATTTTTNTCAAGAATGAAGGATGCCACCCTCCATTATTTTGCTATTAAAAAAAATCATAAAAGGAATTTGTCACAGAAAGCACACAGGCCGTTTGCGTTCTCAGAAATACACCGTAAGGCCAAATGTTAATTTTGAAACATCATTTGAGAAAGCTCAGAAAAACAGTGGTATTTCATTCAAGGTGTAGTTTCTTTACTTCATTTACCAGTTCTGGACCCACAGTTGAAACATTTAAACGACCTCTAACTTAAAACAGCTAAAAATAACTAAGGGGCAGTGAAAGGAGACTGTCTT
>NW_027529545.1:710320-714812 GCF_008692635.1 Crocuta crocuta
AGAAGAGCTTCTGGTAAAAAGCTAGATTACCTTCAATGGTATCTACTAACCTATGAGATATTAAGGAAACATCTGTTTATATGAAAGCCATGCGTAAAAGAGACAAAATATAATTGCCTCAAGGAATTAAAAAACTTGGCTCCTGGCTAGTGTGTGTGTGTGTGTGTGTGTGTGTGTGTGTGTGTGTAAGTTTTTTACTTAAGTAATCTGTATACCCAATGTGAAGCTCGAACCCATGACCCCAAGATCGAGAGTCACACACTCTCCCAACTGATCCATCCAGATGTCTCCGGGCAACAAAAACACCAGTTTTTGTTGTTGTTGTTGTTGCTTGTTTTTATTTTATTTTATTAAAAATTTCTTTTATTGTTTTATTTATTTCTGAGAGAGAGAGAGATGGTGTGAGCAGGGGAGGGTCAGAGAGAGAGGGAGACACAGAATCTGAAGCAGGCTCCAGGCTCTGGGCTGGCTGTCAGCACAGAGCCCGACGTGGGGCTCGAACCCATGAATCATGAGATCATGACCTGAGCTGAAGTCGGACACATAACTGACTGAGCCACCCAGGCGCCCCTGTTGCTTGTTTTTAAACCCGAGTCCTGGCCAGACAAGAGAAACCATGGCTTTCGTTGGTTAAGTGAATGACTGAGGGATTCGTTCGTTCACTGTGAGGCAGGCTTCATGGGTGTGCGACCGTGTAGCCTCACAGGAGCCCAAGCTCTGAAGGGCCCCAAGCTTGGAGGAATGCTCTCCTGTTGCCATCTTGAAATTCTTAGGAATTTTTAAACAAAGGACCCCGCGTTTTCATTGTGCATCGGGCTCTGTCAGTCATGTAGTCTGATCCGTACGCATGCTTATTCATTCAGTGCGCACCTTTGAGCACCGAGCACCTTCAGAGCAAGATGCCGGCCTTCGTAGGCCACATGGAGATGCCTAAGGTTTGGTGCTCACGTTGACGGAGCTTACAGTCTAAGAGAGGAGATGAGACGCTCAAGGACAATGAGGACATGCAGCCAAACGCAGTGATTCGATAAAAGAGGTGTGGGTGCTCTGTGGTTCAGAGGACCATGGGGAGATCATTTCCAGCTGGGCAAACCTGAAACGTCTCATGAATGGGGTGTCATTTGAGCGGGGACTTTCAAATGGATTCTTCAGTACTCATTTTGCTGTAGGAAAATATAAAACAAGGACAATACATAGAGGGACTTTTTCTTTTTTGCCACCTGGTCCACTTTGTGGTTTGACTGTTTCTCGTGTCACCTTAGCCAACTTCGGAGTTTTAATCCTAGGATGCCAGTGCTCTTTTCCTTGTAAAGGGTGGTCTTCCATAGAAAGCATAGTTTTCATTAAAGAAAAAATCAGGGGACAGGCTCGATTTGTGTGCTACTCAGCAAGCTTGGCGACGTTGGAGGAAATGGGTGGGGGGCTGCATTTGCTAAGGGGGTTGCTCATGAGACACTGGCTGTGAGCTCAGAAGCTGTAGCACTGAGTAAGCGGTTCGGGGCGTTCTTACCCCACAGGGTGGGTCAATCCTATCATGTCTCTATACCACAACGCTCTTTCCTCCGAAGGATGACGTCACCATGACACTGAGGGTGCTGACCCCCCCATGTGGAAATCCCACTCTGTCCACTTCAGGCCCCTGAAGGAGCTCAATGAATAAAGCAGGCACCGAGGCTCCAATTCGGTGTACCGAATTAGACAGTACATATCACATCTCTCCCGACTTCCATGAGTGCCTTCTCGGCAGACACCCTGCTTAAGAGAGATTTGGTTTTGAGGAAAGCAAGAATATGATAGAATTCTCTAACTCTAAGATCTGAGGTAAAAACTATAAATGTATTCTATGCGATAGGGATAAAGCTGCATGTAGCCACTTTTTTAAAAAAAAATATTTTTAAGATATATCGGCCGTATTATTCAATTTATAAAAGTTATTAAAAAATCTTTGTACATTAATGGACATAACCACATGCCACGCTTAGGGTCAATATCCTTAGAAACAGAACGTATTGCACAAAAGATATAAAACAGCCAATGAACTTTGCAGAGTACTCAGAGACATTTTTCTTTCCTGCACTGTCTCATAGGTACTCTTTTTTTAAAAAGTGATTCTACAGCTAATGTGGGTTTCCAACTCAAGACCTTGAGAACAAGAGTCACGTGTGCTATCGCCTGAGCCAGCCAGGTGCCCCACCTTACAGTTACTCTTAATACGCTCTCTAATTTTGGGACTTCGCCTTTTAAATTCTTTTTCTTATTTTTTCAAATGTTCATTTATTTTTTGAGAGAGAGCGAGCGAGCGAGAGCTGAGCAGGGGCAGAGAGAGAGAGAGAGAGAGACACACAGATTCTGAAGCAGGCTCCAGGCTCTGAGCTGTCAGTGCAGAGCCGACGCGGGGCTTGAACGCACGAACCATGAGATCATGACCTGAGCTGAAGTCCGGTACTTAACCAATTGAGCTATTCAGGCGCCCCAATGCCTCCTTAATTCTTAATGGAACAAGGTAGAAGTAAAGAAAAAAAATTCTACCATGTGTTTTGAAGTCTCTGATTGTGGATAAAGCTACGTAAGCAAGATATACAAGCAATTACGTGTTTTGAGATTTTTCTTTTAGCCTGGTCTTCTCTAAGCCCGATATCTCACTTGATATTTAAACCAGAACCATCAAGCAGGTACTCTCTGGATATCAACAAAGCAACATTTTCCATTTCTTAGAGATCAGTAATACAACGAATACCAAGCTCATTTATTTGAAGAAGCTATTAATCTAATTCCCCGTGAGGGGAAAACAGTACACATTTAAATCAAATTATGTACTTGAACTTCGTGTCCAGATTAAAACAGAAAAGGAGACATGTCTAATACTATGGGCTTAATGATTCAGGAGGAGATCGAAGACTGTAACGCAAAGTTGAGCTGAGTGTTCTTTCTCGAAGAATAGAGTCATAAAGATGCAGTTGACTAAAATCCACCAGGCTAGCCTGGTTTCATGAAGCCACCATCTGGCAGAATTTATGAGAGAAAAATAAAATTGTGTAAGTGGCAGTTGCCTTCGGAAAGGGATGGCATAGCAGAACCGAAGCCAAGAGCAGCAGAGTTCACCTCTGCCCTCGTTTCCCATCTTAAGAACTGGGCCAGCATCACATGTCTCCAGCTTAGCGTTCTGGTCCCTATAACCACCACGATACTCCGGCATTCTGGCAACTCTCTGACCCACATTTGTGGTGGCCCAACTGCGGTTAGTGTGAGCCGAGGAACCAGGAACTGCTGACTGAACTCTTTCTGAGGCTCGCGGCCACCCGGGAGCCAGCAGGCAGCGGATGGATCCCTCTTCGGGCCTGGAGCACATGACAAAGTGGGGCTGGGAAGGGATACAATTAGCAAATGTTACAAGACTACTTTCTTGATCCCAGTGGAATGCTCACAAGGGATGAAGCAAAGAACTAAGTCTGCAATCAAATCTCCATTTATGTAATGTCTCTGTTATGTGGCAGAGTGAGGATTCATGCTGTTTCTATTTCATCGTTATTATTTTTAAACTCTGCCTTTTGAGTCAGGAAGGACCAGCTCATCAGAGCCATGTGTAGATCCGAATTCAGCGAAAATTTGTCTGCATTCTGCTGAAGTAGAGGGGAGTTTGCAACTTCTCTGAAGACTCGAGAGCATCACCTTTTCTGGTCAAAGCAGGGGTTCTCAGAGTGTGGCCCCTCGACCAGCAGCATTAGCATGGGGGGAGGGGGAGGGAGATTGACAGAAACGCCGATTCTCAGGCTCCATCTCAGGCGTACCGAATCGCAACTCTGAGGCTGGGTCCCAGCAAATCTGCATTTCACCACGCCTTCCGTGTGATTCTGCCTCGCGCTCACCTTGAGAACCACCGATTTAAGGAATCACTGAGGACTTCCATGAGATAACCCGTGTCTGCCTCCCCTGGGAAACGGGCTGCTTGCTAGGGTGTTACCTCGGACACTTCAACTTTGTCTTCGGCGTGAGATCAGACCACTCTAGCTTAGTCTCACTTTCTAGTTTAGTCCGATTTAGCATCTAGTCTCTAGTTTTGTCAAGTTTGTACGAGGAAAAATTCTCCCTCAAATCCTATTATTTGGCTTGCTCACATCTGAATTCTCAAAGATTTTCCTAAAACCTCAGAGCACGATAATAGAATTCATATTCTTGAATAGTGACTCCTTGGAGGACCAATCTCTGGGTATATTATCATTCGTTTCTGTACAAGTGAAATGTTTGCTTTCTCTTTGAAATACATTTTTCAGGGGCGCCTGGGTGGCTCGGTCGGTTAAGCATCCGACTTTGGCTCAGGTCATGATCTCACAGTTTGTGGGTTCGAGCCCTGTATCGGGCTCTGTGCTGACAGCTCGGAGCCTGGAACCTGTTTCAGATTCTGTGTCTCCCTCTCTCTCTCTGCCCTTCCCCCACTCATGCTCTGTTTCTCTCTGTCTCAATAATAAAATAAAAAAAACATTAAAAAATTAAA
>NW_027529545.1:715417-718149 GCF_008692635.1 Crocuta crocuta
TTTCAGAATTTAGAGGCTCAAAGAATTTTAGAGGTGCAATGGGTCTTTAAAAGCCATTCACATAGAGGCACCTGGGTGGCTGAGTCGGTTAAGCCTTCATGATCTCACAGTTTGTGAGCTCAAGCCCCACGTCAGACTCTGTGCTGACAGTGTGGAGGCTGCTTGGGATTCTCTCTCTCTCCCTCTCTTTCTGCCCTTACCGTACTCATGCGTACTNACCACGTCCCACAACCTCCACATCACGGCTCTTAGAACAGTGTGTTCAATAAGTGTTTCTTGAAAAATGATATAAAATAAAACGTATTCTCCTTTCCCCCCTGCTCCTACAGGAGGGAAAACGGCATTTACTTCCAGTTCGCCAGAAGGGATGAGTGAAGATGAAAAATTGCTTTTGTTTCTATTAAATAATAGGCTACTTCTTTTAAGCTACCAAACTAAAANAAGAGGCCCAGGACAACGGACGGGGATGATCAGGTCTGTGATGTGTAGGGAAGGCTGCGGGGAGACGACTGTGTAGCACATACTCATGACCGTGTCTGGCCCGAGTCAGTTTTATTTACCACCATAAAAAACAGACTTAGCTTCTGATATTTTAAGCATCTCCAACAAAGCAAGATTTATGCTATTGGGTGCGACTTTGGACCGTCCCTCGTACCAGGTTTTCCACAGGTCTGGAGAGGCAAGAAACTGTTTCTTTATGCGTTACGAGTGCAAAGTAAGAAGCCCCCTCCTTCTCCCTTCTAATATCATCAGGAATGAATAGGCAGCGTGTTTCCCATAATTCAGCAATAACTGGGCTATTATTCTTTAATGCTTCAGTGTATTAATGTAACCACTGTGTCATTCCTACCATGCCCATGTAATTAAATTACCCGACAGACATTTGATATGAAGCTCTCAATCCCCACAAAAGCTCAGAATTTCTATGCCCCTTTGTGAGTCCCTAATGAATGAGTGGCACAGATACTTCTGTCATCCGTGTTCACTCGCTGTCCTCTCTGACTGCTCTCCTGTGTCATGGGGGTTTGCTCCTGCAGACAAACTGGGAGCCGTTCAAAAGTGAAGGGTCACGTTTCCAAGAACAACAAGTACCAGGCATCCTATCACCTTCTTCTCTCTTTGTCTGGCTAAACCAGAGGCTGACCAAATTAAATTCCAAACCCGCGTCTGCGTGGATCAACAGCGCATTCTTAAACCTTAGCTACTGAACGCTAATCCTTCCTTAAGTCAGGAGTATAAAGGGAAAATAAACTGGAAAAAAAGTTAGAGCCGTCATTGTGTCCATCCCCATGGATGTCATCCTCTGACTTTCTGAGAAGGAAAAAAAGAATGATTTCCATTGAAAAATCAAGTGTTTAACTTTTAAAATTCGCACAGTGGAGCGAATATTAGTGAGGCTACTAATGAAGCCTCATTCAGACGCTTTCCCAACCCTGCTCGTGAAAAGGTACCCGTGATTATTAACAAAATAATGGACTTTTTTCTAAACCACTCAACTGTTCATTTCAAGCTGTTAATTTCAAGCTACAACTTGCTCTAAATGTTGTAGAAGTTGGGCACGGACTCTTTAAAATAACCAAAAGGGATTGTACAATAGGAATTCTTTTACTTCTAGCAACGATGCCGTAGAGGCTCAAAATGTTTCCAAAGATTTTCAAAAAGCTTCTGTTTCACATTTAACAAAATGTGACACAATCAGCCTAGTATATATTTGTTATGAGGGTAGAGTGCAGATTTGAATGCAAGCCTTGACACCTGACCTTTATTTTTTATATATTTTTGACACCTGATTTTTAAATATTTAAATTACATGCTTTACACATGGCAGGAATATAAGGAAATGTAAGTGTACAGAAATAAAAATTGAGATCTAATCTCAAAAACAATTACTTGGCTTTTATAAGAAAAAAGCATCGAATCAAAGCATATGATGTCCAGATCGAGGACACTGAAAATGTTTCCAACCAACCAACGAACCAACCAAATTTTTAGATCAGACACTTGAGAGAAGAAATCACATCTTATTAGGATCCAGGTAATTTAAATATGGCTAAAATCTAAATAATAATTACTCTATTACTAGGACCACCCTTTGACATTGGAATTTATGTTATCTACATATGATTAACATACTTTTGGTATCTGCTGCCTCAAGTGCACAGAAAAAAATGTTGGATTTAAATCCTGGAAGTATTTGAGATGAAAAGAATATTTAGAGTTATTAGTAATGATTTTGCTAGTCTCAAAAGAAGGCAATAAAGGCATAAGAAAGCATAAAAACAGAGGGAACAAATAGTAGAGCTAATCTTAACAATGCCAGTAATTCCAATAAATATAAAGGGACCAAGCACTCCAATGAAAAGGCAGTGTCTAAGAGGGTTAANAAAAAATAAAAGAACTAATTATATGCTGTGTAGAAGAGATGGAGTTTAATATAAAAACACAAGTAGGTTAAATGTAAAAAGATAGAAGAGATATATCATGCAAATACTCAACATAAGAAAACTGGCAGGGCTATACTGACATCAGGTAAGACAGTCAATGAATATTGCCAGAGACAAATAGGAATATTTTATAACAACATAAAGGCAAGTCATCAGGATGACATATCAATTATAAATGTGTATGAACTTAATGACTGAGTTTCAAATAAATGAAGAAAAACTTCCAGGACTAAAGAAGAAAAAGACTAATTCATGCTTATAGTTGTAGATTTTTATGCCACCTTATAA
>NW_027529545.1:718255-722542 GCF_008692635.1 Crocuta crocuta
AACACAGGTCTTTAAAAAAGTCCCAAATATTTGAAAAGTAAACAACACACTGCTAAGTAATCCATGAGTAAAAGAAGAAATCACAAGAAAAATTTGAACATAATTTGAATTGAATGAAAAAGAATGCTCAACATATCAAAATTTGTGGGGTGCAGCTAAAACACTGCTTAAAGGGAAAGNCTAAGTATATACCTCAGGTAGCTAGAAAAAAAAAGAGCAAATTAAACTCAAGATAAAAGAGGGAAGGAAAAATAAAGATAAAAGCAGTAAATAAAGAAACAGAAAGCAAATAATAGATATTCAACAAAGCCAAAAGTGGATTCTTTGAGCTTAGTAATAAAATCGACAAACTCTTGGCAACATGGATCAAAGAAGAAGAGAGAAAATATCAATCACTTCTGTCAGGATATAACATATTCTGCAGGAATCAAAGAAATAAGGAAATACTATAAACAGTTTTATGCCAGTGATTTCTTTTCTTTTCTTTTTTTTTTTTTTTTTTACATTTTTTACTTATTTTTGAGAGACAGAGTGAGACAGAGTGTGAACTGGGGAGGGGCAGAGAGAGAAGGAGACACAGAATCCGAAACAGGCTCCAGGCTCTGAGCAAGCATTGCGCACAGAGCCTGATGCGGGGCTTGAACTCACGAACCATGAGTCAAAGTCGGACACTCAACCGACTGAGCCACTCAGGCACCCCTATGCCAGTGATTTCAACAAGTTAGTTGGAAGGCACAAATTTGCAGAAAAACACATTACCAAAATTGACACAAGGTAAAAATGGAAAATCTTATTAATGTTAGATGGATAAAAGAAATTGAATTGAAATGAAATTCTTCCCCAAAAGAAAACACCAGACCCAGAGGGTTTTACCATACTTCTAAAGAAGAAAAAATACTGCCAATTTTACACAGACTTTTTCAGAAAACAGAGGAGGGAGAAATGTTTTCCCAACTCATTTTATGAATCTGGTGTAAATCTGATAACACAATCTGATGAAGCAAATACAGCATAAGGAAAGAAAAACATGGGGAGCCTGGGGGGCTCAGTCAGTTAAGCATCCGACTCTTGATTTTGGCTCAGGTCATGATCTCACAGTTTGGGAGTTTGAGCCCTGCATTTGCCTCCATGCTGTCAGTGCGGAGCCTGCTTGGGATTCTCTCTCTACAGCCCCCCCGCCCCCCGCCCCTCCTCTACTTGCTTGTTCTCTCTCAAGATAAATAAACACTAAAAAAAGAAAAGAAAATTACAAATCAATATCCCTGAAGAAGGTAGACAGGAAAGTCTTTAACTAAATGTTAGCAAATCAAGTCTAGCAACAGATCAGAAGCATAATATAATCATGACCAGGAATATAAGGTTTACATTCAAAATCCATCAACCAATATAATTTACCACATTAATAGCGAAAAGGAGTTAAACCGTATGATCATTTCATTAAAGGCAGAAAAGGAATTTTATAAAGTTTAATATCCATTCAATGATATAAAACTCTCTGCAAATTGGGAATTGATAGCAATTTTATCAACCTAATGACGGGCACCTATGGAAAACTACATCGTACTTTGTTGTGAAATATTGAACAGTTTGCCCAAGATCAGGAACAAGGCAACGATGTCTGCACTAAGCAGTGATAGTCGACACTGTACCGGACGCTACAGCAAGTGCAGTAAAGCAAAAGAAGTAAATCAAAGATATAAAGATTTAAAAGGAAGTAGACCTCTCCTTTTAAAAAGAAAATTCATGATTGTTTATGTGAAAAATGCTGAGAAATCTACACAACACCTGCTCAGACTTGAGCATTAAATGATGTTACAGAATGCAAGATTAATATCTAAAACTCAGTTGTATTTTTATATAGTTACAGCAGGATAAAATACTGGGGAACCAATATAACTAAAGACATGCAAACCTAGACTGAAAACTATACAATATTGCTGAGAAAAAATTTTAAAGTTAGAAACAAATGGAGAGATATCTCATGATTATGGATTGGAAGGTTCAATATTGTGAGATGTCAATTCTCAAAGTGACCTACAGATTCAACACAGTTCCAATTAAAAGCCTCATAGGCTGTTCAGTAGACACAGACAAGTTGAGGGGCACCTGGCTGGCTCAGTCGGTTGAGCGGCCTACTCTTGGTTTCGGCTCAGGTCATGATCTCACGGTTCGTGGGTTCAAGCCCCACCTTGGGGCTCTGCGCTGATCGTGCGGAGCCTGTTTGAGATTCACTCTCTCTCTCTCTCTCTCTCTCTCAAAATAAATAAACTTAAAAAAAAAAAAAGAAATAGACAAGCTGATTCCAATATAGACCTAGAACTGCAAAGGAACTAGAACAGCCAGACAATCTTTAGAAGAATAACAAAGTCAGGGAACCTACCCTACTTCATTTAAATACTAACTATAAAGTTACAGTAGTCAACACAGTTTGTCAGTGTTTTGTCAGTCACGGCCTGCTTACTTAAAATTCAACACAGCAAGCTCTGGGGTCAACTGCTACGTAAGGCCACTTCTGTTTGTTATTTTTTCCCCCGTCTGTTTTCCACCAAGAGTCCATCAGACACAGTAGGGTTTTGAAACGCACATACTACGCGCTAAGTTGGTGGCCTCAACCTACACCACAGATTCTCTGTCATTATTTTTCTTGCCGCTTGACCTGCGTGCCTTTTCCCCTAAAAGAAAGTCTCCTATCTGTTCTCTAGGAACAAAGTTAGAGACGTTTTGTTGAAGTTTATGTATATTTGAGTATCGAGTTGAAGTTGTTTAAACTTCTTATTCTTCAAACTTCAAAACATCCTGCCTTTCCAGACAAGGAATTCCTGCGTATAACTCTGTACATTAATGGGTTTTGATACAGGTATAATGTCAGGTGTATTACCTTCTAATATCTTTCTAACTGCTACCACGGAGTACATATTGTAAATTAAAGTCAGTTGTTAAGGGTTAGCTGTGACAGCTTTCATCTACAACTGTTGTGTGTACTCTAAGTGCGATTCTCACACTGAGTTTGAAATCAGAGGGTCTTTTGAAGGGGAAGGGAGGGCTTGTTTTTAAAGCAACACTTCACAATGACTCTATTATTGAGTTTTTCTTTGGAAAGAGCAGAGGAACGTTTTGCACATGATGTTCATAGCCATTTTTAAATTTATTGTCTTTATTTATTTTTTAATGTTTATTTTTGAGGGGGGGAGGGGCAGAGAGAGAAGGGGACACAGAATCCGAAGGAGGCTCCAGGCTCGGAGCTGTCAGCACAGAGCCCGACCCAGGGTTCAAACCCACGTACCGTGAGATCATGACCTGAGCTAAAGTTGGACACCCAACTGACTGAGCCACCCAGGTGTCCCCAAGCCATTTTTTTTTTTTTTAATTCAAGACTCAAACTCAAAACCCCTTCCCCAAAGAGAACTAAAGATGGTTGTTCACACGTGTTTGGGTGTGACGATGGAGGGGGAGTGTGGTTCTCAAGGTCACCAGGCTGTCTTCAGCCCTTGGACATGTGGCAGAAAGCAGAAGCGACACCTTGACGTGTGGACTTAGTCCATTCATGACCGGAATGTCAAACTTCCGAATTCTGAGTTATGCTTTTGCCGGGGCCGCCTTCCTCTCCCTGTTATCAACGGATTCTTTAAGGGAGGGCTCACTTCCTTTTACACTTATTTGTGAGAGCTACGTAAGATTTCTTTTTTTAATGAAAGTGCTTAAACCAAATTTAAATGTAAACCAAGGAGAGGCACAGTATCTTTAAATAAAATCAGAAACCCCAAACGCCTCATGCTTTCATGGCTAACCATGGTCCGTGATATCATCCCAAACAGTCTTCTTATATAATCAGGTATTTATATACAACCACAAGCTTCAGAGGATTTGTATGTATATGCACATGGTATAGATTCACATTCAGATACAGTTTAAATATATAACCTATATTTTGAAGGAAGTACATGTATAGAGTTATTAGAGTTACAGTGTGTGTATATATACACTCTCAGACAAATAGATATGCACATTCTTATTTCAAAACAGTCTCTGAATTTCCCCTCCAGATTTGGGAAATAAAGAGTCTTAGACTATTGCTTTTCATTCTCAACAAAGAACTTGGAAAGAGCTTATGAAAACCCTATTTTGATCCCTTCAAAAATATGCTTAGGAGCAAACATAAGCTCCCAGGATAAGAGTGATTTGACAGACTTTCTCAGAATTCTTGCAAAACCGGTTTCTGCGGAGCCAAGCCAACGCAGTGCACGCGCGCACGCACACACATGCACGCGTGCGCGCCAGGCCCTTGTA
>NW_027529545.1:722573-726462 GCF_008692635.1 Crocuta crocuta
CCAGGCCCTTGTAAACGAGGCCCCATCAGCTCTCTAAGGCTAGAAGAGACCGGACTTTGTTTCAGGCAATCTGCCCTGTGGATGCACCCAGCGGCCCAATGAAGCAGGTTCCGTGTGTAGATCTGGGCCGGCCCTGTGCTGAACGTGTCACTGTGGCCAGAGGCGGGGCCGGGAAGGCTAGATGTCACAGGGGGGCCCTGCTCAGAAATGCCACCTGTCGTGTGGCACCAAGGGCAACTGTGAGACGGCTGGGAAAGAGGAGGAGAAAAGAAGCACGTGGGCGGGAGTGGGAGGAAGGGGCAGAGGAAGGAGAGGGGCAGGATGAAAGNGGGGGTGGGGTGGGGAACGAGCAGGAGGGAGGCTGTGCGGTCCCCGGACACCCCGTGGCCTATCCCCCTGCGGCTGCTTCTCTCGTGAAACGCTTATCTCCTAGGGAGCTCGGGTCGCCTCTCCAGTCACCGGGCGGTCCCGATCCTGCGCACACATAATGTCACCGCGCCGGCCTCGATCCCTTGAGTTACAAGAGGCCTTCTCCTTCCCTCCCCTGGTTAGGGCTCGGAGAAAGAAGAGCATCCGCAGGGAGGAATCCCACAGTAAGGCCAGGGGCGGCCGGAGTACGGGAGCGGAAGTCGTAACCCCAAAGTGGAACCACCCACAGCGGTTCTCACCGCCGTTCACAAGGTCATCATCATGGCCGTTGGTAAGCAGACGGAGGCCCCGCCCAGGAAAGGAGTAAGACCCAGACCGAAAAGCAAATGAGAACGGCTCTGGTACCAGGGCTCTCTGTCTGGAACCTTCTTTCTCCAGGAAGTCTGTGGGTCCATAAGCCAGAATGACCAGGCTTAGCAAACGCACAAATAGACGTTCTAGTTCACTATGGTTTTCAGATACACCATGAATAATGTTTCAGTTGAAGTAGCACTCTTTTTAGGATACGTATATCCCATGCAGAAAGAGGGAGTGAGAGACAACACTGGGAAAGGGGGGAGGGTAAAGTGGGAAGGGGCAGGTCTGCTTTTCTCCTCCAAGTTATTTCCCCGACTTATTTCCACTAACTAATTCCACTCTCCCGTCTACCCTTTTTCTATCTATTGGTTCATTACAGATGTTAGCATATACTCTCACAGGATAGCAATTTTCTGCTAAATGCAAACATTTTCTTAAACCTCTGTCCCATGTGCCAGGTTTTCTGGGTCTCATCTTGCTTTCTTTTGCTTTTAATCCCAGCAACACATTTGCTTTTTCATTTTTTAAAAATATTTTTATTTATTTCTAGGAGAGAGAGAGAGAGAGAGAGAGAGAGACAGCATGAGCAGGGGAGGGTCAGAGAGAGAGGGAGTCACAGACTCTGAAATAGGCTCCAGGCCCTGAGCTGGCAGTCAGCAGAGAGCCCGACGAGGGGCTCGAACCCACGAGCCGCGAGATCATGACCTAAGCGAAAGTCGGACGCTTCACCGACTAAGCCACCCAGGCGCCCCACATGTTTGCTTTTTCAAAAAGCAGAAAACCTCGGACACGTTGGGAACGGTGTCAATTGGTTGGATATATCGTGGAGTGGAGATCAAGGCAGAGAGAAATAAGATTGGGGGGCAGCTGAGGAGCTAGAATTTCACAGTGAGGCATCCTGTTCTGTGTGTGAGTAGCACAGATCCTCTGTCCAGGAGCTCCATCACCGCCTTCCTGTAGGACTGGGGGTGGGATGTGAGAATAAATGAACCCTAAGATCCCATCTAAGTCTGACTTTTCTGGCATTGATTTCAAAACCGGGCCCAAGTGTGTTCTGAAGAGACTTCTCCCCGATGCAATGAAAGGCGCTCTCGTGGAGCCTTATCCGTTACGTGAACTGTGTCCTGTTTGCCTGCAGAAGGAATTAGCATCGGAAACGGGGAAGAAGAAACTGACTAAGATTGTTCCCCTTCCCATCAAATATGCTCGGAGAATATCGGGGCGCTCCATGAACTCTGGAATGATTCAAGCATGTCTTGGTGAAGTGCCAGCGGGTTAAGCGGAATGTGGAGATTACAGGTGGAAGAGTGAGACTAGTAAATGAACACTGCAAACAGTAACTGGGGCCAAAATGACTCTGGCCATGGAGAAACAGCAAACGTATTCAAACTGAACGGGGCATTATTTAACATGGAGCTCAGTGTGTGCTTCTGCGCCGGCCCCTCGCCTCCGTCCCGTCCTAAAATGCACACCCTCTTCTCTGAGCATAGAGTCCGAGCATTTGAGAACTCGGGAAAGAATTAGCTGGAGGCTAGGCCTCAGAGGAGAGGCTGCATCTGTTTCGAATACGTTCGTGCCCCATGTGTGGGCAGTGACCTCCTGTCAGAGAGGGCGCCCAACTGCAAGCCAAGAAGATGTATTGATCTAGAAGATGTTTACACAAATGCCTACACACTTGAAAGTGAGCCTTCTGTGCCTTTGGCGCATAAGTGAAAGATCTTCTAGAACCGTACCACCGTCACGTGCCATCCGGCGCGTGAGGGAAAGAGAAATGGAGAGAGTCCAGTAGGTGGACAGGTATTAACTTACAGTTATGTGGCACTTCAGACTTTACACGGGACTTGGGGTTGGCTGCACGTTCACATGGGATCTTCCCAACACTGCGACGAGGCAGGAGTTATTGATGGCATTTTCGAGAGAAGGAAACGGTAACTCAAGAAGGGAAGGCCCAGCCGGGGACCAGTATCAGGGCTTTTAATCTTCCAGTCCCACCACCAGAGGAGACTGCCACAATGCCATGTGATTGATACAAAGGAAGCTGACCTTTGGGACCTTTGTTTGCTGCGCTCATACAACTTACAGAGTTTCCCGGAAAGGTGGAAGAAGTGCAGACAAGTAGTTAATTACTGAGTCCTGGAATCAAATCCCCGTTCCATCATTTACCGGCTGCATGATCACAGACAAGTTTCTTTCCCTTCTCAGCCTCCGTTTTTCTGACGGTAGAATGCCTTTAATGATGTTTTCTTCACCTTGAAAAGTGGAGGATTTCATTGCGAAAAAACCTCACAGCGGTGTTGACGATCGTCGTTGTGAGGATTACGTTCATTTATCTAAGGTTCTTTGCACAGAAAATGCCCCCCACCTATTCTTACTATTGTTAGTATCATTATTATCTCACGGTGTGGATTTTAACTCTTCCCTTCGGCGTTGACGTGCACATCAGCCTAAAATGTTCCCTGTGGACCTTTGTGGGCTTGTTCGGAGAGAATCAGGCATTTTGAAAGAAGAGACTAAGAATTTCACTTAAAAAGTAACTTATCAGAAGTGGGCAAAAGTGTCAGAAATCAAGTGTGAGATATGGAGCCCCGCGCACTAGTAACTGACGAAAGTTGGCTTGGAGGAAATGCGCCCCAAAGGGAAAACGTTCACTGTGATCTCGCAAAGGAAGTATCTGTGCTTCGTCAACATGACTTTAGCTTAAACGCTTCCAAATTTCTAGAGCCCGGAAGATAACCTCGGACTTTGAAAGCTTCGATGTTGCTGATGGCATATTAGGAGGTGAAGTGTTTCTTGCCACTGTTACTCAATTTGGAGAGAAAAGCTAGACTTTGGAAATAAATTAAGACCACCAATTTCAACACAAAGAGGGTCAGAGTATGGAGGAATTCTGGAAATGTTTTGAAATGGGGTGCAGACAGGATGTGAAGATCAAGACAATAATAGCCTTGGGCTCTTGGGCTGAATCCTGAATTAAAGTAAGTGATAACAAGGTCAGGCAAAGACATGCTTTCTTATTTTTTTTTTCCAGATACATTCTTCTCCTCTGAGGTGAAAAGAAGGTCTCGGTCTTTGAAAATAATCTTTGTTCCTGTTACAGCTACTAAGAATCTAGAGAAAGGTAGTGTTTCCAAGCCTGCCCACCGGGGGAAGGAGACGACTGTTC
>NW_027529545.1:726612-733885 GCF_008692635.1 Crocuta crocuta
TTCTCAGGGATACAATGAAGTGGATCGGCCGGAGGAATAAGTGGCTAAAATTAGCTTTATTCAAGGGCATAAAAAAACCCCTCGATGGCAAAAGCCAGTAAGAATAAGCAAACCAAGGAAACATTTTGAAATACGATGGAANTCTTTTTTTCCCCTTTTTGGTTCATGTTGCTACCACAGACCCTCCCTCACTGCCTGCCACCTCTCTCTAAGGCCCAGCGCCTTCTTTTTCTCCCTCCATTAATTTCTTTTTTAAAAATTATTTATTTATTTATTTATTTTGACAGAGACAGGCAGAGTGTGAGTGGGGGAGAGGCAGAGAGAGAGAGGGAGACACAGACTCTGAAGCAGGCTCCAGGCTCCGAGCCCCACGCGGGGCTTGAACTCACTGAGTGTGAGATCATGACCTGAGCAGAAGACAGAAGCTCANGCTGAGCCACCCCGGTGTGCCCCTCTCTACGTATTTAAACCACGGAACTCCCAATGTTCCACGATACCTTATTATGACTTTTCTTTGTTAGTACCCTAAAAGCACTGCAAATGCTTGGGGTTTCAACATCCAGAGGGCAAGACACTTTATCCCTGACTTCTTGATTTCTTTAAATAATTACAAATCATCCTCAGTGGAACAATTAGACTTGCTTTCTTCCCAAGTCTCTGAGATGTTCATGTCCCTATCCTCACATAAGTGGCCCTGTGGCATGTCAGATCTCCAGTCACTCGGACCATTGGTTGATTTTGGCAGTCTCTATGATGAATGCGTTAACTCCAACCTATCAAATGGACTAAAATTGAGAGTGTTTGAATATTTGGTCCACAGACAAGCCTATTGGGGGCATTCAAACCAATGAGGTACACTTGACTTTCCTGGTCCTTTCAGATTACCTTCAGGGGAAAGGTTATGCAACAGTTCCGTAGAGCCAAGTCCAAAACATCCATTCCAAAAGCCTTGCTTTAAACAATACACTGTCATTGCATTTTGCTTAAGTTTGTTACTCGGAATTAAAAGCTTATTAGAAGCAAGTCTTCCCTGCAAACTGACGTATTCAATTACAGTCATCTGTTCTGGAGAACAGATTGCGTCTAGACAGAATACCACCGCTGTGGCTTAGAAGGAATATGATGCGTTACAGCGGCTGCTTCTGGGGCTGGGTGACCGCTTTTATGATCTGCGTTGGGGACACCGTCTGATAAACTACTTTGCAGCTTCCCCAAAGTGTGTGGGTACAAATGACCTGAGTGACTACAGCTGAGAGCAAAAACCGAAATGAGAGTACATCACGGAGACGTGGTGGTGACAGAGGAGAACACATAAGCCAAAGGCAAATATGAAACAGCGGCACTAAAAATGCAAAAGCAAAGCAAACAAATGAAACCAGATTAATATAAATTAAAGCCAAGATTCCAAGCTTTGTGAGCAAAAGAATTCTAGTCTTTGTTCCATGTTCCAGGATCCTAACAATTGTGTATAGGGCGAGTGTGTGTGTGTGTGTGTGTGTGTGTGTGTGTGTGTGTGCATGCGTGGGGGGGAAGTTATTTATTCATATGTACATGGACTAAGAACAAGCAATTGGCTCGCTTGTAAGAAACTGAGCATCTGTCTTGGGAAGCTTCCTCTCAAACGGAGCCATACTGAGTGCATACCATATGAAAAGGAAGAGGCTAGCGGAACTGGCTGTTTTTGCTGGAAACTTGTAAGAAAGCAGTCTTCGTGTTTTGAAATGTTTAGCCTTAAATGCATGCGTGGCGCTTCAGCAAGTTACAACGCAGTAGGCGTGTCTGATCTCAGGAAGACTCTCCAGTTTAAATCGGTTTCCCTAAAGATGAGCTTATGCGTGCTGTAAATCACACGTGCTTCGCAAAGCCATTGCCAACATGGGAGAAAAGGATTCTGCTCCCACCCCCAGCCCATGAAATTGGTCATCATTCTGAGAGACTGAAACTGCAATCATTGTCAATTTTCTGGTTTCCATGGTTTAGAAAGGGGAGAAGGCAGGGGTTCATTTCTTACTAAATTTGCCCCCTAGGTTGGAGAAGGAAGACACAAATGAAAGGAGAGGACATGACGTATGGTGGTTGCTAAGAAACGTGCAACTGAACACAGGCTGCCATTTAATAATGGCCAGAGGGGGTGTGAGCTGTGATAACATCAGCCGTGATAGCTCGGCCTCTCGGCCCAGCAGGGGCCACTGCTGTGGGGAAAATGAAAAGGAAGGCAGCCTTGTTAGGGAAAATGTAAGAAGATCTGGAAGGGGAAATGAAAGCCCGAGGCCCTTCTCATACTGAGATGGTACTGTGGGCGCCCTGTGGGAAAAGGTATGCTTTGTGTTATTTTCTCCTAGTAATGAAGGTGGATGGGATCAGGACTGATCCACACTCTGCTACTTGCTCAACCTGGTAGCCCATGGCTCTTCTTTGAAAGACCTGAGTCCTATGAGTTCATTTATCAGGAATCAATGAGGCAACCCCCATTACTGACTTGATCAGCCCCATCAAGAGGATACAGGGACTTTAACCCTGAGCTAACCAGCTAACTAGCTCTAAATAACCGTCTTAAAGTAGCCATTTTGCAACTGACATGATCAGCACAGCCCACAGGTCCAGAGTGTAGCCTCGGGGGTCGGACTATCCTCCAGCCAAATTGTGATCCTCCTGCCTGGTGACTCTGGGCGAGTCACATAGACCCCTTAGGCCTCAGAGTCTTCCTCTTGTTCAATAGGAGCATAATCCTAGAACCCCGAGGAGTGATCGTTTTCAGCCCAGCACCACTTCCCCTTCTTCCTGGTAACAGACCCCACCCCTCTTTGTTATTTTGGGAGAATCCCCAGCCAACATAGGCTCTAGTGGGGGTTACAGAGAAGAAAATCACCCCCCCCCATCTCACCTCTGCCTCCGCTACAGTAATTGGTCCAGCCATTTGGGCAGTGACTCAAACCAGGCTGCCGAAAATCCTGCCGTTGGTTTGTTTTGTTTTGTTTCTTTTCTAAAACTAGATCAGGGTATGTGGGTTCACATGCATTCAGGGCAAGACCCTTTCTTTCCAGTGGTGAAGCTGGCAGCTCTACTGGCAATCACATTTTCATCACGCGGATAAAGCTGGTCTACTGGGGAAGAGAATGACATTGACCAGCAAAGACATGCAGAGAAGAGGCCAGGAAATTCCCCAAATCATCTGAATGGCTGGCTCTGGTTCCTGAGTTCCCTGAGACCACCCTGGCTCCCACCTGCCAAAAATCTAGGCGACAATTAGATGAGAAAGTGCATGTAAAGCCTTTAGCACAGTGCCTGACACAGAGTATTTGATAAATATTTATATTATTCTCTTGAATGGGGAAGAATCATTCCCCCTCTCTCATGCTTGGCTGAAGAAGCTTGTTGGAACAGCTGCTTTTCATCCCACTTGTTAACTTAGTCCCATGGAAAGTGGCCTGGCCGGGATGGAGGAAAAGGGACTCGATGTGACTGCAGAGCGAGGAACTGCCATGGAGTGGCACTGCTGAAGGACGTCACCCCCACCATGCCACCTGACTCCTTGAACAAGCTGCTGCGACTGCGTGGATGTTCTGCCTCTGTATGGACTTATTCTTAGTGGCACAGAATTTCCGGTTTTCACTAAGTGAAATGCAAACGGCGAAATCAAAAGGGCTGGACAGAAGCATTATAAAGACCAGGTCCTGGCCCTGCTTCTGCCACTTGAAAGTTTAAGGCTAAGCATCACTTTGGGCAGGGGTAGACATGGAGTTACCCTACATATTGACAGCCCTATTGAGATCTTCTCTTTTGACAAGTATAAATTCTAGAGAGCTTGAGAATGTATGGAAGAATGATGAATATTTTCCTAGAGGGCAAGAGAAGAGTTGGCGCTGTGACTAAGATCACTTGTATACTTTATCTATCATCTATCTGTCTGTCTGTCTATTTTGAGAGACAGAGCAAGAGCAGGTGAGGGGCACAGGAAGAGGGAGCAAGAGAATCTTAAGCAGGCTCCATGCTCAGTGCAGAGCCCAACGTGGGCCTCAATCACAGGACCCTGGGATCATGACCTGAGCCGAAATCTAGAGTCGGACACTTAACTGACAGAGCCACCCAGGCGCCCTTACACATCTTTTTAAAAAGTAATCTCTATGGCGGCACCTGGGTGGCTCAGTCGGTTATGCTTCCGACTTTGGCTCAGGTCATGATCTCATGGTTCAGGAGTTTGAGCCCCGTGTCAGGCTCTGGGCTGGCAGCTCAGAGCCTGGAGCCTGCTTCAGAATCTGTGTCTCCAACTCTCTCTGCCCTCTCCTGTTTGTGCTCTGTCTCTCTCTCTCTCAAAAAGAAATAAATATTAAAAAAAAAAAAAGTAATCTCTATGTCCAATGTGGGACTCAAACTCGTGACGCCAAGATCAAGAGTCCGTGTGCTCTACCAACTGAGCCAGCCAGGTGCCCCACTAGAGATTACTTTAAAAAAAAAAAAAGGAAGAGTTGAAGCAAAGATTTAGTCCATTAATTAACATATTGGGTATTTTCTGTGTGTTGACAACATGGTCAGAGCGATAAAACACAACAGTTGATCTTACAGTGTTCACAGCCCATCACTGAAACAGACGTGCAGACAAGGACTAAGAGAGCAGTGAAATCTCAGAAGAGGCAGCAATTTACGTCTGGGAGGAGGCCATGGAAGGAGACCCAAAAGTGATAATATTTGCTCTGAGCTTTGATGTTTGCCAGGCAGAGAAGAGCTGGGAGGTGGCCCTGAGCAGAGAGAACTGTCATGGAGTCAGGATGGTGGGACAGTGAACGGCATGCTGGGAAAGAGCTAAAGAGGCAACGAGGACTGTGGCTAGAACATCGGATATAGCGGCGTAGTGGCCTTAATCTTTCCTGACACGATGTACCTGTAGCTGAGGGTCGTGATGTCCCTAGAGATCTCAGCACGGTTGACCTCACACCCCACGGCCACACTCACTACCAACTTTTAGGACTGTACATGTCCGAAGCCAAGGTTTCTGGGAACGCCCAGCAGGTGACCACTTCCGAGGCTGTTTAGCCTCCTGGATCCTGCACATTTGACCACTGCCATTTTGATTTGTGCATCAGATTCTGCCCATTAAGTTTCCATTCCGACAAAACCACTCACACGTCTAAACTCACATCCCCAAGTATAGGACTCTTTTCTGAAGGTTTTGGTGGGTCAGCCTGCATAGCCATCTCCTATCTTCCTAGCCACACATTCTCTCCACCGTTACAGAGCTCTTTAGGAATCCAAATGATTCTTCCTGTATGAGGCAGAACAATTATCTTCCTCCATTTAGGGGCAAAATCTAGTCTTCCACTTGTCTCACGCCCAGGGATTTAGAAATCAAATTTTGTCGCTTGAACAGGTATGTTGGACTTCACTGTCCTCCCTACGTAGCCTGTTAAAAACACTTCTCTATGAGGAGGTCTGATGCCAGCTACAAAGGTAATAATACATTTTCTGTTACTCTACAGACAAGTCATGTTATAAAATGAAAATAACGTGAGCCGCTAGGAAGAGGGTGAAAGCTGAAGGAGAGAGGGAAGAAAGGGCTTGGGTCCCACTGTCAGTGCCGCTGATAATCTAGCTGAGCAGATGGAGGGGAGCCATTGAAGGCGAGCTTGCGAGTTCGGTGCCTAATCTGGGTGTTAGCGGGGTCAGCCTGCCGACAGGGTGAAGGGTGGATGTGTTGGGGGAGAGGCTAGGCGAAGGATGGGAGTATTCTGAACTGAGTATTCTGACTATTCAGATGGGAATGGATGACGGTTAACATGCCAGTGACATATAATGCAGTGGCAATCAGGATAGGAGGTCTGGGAGTCAGAAGATTGAAAAACATCCACAGCCCGTTTTAAAACTCAAATACGTGTGAATTTCAACGGAGAGCAACTCTTCAAATTTTGCAACCTGGGGCCTTGTGTAACTGATGGGTAAGTTTTCCTAATTAAGGCAAAGGATACGGGTAATAAGAAAATAACGTGACCATTGATGGGTTTTGAAATCCATTTTGAACCTGATTTCCCATGCTTTAATTTCTTCAGAAGCCTATCTGGTTTGATCTTTCGGGACAGTCATTAAAATCTTCTTAGGTTTTTTTTGTGGTCTCCATGTATCTTTTAATTTATTTATTTATTTTTACAATATTTATTTATTTTGAGAGAGCGAGAGAGCGAGAGAGGAAGACCACAAGTGGGGGAAGGACAGAGAGAGACTGAGAGAGAGAAAGAGAGAATCCCAAGCAGGCTCCGCACTGTCAGCCTGGAGCCCGACGTGATGCTTGAACCCACAAACCGTGAGCTCATGACCTGAGCTAAAACCAAAAGTCAGATGCTCAACTGACTGAGCCACCCAGGCCCCCCTCAATGCATCATTTTAAGATGAATTTTTAAGGCTTATATATATATATTTTTTTAGTAATCTGTACACCCAATATGGGGCTCAAACTCATAACCCGGAGATCAAGAGTCGCATGCTCTTCCGACTGAGCCAGCCAGCTGCCCCTCATTGCATCTTTGTTTTGGCTTGTTAACTTGCTGCGGATATACCTAACCGTTTACCTGACAAATGTGCATTTGTGCATATGTGTTTTAGAATTTTTTCCTGTAGGCCTTCTACTTATTTCTTCATGGAAGGCTTTCTATCTCATTAACTTCCTGGTTGTGTGTATTTGGAGCCTAATTAAATGTCTCTTTTGAACCCCAAATTTGTGAGAGTTATTTCACCAGATGACATGTTTATGCATTTAAGATCTGCACACACCTCCCAAAAATTCTTCACATACTACCTATGCTCCTTCAAAACCAAAAGCCGTAAACATTAGGCCTGACCTTGCAGAGGAAAAGAGGAGGAAATTTTAAGGTGTGTCAATTCTTGTTTTTTAATTTATTTTTGAGAGAGAGAGAGAGAGAGAGCTAGAGAGCATGATCAGGGGAGGAGCGGAGAGAGAGGGAGACACGGAATCTGAAGCAGGTTCCAGGCCCTGAGCTGTCAGTACAGAGCCCAACGTGGGGCTTGAACCCACAAACTGTGAGATCATGACCTGAGCTGAAGTCAGATGCTTAACTGACTGAGCCACCCAGGTGCCCCAAGGTGTGTCAATTCTTTAAGTTTCTGGGATCTGTTTCGTGAGCTGGAGACACAATGGTTCATGAGATTCTAATGGAACTAGAATCATTAGGAACTCAGTCTTTTTTAAATTTTTAAAATGTTCATTTATTTTTGAGAGAGACACAGTGCGAGTGGGGGGGGGGGGGAAGGGGGAGGGGAGCAAGAT